>NW_006285247.1:839670-843764 GCF_000327345.1 Myotis davidii | reverse complement strand
GGGGGGGGGGGGGGGGGGGAGTCCACAGTCAAATAAAATTGATTGGATATCATTGAAATCAGTGAACTTAAGCAGGTTTCTCTACTCAGGACTTCTCAGAGCATTTGAAAGGCCAGTGAAATATATTTTTAAAATATATTTCTATTGATTTTTTTTTACAGAGAGGAAGGGAGAGGAATAGAGAGTTAGAAACATCGATGAGAGAGAAACATCAATCAGCTGCCTCCTGCACACCTCCTACTGGGGATGTGCCCGCAACCAAGGTATATGCCCTTGACCGGAGTCGAACCTGGGACCCTTCAGTCCGCAGGCCGACACTCTATCAACTGAGCCAAACCGGTTTTGGCGGCCAGTGTGCATATTTGACTACCTTTTCCCCCCCGCATGGATGGTCTATTAACATCTTTCAGAGTGTGGGCGGAAACAGAGTTTGGGAAACACATATTGTCCAATAGGCTCTACACTCCTTGGGAATCCCGGCAGAGTGATTCAGAACACCCTGTGGCAGCCAGAATATGTTCCAAGGGTTCTGCAGAGTCGGTGGGAATGTCCCAGTCATGGACAGATAATGCCTAGAATGCCATCAGGCAGCCATGGCATGAAGAGTGAAATGCAATTACAGGCCACGTGAAAATTTTGACATGGTCCATAAGGAAAGAATAGTCAATGGGCATCAAACAGAAATTGGGGTTCATATCTGGGAAAATATTGGAGCCTCAGCGGTAAAATTTCATATACTATGTGCCCTGTTCCTAGGGGCTTGGCCAGCCAAGTTATTCCAGCTCTGATATTTTAAGCTCATTAAAATGAACCAGGCTCTCTGCGTGATTATAAGACCAGACAATAATTATACATATTTAAAAACCTATACAGACTAGACAACCATAAAGATTTGAAAGAAGAGGAAGACAGAGTTCCTGCTCATAAAGAACTCCGGACCACTAGAGGTTGAATGGTTAAATATATAACTACAATGTAAGATATAATTTCAATACAATTCTCTGAAACACAGAGAATAGACTTATATAGCTAGCACTGAAGGGTTTCTGAGAGCTTGAATATGAGTAGAATTTGCCTGCAGAAAAAGGAGACAAAACCTCATAAAAGATGCTAAATTTGAATATCCAGATACCATATTTAACCGCATAAAAGCTTACCCTGTATAACACAGAAAAGAGAATCCAATACTTATGGATAAATATAAACATAAATTAAAAACAAAAGGACACTCCAAAAAATCCTTTTAAAGATATAGAGATTTGGTGGAAATTTTTTTGGTGTAAATGTAAACAGAATGTCCAAAGGTGTTTAAAGTCTATTTCAAGGCCAATAGCTCTGCTGCTTCTCCTTAAGTTAAAGGAAGAAAAAAAGTCTTTATTTTCTCTTTTGTTCTTGATCATGAGATCCAGTATACAAATTAGAGTACATCAGAGAAGTCCAGCTCTGGCCTCCAGAGACTCTCATTTTAACCAGAGAAAATTAGAAACACACAGTTATTTCAAAATGTTTCTAATTTTTCGGTTTAAAATAATGCTTACAGTACACAGGAAATGGCTGGTGCCAAAAACTGCTTTTCTTCCTAATAATTTTAGATGCTATATTCTTTTAAGTAGGATTAGAATAAAGCTTTCTTTGATGAGCAGTCTTTTTTTAAGGTACCACGTATGACAATTTAACTATACAACTACTTTATATATTAAGCTTTTATATATTATATCTTTACATTTTTATATTCAGAGTGTACTACTTTTATTTCCAAACACTTAAAATAAAAGGTCTATAGTTAATGAAAACAGAAAATTTTAAAAGGTTTTTAAGTGCAATACAAATACTTTTTAAAAAATTAAGTGCTGTAAAGTTTTGTGGTTTTGGTTTGTGTTTTTTTGGTGGTTCTTTGTGTTAGTTTTTTTTTCTTTTTAATTATGGAAGCTTGTTGTAGTTTTATTTTTTTACTGTGTAATATTTTAAAGCTACCATCAAAAAATAAAATCTGGCTTTGCCCTTAAAACATTGACAAATATATAGACTTGACAATATTAGTGGTTCAATAGATGTTTATTGAGCAAAAGAACTGATAGTACCGTAAGTGGAGATTAGAAGACAAAAATACAATCCTGGCTCCCATTTGAATTTGTAATATTTCCTAAATTTGGTACTAAGAAACACTTTGTTGCCTATAGACCAGACCTATGACAAGAAGATCTGGATTTGAACAAGAGATAATTTTTTCTTAGAAAGCCTGGGTTAAACTTTTTGGCATTGATACTATAATAATTTGACTCATTCATTTAACAAATTTTAAAACATTTGTTGAGCACTGACAGTAGTAGTAGTAATAATATTAATAATAGGCAATGCCAATTTGGAATTTGTTTTGTGCTGACCCCAATGCTGTGTGCTTTTTGTATTGAGTAACTCAAGGAGTCCTTACAACAGCCCTCAATTAGCTCCATTGTACAGATGAGGAAACTGAGGTGTGAAACTTGCCCACGGTCACTCAGCAACTATATAAATTCTAAATTGAATCCAAGTCAGTCGGAATTCTGAATTGGATTCCCATTTTTTGCTACCCAAGGCCCCCATGGTAGGGATGCTCACTTGGTCCATTTCTCTTTACATTCACTACATGGTGCTGAAAACCCCTTTACTTACTAAGTAACCCACTAGATCTATAGTATCATGGAAATGAAACCACATTGGAATAATTTTTAAATATGTAATTTTATCTCTTCTGCAATAATCCTCATTGATTGATAACTTTCAAACTGACAAGTTGTGAAGCTGCATATAGATCTTGGCCTCATGAAACATAAGTACTGATGCCCTAGCTGGTTTGGCTCAGCGGATAGAGTGTCGGCCTGCAGACTGAAGGGTCCCGGGTTTGATTTCTGTCAAGGGCACATGCCCAGGTTGCAGGCTTGATCCCCAGTAGGAGGCCTGCAGGAGGCAGCCGATCAATGATTCTCTCTCATCATTGATGTTACTATCTCTCTCTCCCTCTCCCTTCCTCTCTGAAATCATTTTAAAAAAAGAAAGAAAAGTAAGCACTGAAATTGAGTTTAGCAGTTTAGAGTTGGCACTGAATCTCTCACTGCCCTGCCACCCTGTTTCCAGTTATCTTTCAGTTCCATCTCCTGCCCTGAGGCCATTTAATAGGTCATTACTAAGGGATTGCACAACCGCAACAAAAGCAAGATAGAATCAAAAGGATGTTTAGAGCTTCAAAGACATCAGCAACCTTCTTACTGTAAACGTGAGAAAAGGCAGGTCTGGATAGCAATATAAAACGAAATGGAGCCTGATAAAAGAGTGGAAGAGACTGAGCAAAAGTCATCATTGCAAAACACTGACTATCCTGTTAAACTACTTTAAACCTCAGTCTCCTCATCTGCAGACTGGAGATAATCATAGTCTCCAGTTTTTTGTTTGCCTTGAAGATTACCTGCATACTACATGGCACATGCTATGTATTCAGGAAACACAGCCATAATTACAATCCAATCCTTGTTCTACCCCTTTCACTCACCCACTGATTTTCTCATTTCTACAGTGGAGGAACCAATGAGATGTGTGTTCAAACCTTGCTCAAACTTCCTCCTTTGAGTTTCAGCTCAAATTCTACCACCTTATAGGAGCCTTCACCCCCGCCTGAGTGAGAATGAATGATTCCCTCTTCCATGCTCGTTAGCCAGAGCCTGACCCAGCCCTTATCTCACTTTCTCCTATCGTTGAGTTTGCTTTGTTTATATTTGTAGCATAATTTCCTAAAGGTGATGATTATTTGCCCCTATATAGTCACCTTATACAGAGCTGGAACTAAGTAAATGTATGAGCCTTGACCTGAATGAATTTTTTAAAAAAAACTTTTTATTGCTTTTTTTAAAAATATATTTTTATTGATTTCAGAGGAAGGGAGAGGGAGAGAGAGATAGAAACATCAATGATGAGAGAGAATCATTGATTGGCTGCCTCCCGCACACCTCCCCACTGGGGGTCGAGCCCACAACCCGGGCATGTGCCCCTGACCTGAATCAAACTTGGGACCCTGCAGTCCACAGGCCAGCGTCCTATCCACTGAGCCAAACAAGCGAGGG
>NW_006285247.1:836916-839624 GCF_000327345.1 Myotis davidii | reverse complement strand
CACAGGAGAAAAAAAAGAGGGGGGTTTTTTTTTTTTTTTTTTTTTTTTTTTTTTGAGAGAGAGAGAGAGAGAGAGAGAGAGAGAGAGAGAAACATTGATTGGCTGCATTCAATTGCTATACATATGGAAAGTATTTGAGAATTACAATTATGGAATTGAATTTAATTCTTAAGAAGCAGTGAGGATTTTGGTTTTCTTATTTTGTTATTTAGGGAAAGGAGTGAGCAAATACAAAAAGGAAAGCAAAGGGATACCTGTATTTACACAGGGTGTTTCTGTTGGACCTCAAAGTACCCTATACATCTGTCCTCAACGTTGTCCTTTCGGCAATCACAGTGACAACCTTGGAGCCACATAGTATCCTCTCATTTTACTATTGACAGCTCCAGGAAACAACAGAAGCTTGCGGTGCTTGTTCAAGCCCTGAGCTCCCCTGAGTCATCTGTAGGGAGGGCTGCTGCCTGGGTAGGGCCAATAGGCCTGAGACCAGCTGTGGGAATGGCGATAGGAGAGAGATGTGTTTTTGGGCCCTTAGGTGTCTCAGTTTTTGACTCTGAATGATGGCAATAATTACCTTGTTCTCTGTGATTCTTCCTCCCTAACTCGGCTGCAATGTTATTTTTAAAGCTGCCAGGACAAAGGAGCTTTAACGAATGTCAAAGTGGGCCAGGGTGTGCTGCAAGACGGAGCTAAGGGATGTTCTTGTGGCATAACAGACATAACATAGCCAGTGTTTACTGAGGGCTTGCTCTGTGCCAGGCAGTGTGTTAACCATGTTATGTGTATTAATTCACTCAGTTCTTCCAACGACCCTATGAGGTAGTCTTCATTTTACAGAGGAGGAAACTGAGGCACAGAAAGGTTCTGCCAAAAGCTACACAGCCAAGAAGTGGAAGAGCCTAGAGTGGTGCTCCCACAGTTGAATGCCATAAATAAATGCCTTTTATTTATGTCCTGTTCTGTCTTCTTGTGGCCAGCTCTTTCATTTGGAGCCCAGCACAATGCTTTAAGTGTAATGTGTGCTTAAGTAAATATTCGTTGAATTGGAGTAAAACTAACACAACTGGAGCACAGTTGGGAATTCTGTCCCTTCTCTCCCTCCTTCCAATTCAATCCTCAGCTCCTCTATTAAGTATTTGGCTTTTAATGGTGTTTCTCCAGTTGGGTGCTCCAGCCTCTTGAAAATTCATAATGTAATTTTTTCCTGTTTATGATAACAAGTGAATGATACCAAGTACTTGTTCCTGATTTCAGTGCTTATGTGTGCCAGGCCTCGACACCAAGAGCTCCCACTTCAGTTCTGATGCTAATAACAAAGGAACAGCACAAAGTTCATCTCCAAATGATGTGTTAGAATTCAATGCTGTATTACAATGACACACAGGGCATGAGGAAAGGTGTAATCGCTGGAACAGGAAAAAGGTGAGAAAATTGGGTCAATGCAGGGCACTTCATACACCATGACAGTGGAGAACCACACAGAACTCAAATGGACCCAACCTAGGCAGTCAGTACCATGTAAGGCTAGTAGTTGAGTAAACATTACTAACTCAAATTTTATAGTTCTGGGAGGAGGATTTTATGTTATTTATAAATTTGTTTTGGATTTATTCCAGAGTTGTTCAAAAGCTGTAACTTAAGCTTATATCTGGTTATATGTGTATATATCTATATCTATACACAACATTTTTAAAGAAAATAATTTAAGCCAATACTGAGGAGGTCTAAGAAAATTTTGCCCTTAGAATAGCGGAGGATATGGGTTTCTCTTACATTTGAGAAACACCACACAATAACATGTATTCGGGGGGCTTTCCTATTTAAAATAGATTACAAATGCAAACGCCTTAGCTATGTCATTAACACTTTGGTGTGAAATGGTATGTTAAGCCCTCTCTTTTTGAGAGCAGGCTTTGATGGGGGATAGAAAGGCTACCAGACTTGATAGAAAAAAAAGTGGCCTCTGTGCTTTGGGGCAAGTCATTCACCCTCTGTAAACCCCCGGTTCCTTGTGAAATACTGGTAACCTGCATCTCCTTCACCACAGTGGCCTTATATGTGAAGCTGGTTCAGAGAGGCGCTCAGTAAATGGCCATTTAAATAAAATTCTGATGTATTGGGGAGAGAACAGGAAGGCTCTACCACTAGATTCTTAAAGGGCACAGTCACCTACCTGGTTAGAGGAAGACTGAATTGTGGGCCGCTTGGAGTGACTTTGGGAAGCCGGCCCACTGGGCGCGGAGGTGGCTCCAGCAGCCGGTGCAGCGACCAAGAGCTGAGCCCGCGGGCTCACCAGCTAGCATCTTAAGTTGCCCCTGCTGTGCGCGCTCCGGTCCCCGCGCACCACACTGGGTGCTGTAGGGGAGGCAAAGCATTGGTGGGCGCGTCACCAGAATGCGGGGTTCCGCTCCTTGGAGGCACCTGAGAAACGGGGCGAAGCTGGGAGGAACTGGGTCGTCACCTAAAATCTCTCAAAGGTGCTTGTGGGGTGGGGAGCGCACGGCTTTTCGCCAATTCTTCACATCGGCAGAGGGGCTTCCTTGTGCGCCAGGTGTGATCCAGGTCCCCAGCTCGGTGGATTTGGGGGGCGGAGGGGTAACGAGATTTGCGAGTAGGCAGCGCACTCCAGCCCCCGCCCCGGCGGTGAGCGGTGTCGGAAGGGTGAAGGCGCAAGGGTCCTGGGCAGGGCGCGCCCTCCGCGAGAACCT
>NW_006285247.1:823960-836506 GCF_000327345.1 Myotis davidii | reverse complement strand
GTCCGCGGAGGCTCGGGCGCTGCTGGGCACTTCACCCACTGTCACCCGGGAAGCGGGCGGGGAAGGAAGGCTCGGAAGACACTGCTGTCTGGGATGCCTGGTGGGAGTGGGAGTGGAGAGAGCCGGCTCTGGGCAAGCTCTCCCCCTACGACCGCCACTACTTGTTCGCCTTGAGTTTTGCGTGTATATGTACCACCAAGATCTGAACATTAAAGTTTAACCCTGGGCACGTGGTTGTGAACGCACCTTAGCGAGCAGGGACAGGGCAGTGGACACGGGCTGGGGACTGGGACCTTCCCTCCGGAGCCTTAGTGAAGGACCTGTGCTTCCCTAAGAAACTAGTGTCTGTGAACTAATTGTTGAAAGCCAAGACTTCTTCAGCCTGTGGTCTTCCATCACGAGATAATTTAGGAATAAAAGTTTGAGAAAAAGTTTAAAAAGTGTCTTAAAAGAGGAGGGAGAACTGTGTAGGTGCAGGAAAACCGCCACTCCCCGTCAGAGTACAAATTTGGTTTGCTTTCACCAGAAAAGGGCTGATAAAAACCCTGTTTGTTTTATTGCCCTTTGGGCGACACCCAGGAGATTTCAGAAACAGCCCGTAGGGGGAAGAAAGCTCCCGGTTAGTGTTGGCATGGGGCTGACTTCTCTCAGCTCCTGAAATTGAACTTGAGGGGGTCCCCCCAAGCACTTTTTAGGTTCAGATAGGCCAAAGTGAGAATCGTTTTTACGAGTGGTGGTGTGAGAAGGAGTTAAATTCATAATCTGAAGGCAGCTGTGGCCAAAAGCCGAATGCCAACTTAATATCAGGATACTTATTGCACTTGCTCCAGGGTCCTATTTGTGCATAAGGGCATTCAAAATAGACTTACCGCTGTCTCGCAAGACGTCTCTGTTAGGCAGGAGTGCCTAGGAGGGGGAGTGGGGAGGAGGCACTTGGGAAATGCCACAGTAAGCCCTTCTCTCTACTTGGGGAAGTGTTGGTGATCATATGCACACCATCTGCATTTCAATACATTGTTTCTCTTGTGCTTGTCTCATATAAAGTCAAGAGGTACGTTTTCATCCCTTCCTGTGCCCGAGCTGCAAAGGAAGCATTCTTCCAAGGTAACTAATATGGATCTCATTCTGTAACACCGACAACTTATTCAGGTAGAAGGTGAATGGTGGGTGCATTTTTCTGTCTGTAGCATAAATGCCAAGGAGGCCATTAGTGGGTCTGGGAACATTGCTGGGCCCGCTCTGCCTTGTTGCAGAGTCTCAGGTTCTCCTCCATGTTTCTTCTCCTAGATCCCTTAGGATTCAATTCACCAGGCATTATTCAGGCATAACTCCCACTGACTTGGGGTGGGGAGCGGGGATTTGTTTCTCATGGACTCACCATTGACAGTTTTATACACTCTGTTCTTGTACTGCTGCCAGGCTTGTCCCCGGTCACTGGGGCAGTTCATTTTGCCTAAAATCTGATAGAGAAGTTAAGCTTCTATTGCCCACAAGATTATGTTTAGGGTGGCTGCACTTGTAAATGCCCTGCATTTCTTTCCTGTACGGGACTGTAATTCTTAAGCCATTATGCGATCAGGTCTGTTTTCCTTTAACAGACTCGGGGACTTAGAAAAATGAGAGCAAGTCTGGCTACAGAGCTTTGTTCATTTTTAGGTATTTGCTTTAGGAATTAGTCTGGTTTCACTGTTCAGTGTCCCTGGCCACCGATTCCATGGGAAACCCTTTGTTCATGCTTCCAACTGGTGTCCAAAACCTCTATCTTCACCAACATTCCCACTGTTTCTTTCTGTCGTGACTGTGTATAGTAGTCACAGGAGTTCATCCGTTGTGCAATAGTTGACACGATTTTCCCTCCCAGCACTTACTTGCTGTAGGAGTTCTAGCTTTCTTCCAAACACGTGCCCTCTGGAGGAGGCCTGTGTTGCTGCAGTTTTGAAGTCTAAGGTGCAGAACTAGGAGAGCAGTCTTGGGCCCACTCTCCAAGGGGATGAGTGTTGTTTGCACATCTGATAATGCGAGTTGTTCCCTCACCGTAAGGTCAGTAGTGAGCTTCTGAAGTGGCCGCGTCCTCATGAGGTATGCGCATGTTTTGACAGTGGGCAGCGGGACAGTGGCTCACAGTGAGTGATGGAGTGGGGACTGTGTAATCCGCTTGTGAGTCAGTATACAGAGTTGGGAAAGGAAAACAGTCTCTCTATTACCAAGCGTGGTGAGAAAATATTTGCCTCCCTCAATTTTCCATTCTGCTTTGCCATTTGGGTGAAGCGATGCACGAACATACTTAGCCGAGAACTTTAAAAGATAAATATGTGTAAGAGGGATTCTTATCCTGTACAAAGGCTTATTCTTAAAAACGAAATGTTGTAGACCTGAATTTCCTTCATCCAGATTTAGATACAGTCAGGTAAGACTTGGACATCTTCATTCCTTGTTCAAGGTGTGCATTTTCCAGACAGTTCTGTAAGGGTAAGGTGATTCATATGTAAAGAGAGAACTTAAAGTTATGTAACCCATTTAGTTACCTTTCCAGCTGTGAGTTTATGAATGTTTTTATTACATCTGTTTACATTCTAGAGTGTTTCTGTTTAAATAACTGGGCATGGCACAGGCTTACCTAGCGCTGATAAAAATGGAAATAATGATTATTTGTCTCCTGGGGAATTATTCTATAATCAGGCGAGTCGAGAAATTAATGCAAAGCCACCTACCTGATTTTAAAGCATCACCGTTCTCCTTGGTGTGTGATTAATGGGGAAGGGGCTAAGGAAGGTGTGAGGGCCTCGGGAGCAAGCAGCAGGTCAGTTCCCACTCTCCTGAGAGCATTCACACCCAGACATCCTTCCTTCCATTCTTGAAAGCCGCCCTCTGCTGGAGGCCTTTGCTTTCTTTGATGACTGATCAGGGAAATCTTGTCACCCAGATAAGCAAGGGATTAACATGGTACAGTTTCCTTTTTCTTTTCCCCAAGGCCCCCACCCTCCAGAGTTTCCTAAAGAAAAGCCCCTGCCTGAGCTGTGGCTGGCTGCACAGATGCTATCTGTGAACGGCATAGCGCCTGCCCTGGATTTTTGTGACCCTAGAAAATTATAAAATTATAGAATCCTAGACCTGAAAAGACTAGCGCTGAGAAGACTAAAGAGATCACCTGGTGCCCTGGCCAGTGTGGCTGGGCGACATCCCGTGCACAGAGAGGTTGCTGGTTGGATTCCTGGTCAGGGCACATGCCCAGGTTGTGGGCTCAATCCCCAGTGGGGGGAGGGCGCATGTGTGCAGGAGACAGCTGTTCAATGTTTCTCTCTTTTCCCTTCCTCTCTAAAAATCAATAACTATTCTTTAAAAGAGAGAGAGAGGGAGAGAGAGTGATATCACCTGTATTCATAACAATTTTTAAGCCACCCTAAACACACATTAGGTAAAGGAGTGGACAATTTAAGAAGTTAGAACTTCAATATGATGTCAGTTTTAAACCCTTCTGAGGACCTGAGTGCACACAACTTTATTTCCCAATTTCTGATCAGGTTTTTGGGTTTTTTTAGTGATTCAATGCAGAATAATTTAAGCTGCATTAATTTCTAAATCTGAATTAAATTTTTTAAAAATGCAGTTTTATAGCTTTTAGAGTTACATAGAAACTTTAATCAAGATACAAAATGTCAGTCTAACCGGCATGGCTCAGTGGTTGAGCATGAACCAGGCGGTCATGGTTTGATTCCCGGTCAGGGCACATGCCCGGGTTGTGGGCTTGGTCCCCAGTGTGGGGACTGCAGGAGACAGACAATCAATGATTCTCTCTCATCATTGATGTTTCTATAGTCAAGTAAGAAGGAAACATGAGAAATAGGATAATAAATATTACACTTTTTTGGCAAACATGAGGAAAGGAAATCTTAAGTTTTCAGAGTAAGATATAAAGAATTGCCCACAAATATCAACTCACCTTAAAATGTCTCCCTTACATTTCATGAATGTGAAAGAACTTAGAAAGCTGAATTTGTACAGAAATTTGTTTGCCCAGCTGGTGTAGCTCATTGATTGAGTGTTGACTTATGAACCAGGCGGTCATGGTTTGATTCCCGGTCAGGGCACATGCCCGGGTTGTGGGCTTGGTCCCCAGTGTGGGGACTGCAGGAGACAGACAATCAATGATTCTCTCTCATCATTGATGTTTCTATCTCTCCTTCTCCCTTCCTCGCTGAAATCAATATATGTATTTTTAAAAGGTAGGAAATGTCAGGACAAGGTTGTACCCCACAAGTTAATAGATTTAAGTAATAATATAGGGAACTTGTAAACAATGTTTCAAGCTAATAGAATCCCTGGTTTTTGAGGTATTGAAAAAGTTTATTTCTAAGGGATTAGAACTTCACCTTGCCCTGTGATTTTGCAGTTCTTATAGATGGCAGACTCCTTAACTGGCTGAATGCCCAGAATTTAACTTGTAAGGACTCTGAATTGGTAATATTATCTAATACTCATTAGATAATACTCTGTCTAGAATAGTAATATTCTTTGGTTCACTCTTTAGCCCTCTCTAGCAGCACTGATTTGTAAGTGACTTGTAAGTTATCCTAGATGTTCTTGGCTTAGTCATCCATCATTTTGCTGAAGAATAAATTTGATCCTATGTCAAGAGGCTGTGGCTAGTGAGAGGGCCTAGCTAACTGCCCAGCGCTCACACTCAGGAAAAGACTTGTTCTAATTTCTCCATACCCACTAACTCTCATGAACTGACTTGTAAAAACATTGTTTCTTTTTTGAAAGACAGATTTTGAAAAATCAACAACAAAGAGAGGTATGGTCATGCTTCAAGGCCTTTGAAGGTGTTTTCTTTTACATTTTTTATTGGTTTTTAGAGAGAGAGGAAGGGAGAGGGAGGGAGGGAGGGAGGGAGGGAGGGAGAGAGAGAGAGAGAGAGAGAGAGAGAGAAACATTGATGTGAGAGCAATAAATTGATAGGCTGCCTCCTGCACACACCTGTACTGAGAATGGGGTCCATAACCTAGGGACACGTGTCCTGACCAGGAATCAAAGCAGCAACCTTCTGTGCACTGGATGATGCCCAATCAACTGAGCACACCAGCCAGGGCAAAAGTCTTTTTTAAACAGGGGTTTACTATAGGCAAAGCACTTGGAAAAATGAAATTAGAGTTAATTTTGCCTGAGAGGGGGTTAATTCATGAATGCAAGGCTCCTAGATGGATCCTAGTTCCAGACTCTTTCTTACTGTTCCCTTCCCTGGTACCCTTGCCAAAGGACTATTTCAGGGTTTGGACAAATGGATAAAGACAAGCCCCACTGGAGCGATTCTGCTACAGTAGATAATTCACACTCTCTATTCCCAGCATCCAGTTAACATGCAAATTTCAGGTTTGGGGTTTGAAGATGCATGATCTAGATAATAATATGAGCATATTTTATGAGCACTGTTATGTTCATCATGCACACCAAAAATATTATTGACAACTTATGATAATACATAGCATAATAAGATCTCATCTCCTTCCTCTCTCTCCCCTAAAAATTATATTTTGAAAACAGGAATACTTGGCAGCTTGCACCTCTGTCTGGAGTCTGTGTTTTCTTTCTTAAGACTAGCTGAAGTAACACTTGGCCTACCACATCTGCTGCTCAATGTTAGCCGGCATTAACGTTCTCCACATTAGTCGAAGGAAGGAGGGGGTGGTGTCTCGGGGCCCAAGATACAGCCTCGTGGGAGGTACATGATTCCTCCTAGTACATATCACACTTGGCAGGGATTCTGGTGTGGGGGTACTTAGTCACCTAGACAGCAACTTACATAGAGAAAAGGCTGTCCAAGCCCTAGATATGCCCAAGAGCTGGGTCCTCGCCCAGGAGATGGGAGCAATCAGGTAGAGAGCCTGAAGTCAACATGGTTGTCCTCACCACACGTACCCCACCTATAAAGTTGGCCTGTACTAGCCTTAGCACCCCCTGCCTTGTCTACCTGGAACTTTCATCTTTTTTTTTAGTTTATTTTTTATTGTCAGTGGTACAGATGTCCCCCATTTCTCCCCTACTCCCCCCTCAGCCCAACCCCCACCCCACCCCAGGCCTTCACCTCACTATTGTCTGTGTCCATGGGCTATGCATATATGCACCTAGTTCTTTGGTTAAAGAACTTTCAGTCGTTTTTGCATGCACCCCATGATTTAAAGGATTTAGAGAAATAATCAGATGTAGTTCCTGCCCACAAAAGGACCCATGGATCCTTCCTATTTGAAAAAATGGAGAGAAGCAGTTTCAAGGAATCAGGAAGCCCCAAGGAATTGGCTTTCCCATCCCTGCCTTTCCCATCCCTGTCCTCCCTGACAGAAGTAGAATCAGACAAGCACACCCCCACCAGGGATGGAGCCCACAACCCCGGGGGCACATGCCCTGACCAGGAATTAGACTGGCAACCTTCTGGTACACTGGATAATGCCCAACCATCCAGTGCAGCAGAGGGGAGAAAGAGACAAGCACAAGGGTCCCAGAGGTGGGTGGGGCACCCACATTTTTAGAAATACCATGTGTGGATAATGGGGATATGGACTGGCGTGCTCAGCTGGACTAGATCAGCTAGCTCAGTGGCACCCCAAAATCGCAAATGGGTCTGTACTTCCAAAGAGGGAGAGGGTGAGAATAATGGAACAGTTTCCTTCTGACTCCTGCTACATTCCACTAGCCTCTTGAGACCTAACCCCTCCTTGTCCTAGTTTTGGGATGTCTGAGCATGAATGAATTACCTCACCTGTTAGTCAGCTTCCCTTGAATAGAAGGTTCAGAGCCATTCAAAACCGACTGATGCTTCAACATCTGGGGAAGTTCTACTTCCCATCTTCTTTTTCTTGTTGTTTTTCTTGTGGGGTGATTGATCTCAGGCTTTAAACATACCTTTCAGGATGAAATCCAAACTCCTTCATCTAGACTAAGCCCTTCACAATCCAGCTCTTGCCTGTTGCCGCCGTCACTTCTTCTGTTCCACCCTTGCGGAGCTAAGCATGATTCCTGAAATGACGTGCCCTGTTGCAGGGCTCCTTGTCCTCACAGACTGTTGCTTCCTGTAAGAGGCCCCTTCACTCTGTCTTCTGTGACCTAACTTCTGTTCGGCTTCAGCACCCATCTCCAGCCTCACCTCCTCTGGAACCCCTCCCCTGTTCTTCTTACTCCCATAGCTGACTTCATGGCCTTTCTCTGAGCTACCACATCACCCTCATCCATCTCTGTCATTAGCGCTCAGCAGGTATCATTCAAAAACAGGATTTTTTTGAGCCACGCCAATCATTCGCTCAGTCTTTCATGCACACAGTAAATAAATAAATTGGTGTCGAGTGGCTAGCATAGACCCAAATTCAAGCCATTTAGACTAGCTGGGACCATAGATACAAAGGCCTGAAAACGTAACCAACAGGGACAGTCATGATGCGATCAACCTTTGACTAAGGTCCTGCTAGTATAAGACAAAACCTATAGGAAGAAGAAATATTTTATATGTTAGAGGCCTGACTACTCTGGCACTAAATTTATATTAGTTAAGGTTGTTCTAAATTCAAAGCAAAAATCCAAAGAAAGACACAAAAAAATGCAAAGAAGTCTTATATCCTTCGAAATGCACCCAGTATTTAGAGGCCATGGGGGTCCCCATACGAGTGACACCGTGGAGCTATCCCTCCTTCTGCCGTGTCACTCAGCAAGCTGAGGGATTTAAATTTACTCTCTGCGTGAGCAAGTTGCTCTGTAGATGCTCCAAGCTCATGCTTTCATGAGAATGAGAGGAAAGAAAGGCACGAAGGTTTGGTCTGAAGCACAAAGAAGGCTCAAAATTACCCGGAAATTGAGGCTGGTCCATCAGTTCATCTGGGGATCGATGACCCTACGCACACTGCCCTGCAGTGGACCGTCCTCAGGGGCATCTTCCACATAGGGAAGATGGGAATGAGCACCTGACTTGGTTTGGACACCAGGCCATGGGAATGTTCCAAGGCCAAGCCCTTGCACTGTAGTGAAACCATCATCTCGGGATTCCTCTCCACACCCTGATTCCTGTGGAGGGTTTGCAGACTCAGAAACAATGACAGTCCAGCTGGCATGGCTCAGTGGTTGAGTGTCGACCGATGAACCGGGAGATCTCGGTTTGATTCCCGGTTAGGGCACACGCCCCGGTTGTGGGCTCGATCCCCAGTGGAGCAGCGTGCGGGAGGCAGCTAATCAATGATTCTCTCTCTGTCGCTCCCTCTCCCTTTCTCTCTGAAGCCTACACATATATATATGAAACAGTGACAGGCATGCTGTTGACTGCGTCTGCAGGAAACCAGCACTTGGCCCCTTGCCCTCCTGACCCTCTTGTCTTTGTTCCCACAGAGAGTGGTGCTCAGCATGGCGGGGATTCCAGGGCTCCTCCTCCTCCTCGTCCTCCTCCTCCTTCTCTGTGCTGTCGGGCAGGTGAGCCCCTCCGGAGCCCACTGGAAACCCACCTGGCCTGCTTACCGCCTCCCCGTCATCTTGCCCCAGTCCACTCTCCACTTAGCCAAGCCAGACTTCGGGGCCGAAGCCAAATTGGAAGTGTCCTCCTCATGTGGACCCCAGTGTCATAAGGGAACCCCACTGCCCACGTACGAAGAGGTCAAGCAGTACCTGTCTTATGAAACGCTCTATGCCAACGGCAGCCGCACAGAGACCCAGGTGGGCATTTATGTCCTCAGCAGTGGTGGCGGCGAGTCTTCGGGCAAGTCCCGGAGGAAGCGGCAGATTTACGGCTACGACAGCAGGTTCAGCATTTTTGGGAAGGACTTCCTGCTCAACTACCCCTTCTCGACGTCGGTGAAGCTATCCACAGGCTGCACAGGCACCCTGGTGTCGGAGAAGCACGTCCTCACGGCTGCCCACTGCATACACGATGGCAAAACCTACGTGAAAGGGACCCAGAAACTCCGCGTGGGCTTCCTGAAGCCCAAGGTTAAAGATGGTCGAGGGGCCAAGAACTCCAGCGCAGCCGTGCCCGAGAAGATGAAATTTCAATGGATCCGAGTGAAACGCACCCATGTGCCCAAAGGTTGGATCAAGGGCAATGCCAACGACATCGGCATGGATTATGACTATGCTCTCCTGGAACTCAAAAAACTCCACAAGAGAAAGTTCATGAAGATCGGGGTGAGCCCTCCCGCCAAGCAGCTGCCGGGGGGCCGAATCCACTTCTCTGGTTATGACAACGACCGACTGGGCAACTTGGTGTACCGCTTCTGCGACGTCAAAGATGAGACCTATGACCTGCTCTACCAGCAGTGTGACGCCCAGCCCGGGGCCAGTGGGTCAGGGGTCTACGTGAGGATGTGGAAGAGACAGCAGCAGAAGTGGGAGCGAAAAATTATTGGCATCTTTTCAGGGCACCAGTGGGTAGACATGAATGGTTCTCCACAGGATTTCAACGTCGCTGTTAGGATCACGCCTCTCAAGTACGCACAGATTTGCTATTGGATTAAAGGAAACTACCTGGATTGCAGGGAGGGGTGACACGTTCATCCTTCCTGCGGCACTTAAAGTTCTTCGTATCCTTATTTTAGGAGAGGCCACATGTTGTCATTGGTGTGTGTGTGTGTGTGTGTGTGTGTGTGTGTGTGTGTGTGTGTGATGTGTCATAATATCTTTTACACCATTTTTTAAAATTGCAAGATGACTGGCATCATGA
Source organism: Myotis davidii (assembly GCF_000327345.1). Taxonomy (NCBI): domain Eukaryota; kingdom Metazoa; phylum Chordata; class Mammalia; order Chiroptera; family Vespertilionidae; genus Myotis; species Myotis davidii. Next base: position 826,818 of record NW_006285247.1, on the reverse strand, counting down.
TTTGAAAATCGGTTTGTGTATCATGTCATATCATTTGAGCAGTTGGAAAGCCTACTTTTGCATAGAAATAAAAAGCATACTGATGTTTGGGGCAATGGGGACTCTTTAGCGATTAAGTTAATCTTTCACTTTTTGAGAATTTTGATTTTTGTTTCCTCTGAACTTGTTGCAAAGGTTTATATTAAGTATGTGGCATATAGGAGATATAATTTCTAATGTGTGTATAGTGTGTACTTTCTCCTGAGAGTCATCTTATTTTTGTTCTGTTTGTTTTTTAAATTCCTAATCACTAATGTTTCCAGATGGCAGTGTTCCCGGCTGCATACAACGCATGGTACCTTTCACAGCACGTCCGAGACAGGCAGTTCCCATATTTTGGACTTGGAGCATCTGCGCAGTAGTCCTTGATCAGTAAAATAATTTGTTGACGATGTTAGTACACATTAAATTATATCTTACAGTCAGTCAGTACCCAAGATGTTTTTGGTTTTGAAGTAGTTCCTCTTCTAAAGATGGTTACTCTTCGTTTGGGGAGGACTTTGCATATGGCCCACCCCAGAGTAGGCTATATGGTTGATGCCAGTGCTTCCAGGATTTAACAGGATTGCACTCACATTTCTTGAACTAGCTGTTTTTTCGGAAGACGAGAATCGGGGCCTCATTCGAGCAGGCTGTGTTGCTTCCCAGCAAACAGTGTGGTCACACTACAATCATTGCATTTCCCCCCTGGAGTGTAGCACATCTCATGTTTTATCATTTGGATGGAGTAATTGAAAATGAATTAAATTCCAGAGAACAATGGGTGCATTGCTCGGCAGATGTCACGGCAGAATGAGGACTTGTTTGGAGCCTGGCACAGTCACACGGCCTCATCAGAATTACTGTGCATACTTTTCAGGGTGCTTTCGGGGAGCTGCGTGCTTGGGTCATTTGGACACTTTTCTCTTGTACTTTACTTATGTTATAGTAAAAATATTTGGAAGGTGCTATAAGAAAAAACAACATGACTTTTTTTCCCCACTAGCTTTAAAAGGGCCTGTTTTACTGGAATACTCTAAGCTGCAGGCACATAGTACGGTAGCAACGATGGCAATTGGGAGAAGGCAAAATGGATCAGGATCATCACTCCAATAAGTGCCTTTATGAACGTTTTATCAATAGGAAAATCACAGGAGGTACAGGAAAGAGTTTGACTTATTTTATGTTTTCATTCTTTGTCTCTCAGCCTGAACACTTCTTTTTAAATGGATTATAAATGGGTCACAAGGCAGATGTTTGCTGTTCTCGCTCCCCGGGTAACTTCAGTCCGCCTTCTGACTATTTGTGAGGACATCCAAATACAATACTGATGCTTAAACCTCCCCCAGGTGGTTTGGCTTGTGTGTCTCTTGAACTTTTCAGAAGGATAATCCTGCTAAGGCACTCAAGAAATGTACAACCATGGTGCTTTCTTTAAATCTCATAAGAAATACTATGCATAGCATCCTAGCCGGTTTGGCTCAGTGGATAGAGAGTCGGCCAGCGGACCAAAGGGTCCCAGGTTCAATTCCAGTCAAGGGCACGTATTTTCGTTGCAGGCTCCTCCCTGGCCTGGGCCCTGGTCAGGGCTCATGCAGGAGGCAACCAATCAATGTGCTTATCTCACATCGATATTTCTCTCTGTCTTTCCCTCTCTTTTCCACTCTTTCTAAAAAATCAATGGAAAAATATCCTTGGATAAGGATTAACAAAAAAATACTATGCGTAGCAAAGAGGCGCAGGGCCACCAGGAATCTTCTGAGTACAATTTGCTTTGAGAGAACATTATATTCTCCAAAAGCATTCAAACCCACTGACAATATGATTTGATTTGGGAACATTTCTCCATCTCTATGTCTGGTATTTGGGGGTTTTGTTTGGTTTTGCTTTTGCTTGGTGTAAAGAGGTGTTCACTGAACACCTAGATCGGAACTGATTTAAAAAAAAAAAATCAATAAATACGCCTTGATTTCTTCATGTCGTTCTTGTGCAAAGGTTAAACTTTCCTCAGCAAGGAGAGGCAGTGGCACAAAGCCAAAATAGCATCATTGTTTAGTGCTCAAGTAGATGTAACTTCACTAAAGAATTGTACAACGTGCTCCAGGCAACGTACCTCAAGACTGTAAAATCATTCAACGTGTCCATCTTTTCAGTGGTAATAGAAGGAAGCACTGTATTAAACTGTCATGGAAGTTGAAATAAAAAAAGGACTCATGATATGAAGATAATTCGTGTATTAATTATACACCCTAAGCATATATTCCCAGTAAGATGAGTAGAATGTTTCCTAAAGTGTGTGCCTTAACCACTCGTCCCTCCACATTTTCTACCAAAAATAAAGAGGGCACCGTCACCAAGGAGGAGGGAGATGCCCCTCAGTAGCCCCCCTTTATCAGGGATTCACATGCTTGTTTGCACATGAAAAGCTCTAAGCAGTCCTGTACTGGAGACATGTTAATGATTTAATATCTGCATTTCAATAAACATCTTTGATCACCACAGCCTTGTTTTCTACTTATGAGCAATTTAGTGTTCTAATAAATACATTCTGGGGATTGCTGTGACAGCCTTTGGGCCCAGGTGCACAAAGTCTGATGAGCTCAAAGTGCTGTCAGGTGTCAGTGCCTTTTGGGTTTAACCAGAACCTCGTATCCAGATTTGAAAGTGTTTAGATGAAACGGCAGAGAAGAAACTTGAAAATCATTTGTTGCTGAGTATCAGAAGGTGGTGGCAGAATTTGGGGCACATATTTTCCGTAGACTTTATTTGGAATTTTGAACTTTATAAAGGAAGTAGTCCCTCCCCCCAATACAGTTAATACTACTGTATTGTATATATTT
>NW_006285247.1:784007-823835 GCF_000327345.1 Myotis davidii | reverse complement strand
AGAGGTAAAGAAATATAAGCCAGTCTATGGCAGAGTTGTATGTATATTCTTTCATTACTTTTTTTGGACCAGAAATAGATTTAAAAACAAAAAACAAAAAACACCCTGGAGAGTAAGTGGGGACATGGGGATCATGCCCTTCACTATGTGTGACTCATCTACCTGCCCCATGGAAGGCAAGCCTCCAGCGACACCTGGGCCAATATTTAAGGTAGTGGCCTCTCTCTGACACCTAGAGGAGTCTTCGGTTCAGAACTTTTGAGGATGACAAGCCTGCACTGGAGTAATGACGCTCTAACCGCCAAGTGCTAGCATGTAAATGACAGCCACCCATGGTCCAGAGAGCGGTTTTTTTTCCATGGTGTCCAGAGCGGCTCTGGCAGCCGTGCCCAGCACTTCCTCTCTGAGGGCAGTCAGCTCCCGGCCAGAGAGCCTAGTGGACAGCTCCTGCACCTTCCTTCTTGCTTGGCCTGAGTCTCACTGTTCATGTCTGCCCTTTCCTTAGCCCTTGTCATGAACCAGCTCCGGGATGCCTGGAAATTGCCTCCATTAATTGGTTTCCATGGATACTTGGTAGTGTGGCCATTTAATTTATCATCTAGAGTGGAATTCTTTTGAGACTGACTTGAAGGGGAATTCTATTCCTAAAAAGGCTAGGACAGCAGGTATGCACCAGGTATGTCCTGGGAAATGAAGCATGTCTGGTCGCCTTAATTGGTAAACCCTTCAGAGCACTTTATGGAATGCAGACTGACAGTCCTCCTTGTTAATCCGGGAGCAACCGTAGGGCTGCAGCTAACAGTGTGCCTCATCTCTGGTTTTTATCGTTCCTACTGCATGCCTTCTCCACCTGGACCAGCATTCTGAGGGCCTCTGATAAGGGAAGGAAACTTAAAAATTCCTTTTCATGGGGTGAAGTCTAGAGTACATGAGTGGTAAACACAACCATTTCTAGCAGATGAGCACACATCTGTTTTTAGTCCGCTGTTTCCCAGAGAAGGAAATAAACCAGAGAAGGGAGTAAACAAGGCTGGGAGCTAGGGCAGCAGACTGGTGTGAGGAGATGGTGGTCTTGGAGTTGGGCAGACTGATTCCATAGTTACCTGGTTCTTTTGGGGGGAATACATCTCAGTGTGGGTTACTTTAAAACAACCCTCCTATTTGATTCAAAGATCCTCTCTTTTCTGGGTTCCCGCTCCTCCAGTGGGCTGGGGTAGAGCAGAGGAAGCGGGAAAGGGCAAACATCTGTGTCATTTCTCAGTGGTTACTACGTCTCAGATAACACCAGCTCTTCCATCCTCCTTAGCTCTCACCTCTGGTGATATAACCCTCTGCCTCCTGCTGTTGGGCACCCTTGTCTGGTACAGTCCTCTCTGGTGGTGAAACAGTAAAATACCTCAAGCCTAGCCACTCTCTTCCATGCTGGCCTTACCCACTGGGAGCTCACAGGCTTGCTACACGTGACTGAGTTGCCCATTGAGGATTTGGGGGGAAATGCCCCAGACTGAGGGATCTGGAGTACAAGAGCCCTGGCAAGATCAAACTTTGTCTGTTCAAAAGGTGAAATAGGCAAAGGGGTTAAAAAGTTATAAATATATAAAATAAGTCCCTGGGATGGAATGCAGAGTATGGTGATGATAGTTAATAATACTGTATTGTATATTTAGAAGTTGCTAAAAATCTTAAAAGTTCTCATCACAAGAAAAAAAAAGTTGTAACTGAAGGGTGACAGGTGTTAACAAGACATGTGGTGATCATTTTGCAATATATACAAATATCCAATCATTATGTTATGCACCTGAAACTAATATGTCAATTGTATCTCAATTTTTAAAAAGAGAAAAAGAGTGACACTTAAGTTTGGGGCCTGAGCATGCAGGTAGCGTTCAGGTGCCAATTGCTGAGATGGGAAAGAGGACTGGGGAGAATGAAAAATCAAGAAGCCCTGGCCAGATAGCTCAGTTGGCTAGAGCATCATCCAGGTACTTCAAGGTTCAATCCCTGGTCAAGGCACATACAAGAATTAACTAATGGCCTGGCTGGTGTGGCTCAGCAGTTGAGCATCAACCTATGAACCAGAAAGTCACAATTCGATTTCTGGTCAGTGCACATTCCCGGACTGTGGGCTTGGTGCCCAGTACAAGAGGTGCAGGGGGCAGCTGATCAATATACTCTGTCATCATTGATGTTTCTATCTCTCTCTCCCTCTCCTTTACTCTCTGAAATCAATTAAAATATATATATATTTTTAATTGAATATATATGTATGTATTAAAAAGAATCAACCAATGCATGCATAAATAAGTGGAACAACAAATCTATGTTTCTCTCTTAATTAATAAATAAATAAAAATTAAGGAAAATCAAGAATTTTTGTGTTTGTCACACACATTAGGTTTGAAATGTCTAATAGACAACCAGGTGGAGATGTGAGGTAAATACCCCAGTTGTGCAGTGAAGATCTCCAGTTGTAAAGTTCAATGGAAAGATCTTGGATCAGCATGTAGATAGCATTTAAAGTCCCAGAGTAAGATAGTATCACTTGAGAGGGAATGAGGAGAATAAGGTTGAGAAGAGGGCTGAGGACAGCATCCTGGTCCACCAACGTTAGAGGTGGGGTTCATAGCAGAAGAAGAGGAGGAGGAGGCAGCAAAGAGGCTGGGAACAGTTGCCCATGAGGTCAGAGAAAAACCAGGAAAGTGTGGCCTCCTACAAGCCAAAAGGAAAAAGTTTGAAGCCAAGTGTGGGAAAGGGAGGGCAAAGGGCAAGACAAGATCAGGTGGCATGATAGGCTGTGTTGAGTAATGGCCCTCTCGGTACAGTGGGCAAGGTGGGTGGGGGGCAGGAGACCAGGAGGCATCACCTAGTCCTCCAAGCAGAAGCTCACCTGTGCCTCTCTGTGCTCCCACTGCCCAGCACAGGCTCTGCTCCGTCCCTGCCTGCAGGACTGGTTGCTTGATCAACTGAATCCTCCTGTGAGCCTTGGGACAGCTCTGCCAAAAGGAAGGGCAAGGATCCAGGGCCACACCCTCCCTGGGGGAGTTCTGGCTTCTCAGGGCCCTGAAAACGTGGATGCAGGGAGGCACATGGCCATCCCCTCCTGTCCAGCTGATGCTTTCTGAGGGCAGAAAGTGCACCATGACTCTTCAGTGTGGTATTTGTGTGTGTGTGTGTGTGTGTGTGTGTGTGTGTGTATCGAGTGTGTAAAAATACCGAGTGCTCTCTCAGCCTTGATTTATCACTGCCCCCTTGTCTTCAGACACTAACAGGACCAGGGCTCTCTCTTCCATAAAGAGCCAGGACAGTTCTGAGAACTAGCGAGTTCCAGTCCAATGAATCAAGACTGAAGTGTTTGCGTTGGAGAGAATGAGGAGAATCTCAGAAAATGAAATAAACAGAGCAAGTGGCTGGAGCTGGAGAAGCAGCCGTGGGAACAGTGGCTCTGCCTTGCCATCCATGGCTCTATCTTCTTCAGAGTCCTTCCCTGGACGTCTTCTCTAAAAATCCAGCCCTCGGAGGGTTCTTCCTTCCCTTCCCCGATTTATTGTCTCTGCTCAGCACTAATCACTCTCACATATCCCATATTATATTTATTTCTCTTTGTTGTCCTTCTCCGCCACTAGAATGAGATTTCATGTGGGCAGGGATTTTTGTCTGTTGTATCCCCCCACTTAGAGCAGTGCCTGGCACATAGGTTTTCAATACATAATGTTTCTAACTAAATGATTGAACAAATAACCTTAGTAGCTTTACACAGCCTGTATCATAGCATTTCTTGGTCTTGGATATTTCTTATGTTCAAATATATTCCAGAATAAAACTCTTGTGATGTCTTGTACCCATTCCGTTCTGTTCCATTCCATTTCATTCCAGCATGCATTGTACTGCTGTTGTTTTATGTGTGTCTATCTCTCTCACTAGACCCTGAGCCTTATAAAATCATCTTCCATTTTCAGGCCCTCGGTCTAGCACAGAAAATATTTGCTGGGAAAACAAATGGATGTCTGTTATGAGTTAGCCTGTGGCCCAGAGAGGCTTTCCTCTCCCACATCTCACGTGTAATCGAGCAATGTGTTCCTTAGATGTCTGCGCTGTCCATGGCCTTCTCTCCATGGGCCTGATTCTGGCTATAGACTATCATAGCAGACTCCAGACTGCATCCTGAGTGTCCCAGCTCACCCACAGCTGTCCAAGGCCACTCCCCTATGTGTCCTGTTGACTAGACTCTGACCACGAGAGGATAAGGCTTAGTTTTTTAGCCTGGGATCCATGCCCTCCCGCCCCCAATATGGTGGTCAGGTTCATCTCCTATTGCCACCCAGTCATACAACCGGGCTTCCAGGAAGTTGTACTGATTGTATCTGTGTTTTCAAGCCTCTCCCACTACTAAGCTCTCCGCCTCAGCCTGGGGTGCCCTTCCCCATCTCTGCAATTATTCAATCATTCAGTCATTCATTCAGCAACAAGTCCACAGTGCCAGTTACTGTGCTCATAACAGAGCTGCAGGAACAAATGGGACACAGCCCAGTGCTTGAGATGTCCCTGTGTCTTCTCCTTGTGAGGTCACTGTGGTCGTGACGCTTGCTCTGACTCCCAGGTAGTAAGGCTCTGTAATTACGCTCTCTCCACGTCTGTCTGGGTGTCAGTGGAGTGGAATTGCCACTTTGTAAATTGAACTAATTCAATGTTCCCCTCACATTTTAATAAATCTTTGAGTTAGATTGTCCTGCCTGGTCAGTGCATTTGTTTTCTGGGATTTAGTAATCCTTGCTCTACATCCAGTTCCCTGATGGAAAAGGCCATGTTTGGTAAATATAACTGAAGCATGACTAATATCCTCCATGGATAAGCCATTCTTAGACATAAGGACGTTGTCCTTTAAAAGTGACACGTTTAACTACTGCAGGATATCTGCCAGACCAGCCAAACACAGAGCTGGATGATCCCACAGAAATGCCACCAGTTTTTTATTCTCATGGGAAAAAATGTGTTTGTTAATCAACTATAATATATCTGGAAGAATGCATTTAATTCCTTCATTATATTTTTACTGATCAGCTCATTTATGCCTCTTTAAGTTCTTCAAGCTGTTTAATATCCCACATTATCTTCATTTCCATTCATCTGAGATTTCAAAAATGGGAAAATGCTATGGACATTTATCTGGAAAAAAATTTTTTTACTTAAAATTCCAATCTCTATATATAAAAGCCTAAGTGACTGGTTGACCAAATGACCAAATGGCTGGTCGAATGGTCACTCTGATGATCACTGACCACCAGGGGGCAGATGCTCAATGCAGGAGCTGTCCCCTGGTGGTCAGTGCGCTCCCACAGTGGGAGTGTTGCTCAGCTGAACAATGGGTGCCAGACGCAGGGCCACCGCAGTCCAGAGACTGCAGCAGAGCAGCAGTGAACCTACTGAGCAGTGGTGGTGGCAGGCGCAGCAGGGCTGGAATGAGCAAGAGCAGCAGGCAGGAGCAGCTGTCAGCATTGGACTGCCAATTTCAGCCCGACCCCCGCAGGCCACGCCAAGGGACCCCACCGGTGCACAAATTCATGCACTGGGCCTCTAGTTATTTATAATACCCATTGTGTGAGCCCTGGCAGGGTAGCTCAGTGGGATAGAGTATCATCCCTATGTGTCAAGACTGTAGGTTCGATCTCCAGTCAGAGCACATACAAGAATCAATCAATGAATACATAAATAAGTGAAACAAAAAAATCCATGTTTCTCTCTCACTGTGTCTCTCTCAGATCAATCAATAAAAATAAAATTATAATATCCACTGTGTGAAAGGATAAAACATGTAATGATCACATTTGAGTCTCTAAATCTGGATATTAACATTTGTGATCAGATTTCTTTTCAGTCCATATTTTTTCAAATGGCCCACTTTTGCTTGAAAATATCATTTTTTGGAGTAAGAAAGTCTGAGTTGATTTTAAAAATTATCTTCCTACTGTGAGTCTCTGTCTCCCTGCATATTTTCTTTTCATTTATAGTGTGTATTGGGTCATTCTTTTCTTAACTCTGGAGCCCCGTAACTCCTTTATATAGTATTTTTTAGATGACATTTAAAAAATATTTTCTTTGAAACATCGATCTGTCTGGAGAGTCAGTTAGTGATTTGGCCATTTTTAAGCTCCTTATGTTACAAGTGAAAAGATGAAAAACAAAGCAAGAGATTCTGTGACTACAGGTAGCACTCTTCTAGAGGCTGGCTAGCATTTTTGAGACCAAGCTCTCCACTTTTATTGAAGTGCTTCATATTTCTGGCTCACTGATTGTCACCTCATTCTAGAAGAGGGACAGAGAGGCTTGTCTGATGGACCCGACACCAATTTGTTTCTTTTGTAGAGGGTGTCGCTAGTCAACTCTCCTGTTTGCCACTGCCCACTGACTTTTTATAGCCAGTAAAAACCCATCCAAGGATTCTGCGATTTCCTTGTGAATTTGTTCTTATAAAGACTTTACATGGGTTGAGGCATTCATAAAATAAACAAGCATTTATTGAGTGTCTGCTACATGTGAGACACTTATCTAAGTACTTTACATATGTTATTCACTTACTTCTCACTACAAACCTATGAAGTAGACATTGATTTTATCCCCATTTTAGAGATGGGGAAATTGAGGCACATAGAAGTTAAGCAACTTGAAAAAAAAAAAAACACCGCTAAATTGGGATTCCTATCCTAGCAGTCTGCCTCCAGAGTTCTACTTGCTCAGGTTCTACTTATAGCAAGGGATCAGGGGACCACAGAGAATGCAGCAACTAACCACATGTCCTGGTTGGGGGAGGGGGCAGCAGGGTATGCAGGACAGAGCAAGAGCTGTTTGATCCTTGATGAAGCTTCGATTTAATCCCTGTGAGCAACTGGTTAGCATATGGAAAGAAGATGCACTAGGAAAAATATGTGCACGTAACTGCAAAGATGCATGACATACCTGAGAACTCGTAACCTCTGTACAAGTATAACACAGATCATGCAGGACTCTGTTCCTTTATATGCGAATGAGCACTCAATTTTCTTCACACTCTTTTCATATGAAATGTATGCCCTTAATTAAAATCTATTTAAAAATAGCCAACGTTCAGATGTTTCTCAAATGCCTTGCGGAAAGGACCTAAGTGTATAAGATACACTGTCATTCTAGTTTTGTTGTTTGTCATGATAACATAATTCTGAACAAAGCTTATTTTGATAAGTGTCTTTGACCATTTAGGGAGCCTTTCTCTCTCTCAGTCAAAAAATCACTCCCCAAATTAAATGACAGTTTCAACTACCTTGGCCTGCAGATTCAGACTAAATGATCTCAGATTTCTTCAAGTTTTGAAAAGTATACTGTAAAAAAAATCTCTCCCCAAGTGAACTTGCCTTTGCTAACTGTGCTGACCTTTGCACATGCTTGGATCGCCCCCTCCTGGTAGATTTAAGTTATGACTATTTCTCGGGTTCTCAAAGGTAACTCCTGGTTGGTTTGGTTATTTGTTTTTCAAACACAGCATCTTCAAGTGAAAAGTGAACCATGCGCAAATCGGCCCAGACATTCAGTGGTGATCAAGACACATTTTGGACGATGGCCATGAAGTCTTTCCTTCAAGTTTGTGTGCTTGCTTTCCCCCTTTGTCCTCTGGTACCACATTGTTGCTGGTTCACCTCTCACTTTCCTTTGTCAATATCCCACTGGAATGGTGCCAGGTAATCTAGGGACACAGCGATGTCTTACAGGCGACTCTGTGCCATGAAAATGCCAGTGAGGCCGGTTGGATGCTGCTGTGTGGGAGCCCATACTCTCACCCACATAAACAAGCCACTGCTCAGAGGCCTCAGTCAGCCCCAAGCTTCTTGGCTCCTTGTGGGCAGCTGGGGCTGTGACTTGCTGGCCCAGCCACTTGAGCATCATTCAAATAGGGGGGAAACCTCTGAGGTTCGGCAGAAAGCCCGGGAAAGGCCCAGCCAGCGCATGGACCTGGCCCTTGCAGAATGCTGGGCTCCCTGCCCCTTAGACCAGAACCAAGGAACTCAGTGCAACACACATCATTGCTCCAAACAACCTTTTTTAATAAACAAAAAGCCAATATTTGGCTCAATTTTAAAAGTAAAAGTACCAATAAAATTGTTTTAAGTAAAATAGTTTTATTAAAAGATTAACAAACACTTGCTTTTATCTGAATTTTAAAAGGAGGACTGAACTCTAGCTGGTTTGGTTCAGTGAATAGAGCGTCAGCCTACAGAGTGAAGGGTCCCTGGTTCGATTCTGGCCTAGGGCACATGCCTTGTTGCAGACTTGATCCCTGGCCCTGGTCAGGATGTATGCGGGAGGCAACCAATTGATGTGTCTCTCTCATATCGATGTTTCTCTCTCTGTGTCGCCCCTCCCCCTCTAAAAATCAATGCAAAAATATCCTTGGATGAGGATTAATAATAAATAAATAAATACATAAATAAATAAACAATTGATATCACAGGTGAAATGAAGATGAATGAAGAAGAGAGGATCCTTATTTAAATGCAAAATAATGTCTATACAATGGGACTAGTGATTTCTTTCCAGCATGTTGTTGTGAGAATTTATATATATATAATCTCTATATATAATCTACATATATAATCTACATATATAATCTACATATATATAAAAAAAGCTAATATACTAAGTGTCCGACTGTCTGACCGGTCACTATGATGTGCACTGACCACCAGGGGGCAGACGCTCAACACAAGAGCTGCCGTGACCTGCAGTGGATATTTACAGAGAAACAGCACTGCAAACCTGGTGCCCACAAAACAACACTCGGCTTCCCCGAAGTGGGACACAGGCCTTGCCCCACCCCAGAGTGACAGCCCACCAAATCGCAGCTGATGCTACCAAGACCCCGTGGCACAAAATGCAGTCCACAGACCAGACCAATGGCTGTGGGTGCTGGGTAATGACATCATGTAGCAACACCTGGCTTCCTCTCCCTAGTGACTAGCATCCTTGGAGTTTCTTCAGCCCAGGAACATGACTTGCTGTATAGCCAGGTGCAAACATTTCACAGTTTAACCAAATGTCTGTGAATAATTAAGCAAGTTTATCTATATATATATAAAGCTTTCGATGGAGCCAATCACACACATATGTTTCCATCTGTCATTGTCGATCGTGAATTTGGTTGACACTTCTATTATAGAGAAAGGGCAAATAGTGATATTAAAATGTTTCTTCTAATTAATTTCCTTTCAATGTGCACAAATTCGTGCACCGGGCCTCTAGTTAGTAATAATGGATATAGTGACCAGTGAATTGTCCAGCACATTATAGGGGTCCATTCATTCAGAAAATATTTATTGAGCAACTATGATATGCAAGGCACTTATTTAGATGAAACCGAAAGAAGTGTGCTCTTATAAAGCTTACATGGCAATTTCTCATCCCGAACAGATAACTTAGGGGAGAAATGACTACCATCTTTTAGGGACTTAGGTGTCCTGTTGAAGGGGGACTACCATGTTCTATGTGGTTATAGAAAGCAGAACCAGGACCAATGGATGGACTTATAAGGGCGATGTTTTCACTCAATGAAAGGAAGACCCTAGTTTTAATTGGTGCTGAACAGGAAGGGAATGGGCTGCCTCCGGAAGCAGAGAGTGGGTGGGCTGGGGTGCTCTTGTCAGTAGAAGTATTTTGTAGGAAATTTAGGACTTAGTGTCAAAGATCTCTGCAGTGTGGGCCAGGTGGGAATACATGAAATCCATTTCCTTCTACCTCGTAGTTCCAAGATGTTGGGACTGGGATGGAAACTTAGGTCATTGGCCAGAACGAGGCTGAGACCACAAAGGTGAGTCAGGGAGTGTAAATTTAGGGTCTGTGCTGGCCACAGGATCCTGTCATCCTCTGCCTCCAGGAGTCGAGCACCTTGGGCTGGATCATCTTGGGTCTGGATCTGACCCGGCTGATGGTGCGGGAGACCCTTTCAGCAGATGGGACAAATTGCTGCTCTAGAAGAGCCAGGAGGGCATCCCTAGCAACTGCACACAAATGTGGAGGGAAAGGGTAATAATAATGATTACACCTACAATTAACTCAGTGCCTATCTCTTTTAATACAGTATTTCAAATCTGTGAAAACACCCTGAAAAATAGGTATAGTTAATCCTATTTTACAGAACTGAAGGTCTGAGAAGTTAACTAATTAACTAACCCAAGGCGACATTGCTAATTAGTAGTGAAACCAGGACTTGAACTCTGTTCTTTCTCTCCTGCACAATACCTCCCGAGTGAGTGACCTGAGCCCTGGACTGAGACAGGAGACCTGGGCTCCACTCCCACCCTGAACTTCACTTTCTGCACTTGCGCGAGAGGGGTGGGCTCAGTGATTTCTGATTCAATTCAGCAACCACCTCCTGAGTACTTACTCGGTTTCAGAACCCAGCTAGAAGCAAAGGTACCTGGATAGAGAAGATGATGCGGTGTCCTCACAGAGCACACAGGAGGGCAAAGGAGGTCAGTTCATAACTAGATCATTGCAAAAGAGTGTGCTTAGTGATGATCACATCTGTTCATGCTTCCACACTCTGTGATTCATTGTAATGCAGCAAAGCTCACTCGGGAAGATTAGATGGAAAATTCAAAGCAGGGGGCTTTGGGAAGACAGGTGGATGGTAATAAAGGGCCCTGCTCGGGAGAAGGGAGGGGGAATTGGGAAAGTGGGGCAGGGCCTTTGAGCCCTGAAACGGTGATGGAACTCGCTCTTTTCTCTGGAGTTCCTCAGCCCACAATACCCAGTGAACAATGGCAAAGAACCACGTGTGGCTACCTGACCCTGGTTTAGAGGTGCCTAGATTATTCACTCTGTTGTGATTTAATGAACACCTTCTTCGACCTATCTCTCCTCTCACCTCCCACATCGAATCTGAGTGGGTGCCCAGGATGAGCAGTGAACTAGACAGACGCTCACCAGTCCTGCCAGGGTGTTGATCCGATTGCTGTGGCTCCTTGAGCTGCTCTGTATTACAAAGCACTGCCAACCTCGTGAGCCCGTCTTTCTCAGCCTTGACCGTGTGGGATAGTGGGAGCCATCGCTTCCCTCCGTGGGCACATGCAAATGGGACCGAGTTATGGCTCCATATCTGCACCAACAGAACAACTCCGCAAAAAGACCCGCAGGACCAGCGAATTTCCAAAACAGGAAAAAGCGCAGGTCTCTCTTCGGTCTCCATGAAGGGTGGCCCAAATTCCTCCAGGGAGTAACAGCTCGGTGGCGTCACTGACTCTGAAGTATAAATATTTGCTTTAGGAGTTGACAGGAAAGCTGTTAAATCATAAATGATGTCCTGGACTTGTCCTCTCACGTCCAGGTCATCTGGGTGTCTGCTGAAACGGAGGAGGGTGCTATATGCCTATCACTCTTTATTCCAGTGGTCGGCAAACTGCAGCCCCTTGAGTGTGGCTCTTCCAAAAAATACCACGTGTGGGCACACACGTGCAGTGCGATTAAAACTTCGTGGCCACACTGAAGGGGCCAAAGAGCTGCATGTGGCTCGAGAGCCACGGGTTGGCAACCACGGCTTTATTCCCTAAAATGCTTCTTCCAGCCTGTTTGTCATTTTTCTTAATCTGGAATCTGGATTTATAGAGTGCTTTACAATTTGACACCTCTTTGCTCCCCTCCCAGAATGGCCCTGGTCATCACCTTCATAATCGTATTTTCTTACAACCACATATTGCTCTTCACAGTTCATAAAACACATATTCATGATCTCATGAATCCCTCAAAAACCCCGTGAGGCCAATAACACAGTCGCCATGAGACACATTTTACTGGTGAAAGAACTGGGGGCTAAAGAGGTTAAATTGTTTGCTCCAGGCTGCTCAGCCCAGTGGTTGGACATGGAGCTGTACCCAGCCCTCCCACGGCGACACTGTGCTTTAGCCTCTACCCTACACCCGGTCCCACGGCGGGGTTGGGACAAACCTTATTCAGGGCGTGGGTTCTTCCTTCATAAAACTTTTACAAAGTTTAGACAAATCATGTGATTTATAAAGCAAACTATATTAAAAGAAAGTCACATATTTTGATGCTAAATAAACATTTTATGGTGCAGAATACCTCCCCCCGCCCCCCATCTCCAATCTCCAAGGTGGATTGGCACCATTAGTCACTATTGAGCACTATGTAGCAGGTGCTCAATAAATATTTTGTTGGCCTGGATCGCTTGGTGGGTGGATGGATGGATGAATATAGGGCTGGCCCCATTCCGGGTCCCAAAGATACAACATGGGACACAAAAGAGCAAGTGCCCTGCTCCACATCACTCGCCATCAGAGGCCAACCTCCCACACACAGTCTCAGTATGTCTGATGAGTGTAGTAATGTTAAATGTTAGCTTTACTCTAATGTAAGGGTGAGGGTGGGACCTCAAGGCTGAGGTCCAGAGGAAGGGGTGGCTGGGCCCCAGGGAGTGCTCCGAGCAGAGCAAACAGCATAAACAGCCAACGTGAAACTCCAGAGGTGAGGAGAGTGTCATGTATTTAAGGAACGTGGAGAATTTTAATGGAAGTGCAGAGCGGCAGGTGGGTGGGCAGTGATGTTAGGTGGGGCCTCGGGCAGGCGCGGCCAGAACATCCGGGCCTCATTGAGCAGGGTGAGAGCCAGGACTCTACACGAACGAGCCTTAAGCAGGCAACAGACGTGATCCTGCTTGTTTTTGGAAATGTCACTGTAGAGCACTGATCAGAGAGAGACAAGACTGGAGGCTGGAAAGCACTAGATCAAATCGCAGGTCATCTATACTAATAAAAGAGTAATATGCTAATTAGACCGGGAGACCTTCCAGACAAAGCCAGGGGCTTGGCCGGCCTGCAAACCACCCCCAAAAGGCCCTCAGCCTCTCGCCCAGGCCGGCCATGTCCTGCAGCGGGGACCCTCACCCCAAGGGGGTGTGGCCAGCCTGCAAAAGACCATCAGCCCCTTAGGCCTGCTTGGGCTGATTGTGGAAAGCAGGGACTCCCTGCAGCTGTCTGATCAGGGAAGTGGCACAGTCACATCTGTGTGAGGATAATGAAAACCCACAACAGTTTCCCCGGGCACATTGCAGTTTGCTGTTTTCACACATTTGACCTCATATAAGGCACAATATAACTCCGTGTTTCCTATACTTTTAGTAATGACTCACATTGGCTGCTATATACTACTGGCCTAATACTTCCCGGGCACGTGTGTTATCTCATAGAAATCATTTCTTTGTGGTATTTTTATCCCAGTTTGAGATGAGAACATTGAAGTCGAGAGGTGCTGAGTGACTCATCTGGGGACACACAGCTAGTGGTCACACATGTGGCACTCAATGTGGCCTGGGTCGTGCTACCCGTTGGGCCCACGGGTACAGTGCCAGGCCCCAGTCTTTTCGGGAACTGTGCAAACCTTTGAACCCCGGTAAACAACAATAGACACAAAACGCAACGTTCTAAAATATGGTAGAGAATTTACAAAACCAAGAAGACTGCCAATCTAAATATCTCTAAAACATAATAGACTGACTTTTCTAAATCAGATTCATTAACCTTTTCCTTTATTATTTGCTGACATTTTCATTATGTTTGAAGACGATTTAAGGTTAGATTGCCTCCTGTCACAGAATTTCCAGAGAATGCACAAAGATTTCCCAGAACCTAGAGGAAGTAATATAAACAAATAATTGCAAAAGCAGAATTATAAAAAGGCATCTAAAAACGTACACGCTTGCTATGTGCATTTAATGTGTTTGTAGCAGCTACCCAAAGTGAGAGCCTGGGTTCTGCATTGAGAGGGAGCCCTGCCTGGTGAGCCAGCCTGGCTGTGGCTTCTCAGGTTGGAGAACATGGGTTTACCCTTCAGGAAAGATCTCTATAAGATGAGCTTTGAGCTCAGAGAATTGAAAGAAAGGAGAGAGGAAGGGAACAAGGGAGGGAGGGAGAAGGAGGGACAGGAGAGAGAGAGAGAGAGAGAGAGAGAGAGAGAGAGAGACAGAGAGAGGGGGAGGGAGGGAGAAGGAGGGACAGGAGAGAGAGAGAGAGAGAGAGAGAGAGAGAGAGAGAGACCATGAGAGAGGGAGGGAGGGAGGAGGGAGGAAAATAGGGAGGGAGGGAGAGAACCATTTTGAAAAGTTTGGCTTTGGCACTGTGCAGCCCTCAGAGGCAGCACATTTTTTTGCCAAAACTAAAGAAATGAGCTGCTAAGTTAGGGCTTTGTTCTCAAATCGGTAAGGCAAAGACATCATTTACTTTTCTTAGCTCTGGTGCAGGATGCCCTGGCCCTGCAGACACCTCCCAGGCACTGGCGTAAGTCCAGCACCTGACTAGCAGCCCGGAGCAGTACCCGGGAGGGTGCTGCGCAGGAAGATTGATGTCCTGAGTTCCTTCTCCCTGACTGAGCGCAGGGCGGCCAGGCTCTAGTGGAAAGAACAAAGGGACTGAGCATCAGCTCTGTGCAAACTCCAGATTAAAGGAGATGAAAGAAGTAACAACTAATGTGGTGCATAACCCTGGACTGGCGCCTCCCCGTGGGGGAAGCAGGGGAGTCATAACGGACATTGTCAGGGCCATGGGCGAAATGTGAATAAGGCCTGTAATTGATAGCATTATAGCAGCGTTAGTTTCCTCATTTTGTTAGAGAATTCCCTTGTTTCTTGTAAAAGTGCTCTGAACTATTTGGGG
Source organism: Myotis davidii (assembly GCF_000327345.1). Taxonomy (NCBI): domain Eukaryota; kingdom Metazoa; phylum Chordata; class Mammalia; order Chiroptera; family Vespertilionidae; genus Myotis; species Myotis davidii. Next base: position 809,151 of record NW_006285247.1, on the reverse strand, counting down.
TTGGGGGTGGACCTGTTTGTTACTATAGTGCTAATAACAATAATTATGATAATGCAAGAACGTGGACACCCTCTTGACGGCTGAGGACACGGTGAATATCTCTTTGTGTCCAGGGAGTGTCCCCCAGAGCCTTCCGTCTCCACAACTGCCGGAGAGCAGACTCAGCAAGTCCTCATATGACTTGCTGATGAGGACAGTGGGTGGGGATGTCCAGAGTTTGAGGACTGGTGGCCAGAAATTCCGCAGTCAGGGCAGTAAAAGCAGGCAGGTCACTCGGCCCAAACAAGGCAGGATTTGCCTGCGGCAGGGACTTTTCTGGGAGAGACAGGACAGGCCATCTTAGGCAACATGCTTTGTAAGGAGACAACCATCTCGGAATTATCATTTAGACTGAAAAATCCTTGTTGACTCAGCCTGCTTAAAGGAGTGCAACATAAGGCAACTCACCTTTAACATCACCTGTGGCCAATATATGGTTCATTTTAAGTGTCAACGCTACAGGGCTAAGGGATGCCCAGAGAGCTTGCAAAACATTGTTCCGGGAGGCTGTTTCGTCTCCCCGACTGAGTGCAGGGCTGCCGGGCTGCTGGGCTGTTGTGGAACGAGCAAAGAGATCAGCGTTTGGATTGGTAGACTGAGCAAAGATGTCCCTCGCCAAAGGTGTGGGCATCAGCCAATTCATCAAAGTTCTTCATAGCACAGAAAGGCAGCGAGGGTGACAGTTCTCTGCTTCAGCTGGGACCTTGCCTTCTCCTGCCCTCAGACATCAGCGCTCCTGGATCTTGGGGCCTCCAGCTTGCAGACAGCAGATCATGGGACTTCTCAGACACACTATTGAAACAGGAATTTTAGGGGTGAAATAGGACAGGTTTAGGAAATATTAGAAATCTTGGAAATTAGGGGGACCATGGAGGAAGCACAGGGCTGCAGAGCAGCAGAAGGTATATTTCCATAGAATGGGGGGGCTGGAAAGCTGCAACAGGTACATTTTCATAGAATGAGGAAGGTGGGAACAGCAAAAGGTCTGAGAATCCGGGTTCCAGTCCAAAAATTCCATATCACTATGATGAGAGTCAATCCCTCATAATAAATCTTTTTCTCTCTCTATGTCCTATTGGCTCTATATGTCTGGAGAACCTTGCCTAAACAGCCAGGCATTGTTTTAAGCAGGTCACATGCATAGCACTTAATCTTAACTCCCCCATTTGACAGATGACGGGCAAAGGCTCAGCGTATTGAGGTAACTCCCTCAAGTTCACACAGCCCGGGTAGGCAAATAGAGGCTTCTGACCCAGCCATGCCAGACCTCTAGCAAGTTCGTGTGCAGTGAAAAGCAAGAAGTGGTCAACCGTGTAGATGAGAAGCGGCCTTCAAGTACCATGGCAGGGACCCGGGAAGCCCTCGGAAGGAAACAGAGCTGGGACTTCCCTCGCGCCTTTGAAGCTGTCCAGGACTGAAGCTAGCAAACGGAGTCCGGGGCAGCGATTGTGTCCCATTAGGGCAAACCCAGACGCTGGCTGAGGCTCCTGCGTGGTCACTGCTTGGAGGACTTCCAAGCAAACAGAGTAAATGAGAGCTCGGGCCAGTCCTTCCGCTGTGAAAGACAATGAGATTATTGTCAAAGCTCGAGGTCTCATGGTCCCACCTGCCCATCTTCTGTGAGCGTGAGGTTCCCCCTCCCGCAGGTCCCCAGACAGAGGGCCAAGGATGTCAGCCGTGAGAAAGCTCTCAATCCCCTTACTGTGTGGTCAGCATCTCACTCACTCATCCATCTGTTCATTACTATTTTCCCCAAGTATTGTTACAGAGTGTCCATATCATATGCCAGGCAATGAGGCAGATGCTGGCGTGAAGAGAAGCAATACCTCAACTGGGGCCTTTGTGTCTGCCTTGGGGTGTGGGGTTGTAACTCCACTGAGAGTCAGATTTGATCTGTGATGTTGTGATAACAAGAGCTGCACTTTATTAAGAGCACATCGTTGCCAAGCATTTGCTAATTAATGACACATACAGACATAGATCATTGTACAATGGTATGATTTTATATATAATTTAATATATAATTTAAATTGCTCTACAGCACTCTAAGTTAGACGCTATTATGATCCTTAATTTATAAATGCAGACCTTAAAACTTGCTGAGTGAGCCTAAGTTATTTGCCCAAGGTCACATCACTGCTAAGCAACAAAATTAAGATTGAAAAGCAGGTCCACTTCCTTCCGGAGCCCAGGCCTAGCACTATGCATATAGGCTTGAGAGATGGTGCAGGAGGGGTGGAGAGCACGAATTCTGGGTGGAAACTCCCTGGGTTTGCCACTTTCAGGTTGTAAGATCTCGGGCAAATGATCAACTTTCAGGTTGGATGATCTTAGGCAAATTATCAACCTCCCGGTGCCTCCGTTTCCTCACCTGTAAAATGAGAGCAACAGCAGTATCTGCCCCATGAGCTTGTTATAAGGTTGAAACAAGTTTTAAAAGGCAGGATGCTTTAAATGTGCTATGCGTTGTATAAAGAAACCATCTCAGAACAGAAGACCTCAAAAGCTAAGCAGGGCTGCCCTAGCCAGTTCGACTCAGTGGATAGAGCATCTGCCTGCAGACCAAAGGGTCCCAGGTTCGATTCTGGTCAAGGGCACGTACCTTAGTTGTAGGCTCCTCCCGGGCCCTGGTCAGGGTATGTGCAGGAGGTGACCAATTGATGTGTTTCTCTCACATCAATATTTCTGTCTTTCCTTCCCTGTTCCATGCTCTTTAAAAATCAATGAAAATTTAGAAAAAATTTTCCCAGAATTCTGGCCATGCTAAAAAGAGCTCATTTGGAAGAAGGAACCCCACTTGGTTGAGCAAAATGAAGCCATTCTGTTCTACATGCAGATTTCTTCCTGTGCGTGTTCCCATGATAGAGTAACTGGGAATGGACTCGCCCTCCCACCAGGAGCAACTAGAAACCTGGACTTGATGTGTGAAACAACTGCTTGGGGACACTGGGTACTGAGCAGCACAGGAATCTGACCTCTGAGAAAAGGAGACAGCTGAGGAGAGCCTGCTTGGAGGGACTCTCCAGGCCCTGCACCTGATGGGGGACCCAACAGAGCAGGGCCATCTGGCCACGTAGAGGAGATAGATCATGGGAGCTGAGGTGGCTGATTGTGGGACAAAGTACCCATTGGACGATGTGTAGAGTCATCAATGACTTCTCTAAGCTGAGAAGGCACCATTTCCACAGTTCATTGCTAAGTGAGAAAAAGCAAAGGGGCTTTCGCTGCATAGCTCAGTTGGTTAGAGCATCATCCAATACACCAAGGTTACAGGTTCAATCCCCAGTCAGGGTACATACAAGAATCAACCAATGAATGCATCAATAAGTGGGACAACAAATTGATGTCTCTCTCTTCCTCCCTCTAAATTCAATCAATAAAAAAATGTTAAAGCAAAGGGCAAAAGAGTATAGATAATATGCTCTGTTTTGTTTAAGATATAAGAAAAGTTAAGCAAACATGTATTGTGTTGGTTGGTTTGTTTACAAGGAAAGAAAAGAAAAATCACCGGAAAAGACACCAGAAATTTGCATAAGCGCCTCTTGAAGCTGTTGCTGAACACTAAGCCATGCATATGTAGGAAGAAAAGGCAACGGTAGGGAAGGGACAAGATAGCCTGGAGCATCTTGTTGTGCCAGAAAGTAAGAATGTGTTCAGAATGCCAAAACCGGTTTGGCTCAGTGGATAGAGCGTCGGCCTGCGGACTGAAGGGTCCCAGGTTCGATTCCGGTCAGGGGCATGTACCTGGGTTGTGGGCACATCCCCAGTGGGAGGTGTGCAGGAGGCAGCTGATCGATGTTTCTCTCTCATCGATGTTTCTAACTTTCTGTCTCTCTCCCTTCCTCTCTGTAAAAAATCAATAAAATATTTAAAAAAAAAAAAAAAAAAAGAATGTGTTCAGAATAATAATGATGGGGCAGACCAAAAAGACACAGGAGTTATATGACTGCACACTCTTTATTTATTATCATCCTCAAACTGCCAAACCTGGTGCACTCTGAGGGTCATAAGAACTAAGGATAGTAAAGGCTTATAATTTATTGACTCAATAAGAATCCATGAGTTCATGCTGATAATAAATAGATAATAAACAAATCAACCAATTAATAAACAGGGAAGGAAGGAGAGCTCTTTCTTATTATACAAGCTGAGTGCCAATGACCCAGAGAAGGAGGAGGTGGAATTGGGGGAAAAGTCACCATTTTACAAACATAATAATAAATGTAGTTCAAGCAAGAATCAATCACCAATAGATTCTAAATCTAGGAGTAAGTTTTATGAGACACAAGATAATTGCATGATTACAAAGTGTCTCCCAAGATTGCTAATTGGTCGCAAGGGGGAAAATGTCAATCTTATAGTGAGGAAACCAGATAACACTGTGACCAGGTTCTCAACATTACCCTCACCAGCCAGGAACAGCCAGGGATGTGTGCCCCCAGCTAGGACACCCAGGAAGAACACTTGACCTAAGCAATAAGCCAGCAAGGGACGAATATTATGAATCCAGACTTAAGAAAACATTTCTGTAAATTAATTGGACTGTATCCTTTAAAAATGCCAAAATCAAGACAAAGAGGGGCTGATAAATTTTCTTATCTAGTCTATAATAATAAAAGTATAATATGCTAACTAGACTGGACGTCCTTCCAGACGACCTTCTGGACAAAGCCGGGGCTGCTAGGGAAGCCTGGGTCCCGGCTGTCAGAGGGAAGCTGGTGCCGGAAGCCAGGGGAAGGAAGGCCTACTCTTGCACGAATTTCATGCATCGGGCCTCTAGTTTATTAAAAAGAACTAAAGAGACATGACAATTAAATGCAATACTAGATCCTGGGCTGGAGGGAGAGAAATGCTATGAATGATATTATTGGGATGAATGACATAGTCGGAGTCTAAAGTATAGATTAGATTATATAAATGGAATATAAACTGTAGAAAGTATTACATAAATGTTGTTTCCTCATTATGATAACTGCATTGTGCTTTTGGTAAGAAATACAATTTGAGGGGAGCATGCTGTAGCAACTGCTTTCAGATGCTTCCGAAAATCAGAAAAAATTGGGGGGAGCAGAGGGGGGCGGTGCAAAGAGAGAGAAGAGGAAGATAAAGAGACAAAGAATACTAAAATGTAGAGAAAAATTTTAAATTGATGAATCTAATTAAAGGATATTATAGGAGTTGTCTGTACTACTTTCGCAACTTCTCGGTTAATTTAAAATAATTTCAGAATAAAAAGTTAAAAATAATAGAGGCAGGCCTCTTGCCTCAAGGGGAACAAGCCTGTGGTCTGTGGAGCAGTGTAAGTTCAGAGGCCTCTGTCTGAGGGTCAAGCCAAGTCGAGAGCATGTGACCACAACGTTGCTCAGCCATTCACTTCCCATCCTGCTTCACACCCACCTCGACAGAAGTCATCATGTACGCCCAGATGCCTGACTCAGGCTCTGTTCCTAAGGATTCCATCTATAACACCTGTTCTGTCCAGCCCCACCCATCCTCTGTCCTTCATGTCCCTTACTCCTGTGGTAGCTGAATAATGGCCCCCAACGGCTTCTCCTCCTCATTCCTGCAAGCTGTGACTGTGGGCTTACCTGGAGAAAGGGACTTTGTAGATGTGCTTAAGTTAAAGGTTTTTAGGTGGGGATACTACCCTGGACTGTCTGATGGGCCTGGTGTAAGGACAAGAATCCTTTTAAAGACGGAGGGAGGCAGAAAAGCAGAAGGAGGAGGAATGTGAAGATCGAGTCCACACAGCTCATATGTCTGCAACCCAAAGTCCTTATCTCTTTATTCTCCATGTACCAGATTTTCTTAGACCCCTGTTCTTGTCCACAAAATCCCTCCATAGACTCCAAATTCCTTAACAACCACCCGTAAATATTTAAAAATTTTTGCTTTCTAATGATTAACATGAAAAGAAGAAAGCCAAAGCCACCAGCTATGGGTGGAAACATTAAAATCCAAACTTAATTCTACATTGCAAAGCATGCTAGCCCGGTAATTCTGTATTGTGGTGCAATGCCTGACACAGAGGAATAGAGAGCTTTCCAGATACCCGCGTGGATATTAAACCTGAGACCACTTTGGAGCTCGTGTCCATGAGTCACGCTTGAAGTGTGTAGTCATAATAGCAATAGCCGTCGTTGGGGAGCGTTGACCGGGTGCCCCACACTGTGCAGTGCAGTTTGCATAAATCACCTAAATTTCCCCACAGCAGCTCCATGAGGCATGTGTTCCCAGCCTCGTTTTACAGATGAGGTCACCAAGGCCGAGACATTAAAACTCTGGCCTTCAGTCTGTGATTGCAGCCATCATGCATACTGCACAGCCTGTGAAAGTGACTGTTTTAACTGGAATTTTTCTCCAAAGCCTGGTGTTCCTGGCCTGACACGGGCCCTAGCAATGGTGGGAAGGGAGGGGTGGAAAGGCCGATGCTGGAATCGCTCCTGGCAGGAGAGGGAGGGTCAGGAAGGAGCCAAGTCCATCACCGGGCGCTTCCTAAAAGCTGAAGCCAGAGCCCAGGGGAGGTGCCAGGCAGCTGTGCCTGAGAAGTATGGCAGGTGGGGCCCCATTCGGGCCAATAGCATCGGCCTCTGCTTTTCACAATCACTGGTTCTCATGGTGACTCCTGCCCAGCAGTGACCTTCAAGTCACCTCCTGTCATCTGACAATTAGTAATATTTTCCAGGGCGTGTTAGTTTCCGATTGTTGCTATAACAAATGACCACAGACTTGGAGGCTTATACAACACAAATGTATTACCTTACAGTTTCGGAGGCCAGAAGCCCAAAAATGGGTCATAGAGACTAAATCAAGGTGTGAGTGCCGCCGTGTTATGCGTGGAGGCTCCAGGAGAAAATCCCTTACCTTTTCCAGCTTCCAGAAGTGGCCTCATTCCCTGGCTCATGGCCCTGGTTTTCATCTTCAAAGCCAGCAGCATAGCATCTTCCAGTCTCTCTGACTCTCCTCCCATTATCGCATTGCCTTCTTTTACTGTGTGACTTCTTGGGATGACATCGGGCCCACCCATTAATCTGGGATACTCATCCCATCTCAAGATCCTTAATGTAATTACATCTGCAAATTCCCTTTTCTCATGCGAGGGAAGAGTCCAGCTTCCAGGGATCAGGACACCACCAGCTTTGGTGGAGGGGGAGGGGCAGAGGGATGATTATGTCTACTACACCACGGGAGTGGCGGGAGCTCAGCGGATATTTTTATTTTGAAGCTGGCCCTCCTGCTTATCATGGTGCAGTGGGAAGGCCACGGGTGTTGGAGCCAGGCAGATGTGAGATTTGATTTCCAACGTCATCATTTATGTGGTCCTGGGCAAGTTACTTAACTACTTCTCTGAGCTTCAGTGCCCTCTTGTAGGAATGACTATAGTACTTAACTCCTAAGGTTATGGTGTGGCTTAGAAATAATGCATGCAGACTCCATCTATATAATAAAAGCCTAAGCAACCGTTATGGTGGAACGACCAGAACAACCGGTCGCTATGATGCACACTGACCACCAGAGGGCAGACGCTTAACACAGGAGCTGCCTCCCCCCGCCCCCCTGGTGGTCAGTACGCTCCCATGGGGGAGCGCCACTCAGCCAGAAGCCAAGCTCACAGCTAGAGAGTACAGCAGCAATGGAGGGAGCCTCTCCCGCCTCCGCAGCAGTGCTAAGGAACAGCAAGCCAAGCAGTAAGGAGCTAGCAGGTGGGCGGTAAGGAGCAAGGGGTCTCAGACTACGAGAGGGCACAGGCCGGGCTGAGGGACCCACCCACCCCCAGTGCACGATTTTTGTGCACCAGGCCTCTAGTAAGTTAATAAATAAGAGGTCATCATCCTTGTCCTTCTGATGTTGTTTAAGCAACTTCTATGAGTGTCATGATGGAAATGCTTACTCCAAAAGATTTGAGGCAGGATGCTACCTACCTGGGCCTTGTGGAATGCTACAGTAGCCCTTCTTTACCAGAAGACAGGCAAGTGGAACCACAGGAGAGAGGTGGTGAGTTCTTCTACAAATCTCAGGATATAGTCAGACCCTCTCTGGTCATCAGTAGGAGGTCTACACTCATCCTGTTGGCAGTTTCTGCTCAGAGGGTGATTTCTGGGTTTGGTCTCACTGAGGGCTTCATGGAGTGGACAGTGCTGACAGCTCAGGTACCTCCTCCTCCCCATTGTATGATCCAAGATGTTCTCGCACTGAGCAGAAACAGAGGGGCAGGCCAAGAAGATGGATGGCTGCACATTTATTTTCCATGCATGGAACAAATGGGAAAAGCCAAGGGTTTACACATAGTCCTTTGAAGTGAAGCCATACATGCTTCTCGGGAAGTCCACATGGCATGGAATAATCAAAGCCATGGCTGAGAAATCGGTTGTCAATCATCGCTTCTTCCATTTTGCAGATGAGGATCTCGGGAGTTATGCTTCTCGTTGCTGGGACAGAGGGGAAGCCTCTCTCCTCACCCCTTTCGTTGTCTCCTCGATCTAAAATGAGCCAGAATGCTTGAGAACCAGACTGATGTTTTTCTACATGTTTCTCTTATATTTAAAAACAGAGCCCCAAAGGGGTGAGATCCACTCCCTCAAAAATGGCAAGTGTCTTACAGTCCCAGCTTGACCATGCAGTGCAACCCCATAGAGTGACCCCAACATTACTGGCACTCCACCCCAACCCCAGAGAAGCGCATGACCAAGGACATATGAATGAAGTGACCACAGTCACTCTGGGGAGCTGTGACCACAGATTTGGGAGCTGTGGTCAGTGGGAATAATTGTAAGGTCCAGAAGTTGGGGGTCAGTGCATGCAAGGACGGAAGATAAGGAGATAAGAAGAGATTGGGCTCTTATAATTGCTGGCGAATTCCCTGCACATTTAAGCAATACGGCCCTACTACTAGGCTCATTTGTGTCAAATTCATTCATCTATTCATTTATTAATTAGCTCTTCAACATTTACCGAGCACCTTCTATAGGCCAGACATAGCATTGGGTTCTGGTCATTCAGGGGTGAGCAAGACACCCACAGTCATTGGCACCTTGAAGACTCGGCACACCAGTGCGGTGGCACCTGAAGATCCAGGGTCTAATCTTCTGTCTTCCCAGAGCAGAAATGTTTTCACATGCACTGGTGGGTTCCCAGGCCTTTGTTCACCACAGCTTTTCTGTGATAAAATCACCTTTATACTGAAGTCCTGGCACAAAACCTCCTTCTCCTTAAAGCCTCCCCGAGATTACTCTCTGAACTATTCATCAATGTCTCTCCCCCTTTATCCTCTATTTGTCTCCCTCTCCCTTGTCGTCCCTCCCTCTCTCCCTATTCTCTCTATATACACAAACACAAACACAAACACAAACACAAACATGAACATGAACACGTACACATAGACGTACACGTACATATAATGCAGCCCTGAGAAAGAGTGGAGGAGCCCCAAGAGATTAAGAAATATGAAAAGCACCTCCTCTCTACCCACTGTTTTCACAGAACATGCGATGCTCCATCTCACCAGCAGAGGGCGGGCTTGGACAAACATCTGAGCCTTGGAGCTGCAGAGGCGATGGGTTTTTTACAAAAGAAGTAAAAGCACGGGAACGAGAAGCCTTTTCCAAATTATCCCACCTGTATCCACATCTGTCCTGTTCTCATAGGCTGTCAGTGATGTAGCTGCTCTTTAGCAGATGAATAACGGAAGAAGATGTTTGCATGAATCAGGTTTCTTTTCCAGTGAAGCCTGAAGCCTAACCAGTGAACTAGCTGGTAGCAAGGACGGAAAGCTGTGGGTATAGCTTTAATTTTAGAAATTTGAACTGGAAGGCACCTTTTAAAAATCATTACTCTAATGAGGACTAGAAAAATTTGGCTGACATTACTCCGTAGATCAGGGCTATCACAGGGACTCCCCTATGATACTGACTACCCAACCCTCCTTGTCCTTTTGGAAATAGTTCTTCCCCCGGTTGCCAGCATGTGATTTGCGCAGGAAATTCTATATCCTTACAGACGCTATCCCTGGCCACAGTTGACTGATCCAGAGGTTGGCACCTAATCCAAGCAAAGCCAGTCAGAGCCTTTCTCTCATTTTTTTCAAACTAAAATGAAGAAGACAGTAAACATCCCTCTGTTGGTGAAAGCTGCAAGAGGTGAAACTTGGGAGTTTTGGTGACCATGTTTCCTTACCAGATGGAGGAAGCCGGTCTGTAGAGAGAATAATGAACTCACGGGCAGAGAGAAGCAGAAAAGAGCATCGGAGAGCTACAGTGATGCGCCAGCTATGCCCAAGATGTGAAACAGTAAATGGGAAACAACCAGAAAAGGGACAGGAAAAGAGTCAGGAATAACCAGAAACATGAAGGTCCTGGGAGAAAACTAGGACTGTGTCAGGAGAAAGGTTTCATAGTGCCAAGACGAATGGGAGGGAGGGGTGAGGAGGTTCAGGAAATATTCCCTGCAAGGACTTGGAGCACCTAAAAGTGTTAAATATCCCTGACACCCACTGTTTAAAAAATTTTTTGAAGTAGTCCTAGGCTGGTGTTGTTCCATGGTTAAAGCGTCAGCCTTTGGTGAAAGGGTCATAGGTTTAATTTTGGGTAAAGGTATGTACCTGGATTGCAGGTTCTACCCCTGATCCCTGTGAGAGGCAAGCAATCAATGTGTCTCTCTCACATTGATGTTTCTCTCCCCACTTCCCTCCTTCCCTTCCAATCTCTGTAAAAAATCAATGTTTGTTATTTTGTTGAGAATTAACAAAATAAACCAAAAAAATGAACTAGGAATCAAATTCAATCCCCCACATGATAGTTATTTGTTACTAGAGGCCCTGTGCACAAAATTTGTGCACTCAGGGGGGGTCCCTCAGCCCAGCCTGAGCCCTCTCACAGTCTGGAAGCCCCCGGGGGATGTCCAACTGACAGCTTACGAGCGGGCCTAAACTGGCAGTTGGCCATCCTTAGTGCTGCCGCAGAGGCGGGAGAGGCTCCTGCCACCACCACTGTGCTTGCCAGCTGTGAGCCTGGCTCAGGGCTTCTGGCTGAGCAGCACTCCCCCTGTGGGAGCGCACTGACCACCAGGGGCAGCTCCTGCATTGAGCATCTGCCCCCTGGTGGTCAGTGCACATCATAGCCACTCGTCATTCTGCCGTTTGGTTGATTTGCATATTAGCCTTTTATTATACAGGATAATGTAATAATGTTACCTACATGATCCCTTTCTTCAAGGAGCTCATCGTCCAATGCAGGGCGAGTGGCAAGGATGCAGGCACACAACACATAGCAAGAAACTATTACAGGATGTAGCTGAGTTGAGTGAGTAGAAAGACTGAGCTGCCATGGAAGGTGTGGTTAATTCTGCCCCCAGGGAGGGGGCGCTGGAGGACTCTGGCTGGCTTTATAAGAGGAGATGATGCCATTGGAACGGGGCCTTGAAGGGTGCCAGGGCTGTCTGCAGTCAGGGAGAATTTTAAAAGACTAGACTATTTTCTAAGTGAACGGGAGGATGCATGCTATTATTTGCTTTTCTCCAGGGCGTGGAGGGCCCTCCACCAGCAATAAGCACTGCATTGTCTTGTAGCAGATCGTGTTTTCCACATTTCAACAACCGGGGGAAATCACTGTAAATCCGAGCCCTTCGCCCTTTGAAGCGCTTGTCACGGGGCAAAAGAAATGGTCCTTGGAATGTGCGTGTCCTAAAACCCCAGCAGGAGCCTCCCGTGCCCGGGGAAGGCAGCCCAGGTTCCGCGGGGCCGCACGGAGGAAACAGATGTTCTGCCGTATCCGGAGAGATTGTTGACCATTCCTGAGAGATTGCTCCATCATTTCTGAGCCACGTCCCCCCAAGACTTAAAGGAAAGCCCCATCTGTAAGCCCTGGCAGCAGCGTTGGCGTCTAGACCACAGGAATTCTGTCCTCAGGCTCTGACAGTGGGCCATTGGAAGCAAAACCAGGAAGGTAGCTGCATGCTGACAGCAGTTACCATCCAGATGCTGTGAGGCAGGGGATCCAAGGATGTGCTTCAGAAGAGCGAGCTTGCCCGTTCCCGGCGCTGCCTAACATGTGGCAGGTTTGCCCTTGGGAGACATTTGCTGCCAGATGAAGTCACGTCTTCCAGCAGTTACGGTCCCGTTACGTTTATTGAATGTTGACGTGATGCACGGATGCGCCTTAGAGAGACCTGGTGGCTCGTGGGGGGAGGCAGCTGGTGCTCAGCTTTGGGAAGGGACGTTTTTAGGAATTAGCAGGAAGTAGAAATGATACTTTCAGCCCATCTCTGTCAATAACTAGCTGTGGGTGAGTGGCCTTGGACACGTCTTTCAGTTACTCGAACAACATTGGTGTGGAGATGGGCGCGGACCCTCAGCCTTTTATACAGGAGTGGTGGGGGTCAGCAGGCAGGCCCTCCACGCTCCTCCCTGGCCCTTCAGACCAGGGCCTGGGATCCAGCGATTGGGTCCCTTCCGCCTGGAACTCCGGGGAACAGGCTGGACAGACAGACAGCATCATCTGTCAGTCCAAAGCTTATCCATCAGACAGGACCCTCCGGTGACAGAAATCTCCCTTCCCCTTTGAGTCTTTATCTGACATGCAGTGGTGCTGCCCGTTAGAATCATCTGGAAAACTTAAAAAAAAATACCCATGTCGAGGGCCCCTTCCCCTGAGATTCCAATTTAATTGGTCTGGGGTGGGGCCTGGGAAATCCTGTTTTTTTAAAGCTCCCGAGATGAGTCTAATGGGCGGCGAAATGAGAAGCATTGCCCTGGACTCTCAGGCCTTTGCATAAAGCATTCTATTCCATCCAGTTTTAGGCCAGAACAAGTTCACATCAGTTGTTGATGAAACCACCAAAAAATGCATTATTAATAATAATTGATTAAAGCATGCTGGCTAGCAATTTCTAGTTTACCATCCTCAAAATGGCCTTCGGCCCAGTGCAGGAAGCAGCTGACCAGTGAGCAGGTCGCTTGCAGTGCTTGGTCGGAAACTCCCAGGTTTCCTAATTATTTGAGCTCAACCCCTTCCACTGTTTCACCCTGTCTCCTAAATGACCCGCCTGTTTTCAGTTATCAGGCTATTTGAGGCCCGTGAGACCTTTACAGCTGGCCCTCCACCGCCGAACTGAATTGGAACATGGAGGTAATTATCTGAGTAATTCAGGCAAAGCCGTTTATTTTTCCTGAATTACCTGGATAATTACCTGGAGCCTAATAAGATGGAAAGAAGCCAGAGCCACATTCTGATGGTTTTATTGCCCCCTCAGCAGTGCATGCTTATAGAAAAGGGCCCGGTTGGCAGAAGCAAGCAGTGGAAGCTCGCATCTTCCTCATTTGCCAGAGGGTAGCCCATCTGTCATCGGGAGGAGAGAGCGGTTTGTCATCCCTCAGGGCTCCTGCGGCTGTGGCTGTGGCTGTGGCTGCCCCTCGGGCTGGGAAGAGGGCTGTCTTGGATTCCTGACATGTCCCCCGTCCCTGGGAGTCATCACCCCAGCCAATGAGGTGGCAGAGGAAGGCTTCTGGGCGCTGGATTTTTCTTTCTGCTTTCCCATGTTTCTTTCGTAAACAATGCAACTGAACACTCTGCACTACTTCCTATTTTTCCGGGCTGGATTGGCCTTATCCGTAAAATGGGGCACCTTCCACACGTGCCGTTCACATCAAGGCTCAGACCAGAAACTGGAGGACCTTTTCCAATGACAGGAACTCCCTGTTTTCTGCTGCTCTGGTAAAATGAACACATGGCCCAGCCAGTGTGGCTCAGTGCTTGCACATCGACCTATGAACCAGGAGGTCATGGTTTGATTCCTGGTGAGGGCACATGCCCGGGTTATGGGCTTGATCCCCAGTAGGGGCGTGCAGGAGGCAGCTGATAGATGATTCTCTCTCATCACTGATGTTTCTGTCTCTCTCCCCTCTCCCTTCCTCTCTGAAATTGAGAAAAATACATATATTTTAAATGGCCCCATGTCTCAGAGGAAGCGGTATCTGTCCCATCTGCCACGGGGAGCTCCTCCGCCTGGCACTTGGTCATCTCTCTGGAACCTCATTTGATCAGTCGTTCCCTCTTTCATCTCCCTTCAGGCTTTGCTGTCGGCTGGCTCCTTCCGTGCTGCCTGCAGATGGGGTTAGAGCTTCGCAATGCCTGTCAGTAGATGGCAAGGAAGCAAATGAGATTGGGGGGAGCAGGCCACAGCCAGACATTGATGGAGTGACAATATTAGGAGATAGACAGAGAAAGATATGAGCCAGAAAATGAATCCAGGTTAGAGACACTCAGGTCAATGCAATACTATGAAGCCAAGGGGGATGAAAGTGCCAAAGAAACATGATGTGGTGAGAAAACATGGGCTTGGAATTGAATCCTAGCTCCTGAGCTTTCTAGGTGATGATAGCCTTGAAAACAGAGATGTTATTAAAGCCCGCCTTCTAAGGTATTATGAGATTGAAATGATTTACTATTGTTACTATTAATTACTGCTATGATTGCTATCATCAATTATTATTATTACTATTATTAAATTATGATTATTATCACTCCAAAAAGGGAAGGGCTGGCCAACAATGTTAAATATTTTTCTGGAATCAGAGTGGAAGACTTAGTGGGGTCTTCTAGTCCTGTGCTTTAACCTTTGAGACTTCTTCCCATGATAAGAAAAAGAATCTACATACTGATCAAGAAACACCGATCAGAAAGAATGTATGCACCCCTATGTTCATAGCAGCACAATTTACAATAGCTATGATCTGAAAACAGCCCAAGTGCCCATCAGTAGATGAATGGATAAAAAAGCTGTGGTACATTTACACAATGGAATACTTTACAGCTGTAAAAAGAAGGATCTCTTACCCTTTGCGACAGCATGGATGGATGTGGAGACCATTATGTTAAGTGAAATAAGCCAGTCAGAGAAAGATAAATATCACATGAATCACTTATAAGTGGAATCTAATGAACACAATAAACTGACAAACAAAATAGGTCCAAAGGCATGAAGGCAAGGAACAAATTGACATATATCAGGAGGGAGGTGGGTGGGAGAGGGGGAGATGGGAAGAGATTAACCAAAGAGCTTATATGCATATATAAGCATATAACCAGTGGACACAGACAATAGTGTGGTGAAAGCCTGAGGAGGGGAAGGAGCTGGGGGGGGGCAGAATTGGGGAACCCCTGTAATACTGTCAATAGTAAAAAAGAATATATATTTATTCATATAGAGGCCCTAAAATTTATGTTCACCCTGAACCTTAGAATATGAGTTTATTTGGATATAGGGTCTTTGCAGGTATAATTTAGGTAAGGATTGAGATGAGATCATACTGAGTTATGGTGGGCCCTAAATCCAATCAGTGTATCCTTCTGAGAGAGAAAGAGGACATCCCAAAAAGGCGATGTGAGGTGGAAGCAGAGATGAAGTTACACTATTAGAAGCTAAGGACCATCACGCGCCTCCAGGAGCTGGGTGAGTCTGAGAAGGCCTCCCTCTCAGAGCTTTCTGAGAGGGCACAGCCCCAAACACCTCCTTTCAGACTTCCAGGACCAGAACCGCGTGAGAATACATTTCTGTTGTTTTCAAGCCACCTGGTTGGTGGTAATTTGTTACAGCAGCCCTAGGAAACTCATACATGAACTTACAATGTATTTTAATCCAGCGCTTCACAAGGTAGCTTTCCTACGTGTGATGTACTTTGTATTTCCCATCAATACTCGCTGTGACCCACTCAACTGATTTCATGACTCATTGATGGGTTGTCACCACAGTTGGAAAAAATAGTTCTACTTTGTCTCTCATTGAGGATGAATGTTGACTCAGCAGAGATATTTGGATTTGGTGAATCAGAGTCAGCGCTGGATCCTCATTAAATAAACACAAAAGAAAAGACAAAACAAAGCCAATATTGACTGTTAAAGAAATACAGTAGTAGGAGCTATGAGTTAGGATAGAGGTTTGATCATTCTAACGAAGACCCAAAGTAGCAGAGGTTTAAACCAGATAAAAGAGCCCTGGCCAGTGGCTCAGTTGGCTGGGCATCATCCTGTGCACTGAAAGGTTATCAGTTTGATTGAGTCAGGGCACATACCTGGGTTGCAGGCTCGATCGCTGGTAGGGGGGTGGCCAATCGATGTTGTGCTCTCACATTGATGTTTCTCTCTCTCTCTCTCTCTCTCTCTCTCTCTCTCTAAAAATCAATAAACTGTATTTAAAAAATGTTTAAAAATAAGATAAAAGATTATTCCCTTGTAAAAGAATAATTTTTTAATAATCTCAACTCTCATACCAAAATAAAGATTTTAACTCATTAACTGATGAATGAATCAGTAAGATGTTGCTTCCAGTTCAATGGAGAATTCAGTGTCACACTTGTGTAGGTCAATCAGGAATGCTAGAATGAACTTACAAATGAATGTACATAATTCCACTGGACAGAATTTGTTTGTGTGTGGAAAAGAAATAATCATTTTCACCTGTCAGTTACCTACAACGTATAGAGTGCAAAATAGTTCAAAAGCAATGAATGGTAGAGATCATCTGACTGCATGAGATCCTCAGGACACCCATACATCTTTTAATTGCTCATTTCAAATTCTTTCAGTTTCTCCTGACACTCTCATATAATAATGAGCATTAAGTATTCTAGAACCACTATGGCAGCTCCCAGTGCCAGGGGACGAGCCCCTTCCATCTTATTTATTCCCTCTCCATCCCTAGGGACCAAGATGGCTCACCAATACCACAACCGCATTCCTATTGGCAGGAAGTGGAGAACAGGCGTGTGATACCCTTTGACTCTAAGGGTATAACCTAGAGGTTGCATATATCACTTCTGGTCATATTCCATTGGCCCGAGCTTACGTCCGTTCCCTGCTGCAAGGGAAGCTGGCAAATGGAAGCTTCATTCCATGTGGCCACGTGCCTGGCTCAAAAGTGAGGACTCTGCCGAAAAAAACACAGAAAGAACAGATATTGGAGGACAATTAGTCGTCTTAATTAAAGGGCCTAAGCCAGGATCATCGGTTTAAGATTTAGTAAATAATAAAGAAATGAAGACAAAACATCTTGATTATCTGAGAAGCTGGGCGATGAAGAGAAGGAAAGGTAGGCCAGGAACAGGAGGGGGAAGTCAGACTGAAGGGAGGAAGGACTAACCTTCGCTTGGCTTCTTGTACTTGGAAGCTCACAGTGACGCCACCTTCTCCACGCAGCCTCGCCTGACCCCCAGGGCTGAAAATCTCATCCTCCCCTGAACTCCCACATCCCTCCATGCACAGTGGGGCCTTGATTTATGAGTGTCCCGACTAACGAGTTTTTTGAGATACCAGCTGTCTCTCAGCCGACTTTTTGCATTGAGTTGGTAGAGTAATTTGAGTTAACGAGCTCCTTAACAAGCTCGGTCTCGGAACTAATTAAATTCGTAAGTCAAGGCCCCACTGTGTGTTTTTCTTTATCATCGCTGACTATTTGTGTGTGTGTCTTAACTCTCCCGTAGGCTCTAAGTATCGCATTTATCTTTTTAACCCTCACAGCTTCTAGGACACTGCCTCGCCCAAAGCTGTCATCTTCCTCATTTATCACCTTCCTCCTTCTTGGTCTCTCTTTAGTACAAAGCAAAAGAAAGAGTCTGCTACTTCCCTTCTCCTCTCAAGAGCACAGAGAGTAAAGAGGATCTTTGAACAGTGCTCTTTCCACCTTTCCCTCACGATGAATGCAAACAGTCACTGTTCACAGACCTTGGTGATATGAGCACTGTCGGTCGGGAGTGTCAAGCTGCTGATATGCAGAAGGAATGGGTGATATTTCTTGCTTTTCATGATGCATGTTTCTGTATGTTAATGATTTGTTGGGTAGCTATTAAGGTCCTCGGATAAATGTGTACAGGGCCCTTTTGCAATAGAACTGGTTATGACTTGAAAAAAAGATGAGACTTCAGATCCTGAGTTTGAAAATCATACTTTAAATCAGATCCCATTTTGATATACAGTTAGCACAGAAGATTTAATCAGAGAGTTAAATGTCTGTCCTACC
The DNA here is from genome assembly GCF_000327345.1 of Myotis davidii. Taxonomy (NCBI): domain Eukaryota; kingdom Metazoa; phylum Chordata; class Mammalia; order Chiroptera; family Vespertilionidae; genus Myotis; species Myotis davidii. The sequence goes on along the minus strand of NW_006285247.1, from coordinate 791,106 downwards.
CAGGACAGTCAGGTATTAGAAGATAAGAGGAATTTTAAATATCCAAGACAAATCCTGGTTTTGCTACTCATTAGCATAAGTGACTTTGGGCAAGTCACTTAACCTCTCTGGGCCTCTACTTTCTCATCCATTAAATGGGGATAATAAATCCACCTTGGGTTATGGTGCTATAAGTCGATTGTACATGCAGTATTTGTCATAAATTCAATGGCATTCATTTTATTTACCTCTAAAGTGAAAGTATTTGGATTTTTTACTGTATTCTATCTTTTAATAATACCAGGTGTATGGTATTATTATGTAGACATAGCTAAAGTTAGCAGAAGGTATGTCATATTTATGTCGATTATGGGCTATATGCAAAGATAAATTCATAGATGACTCTGCTCAGTCCTTCAATTGTTTCAGGCAAATTATTGGGAAATATCACAATAATCTGTATACCGCAGCGATGGGGAGATGGTTTATGGTAGTGGCTGTGCAGCTTTTAAACGCCACCTTGGTTTCTTCCTGACTCTGAACAAAGGATCTTTTCAGACTTCTTAAAACTTTAAGTAATTCTCAGAGACCCCAATTAAAATCACCAATTAAGTTTGTACAGAAAACCTTTCTTTTTCCCATTGTAATTATAGGGCAGATATTTCAGAATGTATATAGCGATGGTATTTTTAATAATTTTGTTGAGCCCCTGGGTAGGGTATTTAATCCTGCCCATTCCTTCCAGTTGGGAGTAGAAAAATGGGGAAGGCAGAGTGGAATGACTTCCTCAGCCTTCCTATTTTTCAATAAGGCATTGACCTTTGTCCAAGAAAACACACATACACACGCACATAAACAAGGACTCCCATTTACCTTATTTTCAAATTTAAATTGTAGTATCCGGCCATTCATCTTTGTCAGAGTCCACCAAACAGTTCTGCAAGAACATGCTTCATAAACAAGCTCCCTTTCAGCATCAGCTAGGAAGGTTAAGGTTTAGATCCTGTGTGATAGAAACCCTTTTTGTAATTCTCCCAGAAACCGTCGCTCATCATTAACATCTGTCACCCATTACTAGGCTAAACATAGACAAAGCTATGTTTTTCTTACACACTCCATCCCAAATTGTTACCAAGTGATTCCTACTCAGACTAATCTTACACAGGGATTGAGAAGGTATTGAGAAGGTATCTTCCTGGACCAAATAGCCCTATCCCTAGCCCTAGCCCTAGCCCTGGCCCTGGCCCTGGCCCTGGCCCTGGCCCTGTCTTCATGGAAGTCCCACGGGGTATAAATGGCTCCCTCATGCTTTCTCATCCAATGATATGCTACTATCCTCTCACGGATTGGAAAATTGAAGCCTGACTTCTCTGAACCTGCATCTCCTCACCTCTGAATGGAGGAAACAACGCTCACCTCTTCAAGTGCCCAAGAGAATCTATGTACATTCTCTGGTGGTAGCAGGAACTCATCCATGGTCATTTCCTTGTGGCCTGGGTTGAGGACTAGGAAGTGGTAAGAAATCAAACCCTGGTGTCCTGCCCATTAGCTCACACATGTTCAGGGGCGTCACTCAACTGCCAGGCACACCCAGCAGACAAAGGACACCTCATAAGCCCAGCTGAGCTGCCACCATGTTTGCAATGTGAGGTTGGGAGGTATATGTCCCTCACCCTTCAACAGCCACTAACTTCAACAAACTCTGGCCCTGCCAGAAGGGATTCCCTTCCCAACCCCCACACTCTGCCTACAGGAGCAGAGAGGGGAATCAGCTCAGCTGGCAAGTCCAGGGAAAAAGATTACCCCAAGGAGGCCTCAGCCATGAAATAAATCGGGAGGGGAAACTAATGACAAGTGACACTAAAAAAAAATATGTTTTTTTAAAGATGTTTTTACTTGTCTTAAAAAATAAATTACAAAGGCAAATCAGATAACCAAAGAATGCATGGTCTGTGAGGGAGAAAAGTAGGAAATTGAGTTAGAAAAGGGAAGGGGCTGACCAAACACCACTTTGAAAATAGAGATGCTTCTAAATCAATGGGCCCTAAGGACGTGTTTCCTGAGATACTTGGAGCCAAACATACTCCTTTCACTGAGAATCAACTTACGACTGGAACCTTAAAACCTGACTTATTGTTTCCTCTGCACAAACTCCCTGGCAGACGCTTCGTGTCTGGTTCCCGGTCTATGGGCCGCATTCTGCCTCCCAGGAAGAGGACGTAAAATGCATGGGCCCAAGTTGTGCCCCGCTCCCGTGCCCACCTCGACATAGAGTTTGAAAAAGCAAGTTGCCCAAGATACAGTGCAGGTAAGCCAGATACCCAACGACTCAGCTCTGAACTGTGCTTTTCTTCAATGTCTGTCTGATCCATCCTACACACGGCATTCACAGGTATTTGTTCACGAAGGCGATCACACTACGTCCCTGCTTCCGTGACTTCCCAGGCCACCCAGGAGGAAACCCACACTCTACCAGGTGCTTCGAGGCCCTGCCCGGTCTGTGAGCCAGCCACCTTACCTCACTCACGTTGTGTCACTCTTCACCGTGACTATGCCGCAGCCGTATTTGCTTTCTGGCAGTCTGTGAGTGACATTCTCTTCTGTGGCACCAGCTCACCGTCCATGCAGAGGTTACTCCCTCTGCCTGGGATCTCTTCCCTTGACTCTGCCTACTGGTGCACAGGCCAAATCTCAGCATCACTGTCTCTTTTTAAAGAGTCCTTCCCTATGTCCCGGTCCAAATTAGGTCCACCCCTACTATAGTTCAATCTTCTCCTATTGACACATTAAAATGCATGGAGTGCCCAGCCGGTGTGGCTCAGTGATTGAGGCTCATGTCCCGGTCCAAATTAGGTCCACCCCTACTATACGCACACAATAGTTCAGTCTTCTCCTATTGACACATTAAAATGTATGGAGTGCCCAGCCGGCGTGGCTCAGTGATTGAGGCTCGACCTGTGATCCAGGAGGTCACAGCTCAATTCCCGGTCAGGGCACATGCTCAATCCCCAGTGTGGGTTGTGCAGGACGCAGCCGATCAGTGATTCTCTCTCATCATTGATGTTTCTATCCCTCTCTCCCTCTCCCTTCCTCTCTGAAATTAATAAAATACATATTTTTTAAAAATGTGTGGAGTTGTTTAATGTCTGTTAGAGGGGGGCATTGACCACATCTATTTTATGTGCATTGTATACCAAGAATGTAGCATCGCTCCTGGCTCAGCACAAGGAGTGACAAGTGTTTGGAGAATCAATGAATGGCTGGCCTGAAGAGAGCTACCGGATTATTTACTGCAACAGCGGGAGCTGAAAGAGTAAAGGTAACTTCTGATCAAAATCACCTCACAATGAGATAGCAAATTATTAAAGGTACCTAAGACCAATTGAATTAGAGGCAAATGGTAGATTAGCAGAGTATCTTCTCCTTCTGGCCAAGGAACTGAGTTAAAGGGCCACTAGGCTTGAAAAGCGAGGAAGAACTTTGAGAAAAATAAGGTTAACTTTTCAAAACAAGGAAGCCTCTAATCAGAAGTCTCCTGGGGAAGCTGCCACTCAGATACCTAGTCATACAGTCACTTGTGGAAACGCAGAATTTAAAGTGGACACTTGAAAGGGAAGCAGCTGGACCCTGCAGCCTCTTGCTCACATGGTGTAGTGTTTTCCAGGGTTATCCCGAGAAGCGCAGCTGTTCCCATAACTCAAGGCATCTTCCAGTCATTCCTTTGGTTTTCTACTGATTATCAGATATTCTCCTAAAGGCATTGCATGTCAAGCCATGGCCATTTACGAAAGCCAGGACACTTCCAGGAAAGAGTAGACAGAGAAACCCATGACTCATGTCTGTCTCCCTCCGCTGAACCAGCACTGGAGCGTCTTCAAGGCAGAAACTGGATGCTGCGTGTCCTGTTTCCCTGGAGCCCAGAGCAGTGCTGAGCACAGAGCTGATGAGCAATCGAGGTATTGAATGTACACATGAGTAATCGGCGGAGGAGAGTGTGTAACCTCGCCAAGCCTCGGCTTCCTTATTGCCAAGTGATCCGTGGAGTTTTCTTTTCACTAAAATGAAGTTGTCCCTCCAGGCATTCATTTAAGAAGAGGCTGTGCTTTTAACCAGACACACCTGTGCTGGGAACTATGGGGACATTCCTTACAATCACCAGAGCCCGGCTCTCTCTCTCTCTTTTTCTTTTTAATCCTCACCTGAGGATATTTTTCCATTGATTTTTAGAGAGAGTGGAAAGAGAGAGAAATATCGATGTGAAAGAAGCACATTGATTGGTTGCCTCCTGCATGAGCCCTGACCAGGGCCTGGGCCAGGGAGGAGCCTGCAACTGAGGTATGTGCCCTTGACCAGAATAAAACTTGAGACTCTTTGGTCCGCAGGCTGATGCTCTATCCACTGAGTGAAACCAGCTAGGACAGCCCCGCTCTCTTTACTCCCAACTTCTGCTCTATTTAGACTCAGCCTGTCTCCTGACCTTTGACAATGTCTTCCAGCTGGAGTCTTCCCTCCCTTTGGACAAGGCATTTGTACTTAATTTTCTGCTTCCTAAGAACTAGAACTCAGACTATGTCATTCCATCTTTGCTGACTTGGATAAGAGTCTGTATTCAAAGTATCAGCCACTCCAGGTCCACCTGCCTTCCCTCGGCCCAAGACCTTCCTGAGATTATAAAGTGTGAATCCCCTAGAAATTGGCTAAGTCAGTTAGCTGCCACCAGATGGCAATCATGATGTCAGAGGCCCAGCTATTAGACTACCGCCAGGTGCAAATAGCTGAGGAGAGAGGTAAATAGTAATGCCACTACCTATGCTTTGTTTTGTTTTTTCTAGAAAGAGTAAAGAAAGAAAACCAAAACAACTTAACTCCAAGGCCATTTTTCAGAAGTGGATATCTGATATCCAGAAGGTCATCTCCAGGAGTGCTGAGAAGGGGTTGGGATGACACTGGATAGAGAGAGCCAGCAGGATGTTATGGTAGGATGTCCACGGAAAAGGGGGGTGAGGGTTCATAGCGGCTGCAATTTGATGGAAAGGAAAGTTCATATTTGAGAGTTCTAGACTCTAAAATTCCAACTGTTTGGGAAAATGACCAGCAATTGAGTCTGGACTAGAATGTCAAGAGTTTCTGGTTAGAGATGCAGGTTGTGGTGAGAGCTGATGGGATGATCTTGGGCCCTATTTTCCTGGGAGAAAATGGGAAGTATGAGAAGGGAAGTGGACCAGGAGCTGGACCCTGGGGCAGAGGCAGAGAGTGACGGGTCAGCTGGATGGCAAAGAAGAATCAAAGAAGGAGCAGCAGGAAAGTCACGCTGGTGACGCTGAGAGCAGAGAGTTGCCAAAAGGAGCATCATTGCCCGGCTGGTGTGACTCAGTGGTTGAGCTTCAACCCATGAACCAAGAGGTCACTGTTCGATTTCGGTCATGGCACATGCCTGAGTTGCAGGTTCGATCCCCAGTAAGGGACATGCAGGAGGCAGCTGATCAATGATTCTCAGTCATCATTGATGTTTCTATCTCTCTCTCCCTCTCCCTTTTTCTCTGAAATCAATAAAAACATTTTTTTAAGGAGTGCTATCAGTAAGTGATGTCAATAACATCAGGTGCCTCAGGTTATCTGGTAAACTGAGGTCCAGAAAGCTCCCATTGGATCGGTCAGTTGGAAATACAACTGATGTCAGTCAGCATTGGTGGTGTGTATGGGATTAGTTTGAATGGAAGGTGGAGAAGCCAGGCTGGAGAGTGTTAAAAGGTGAATGGGAACTGAGGAAGTGGGGTTGTTCTGCATATGTAGATGCCTTCAAAACATTTCACCAGGTTTTCCTTGCTTTTTTCCCCCACACACAAATTTCCCAATCATGCAGCATATAATTTTTTTAAGTGTAATTATATTAAGCCATTTTTGTTCCCACTTTTACAGGAACATCCTTGAAAAAAAGTGCCATCTGGTTATGCTTTCAAAAGCATTTAGAAGCAATCGATTGTTAAAAAGGTTATAATGTGTCAGACACTTTCAGTAGTACCCATCAACAACTTTCCCCTCAAACAGTTTATAATTTTACTTCCACTAAACTTGAGGATCTATGTTAATAAACACCTCCAGATGGTTGGAATCCCAGGCTGCCAATCACTCGCTATCTGACTCTAATCTCCCTGAGCTACAATTTCCTTGCAGAGAGAATAATAATAACAACAGTAGCAGCTAAGCATGTGTATGATGTTTACTATTTGCCAGGATCTGTTCTCAGTTCTTCACACACATAATAATTTAATTATTTTTACAACTCAGCTAGGGACTCTTATTATCTGCACTTAAGATAAGAAAACTGATGTACAGAGAGTTTAAGATACTTACCTGAGCTCGCAGACCTAATAAGTGGCAGAGCCAGGATTTGAACACACAAATAAGAAACACATTAAGAGAACCAAGATGGCGGCATAAGGTATATACCTGTACATGCTGCCCCCCACAACCACATTAAAACTACAACTAAAAGACAAAATGGCTATCATCCAGAACCACGGGAAAGCTGGCTGAGTGGAAGTTCTAGAACTAGAAGGAAAGAAAAAAAGAGCATTGAGACTGGGTAGGAGGTGCAGAGGTGCAAGAGCAGAGCCTAACGTAACAAACTGCTGTTGGGTCAGAGAGCTCCAAAACTTCCAAACCCCAAACAAAGAGGAGAAATCTGCAGATCTCGCTGTAGCTCCTGCTGGGTGGACTCACACAGTGGCTGACTTTGCACCTCCTTGGAGATCCAGGAGCCAGTGTACCCAGTGGTCAGATACCAGATTTCAACTCCTCACATCCATAAGTGACACGCAAGAGGCAGACTCAGTGATCACCAAAGCCCCACTGAAGCAAGTCCTGCCCCATAAGGGTGTCTCCAGCATAGCAGTTCTTCCACTATAGACACAGTGGGTCCTCACAGTCAATTGGCCTGGAGGTCATTTCCTCTCAGGGATACCAACAGCAATCAAGGCTTAGCTACAATAAGACTATGTACCCAACCCACAAAGGGGTGCACCAAGAGTGTTCACCTCAGGTGATTGGGGAGGCTGAGCCACTGGGCCCTATAGGACACCTACCACACAAAGCCACTCTATCAACACAGGAAAGCAGC
>NW_006285247.1:731072-782809 GCF_000327345.1 Myotis davidii | reverse complement strand
AGAAAAAAGAAGAAAAAGGTAAAGATACAAATTATGAACAACAAATACACATCTATCAACAAGTGAATCTAAAAATCAAGTGAATAAATAATCTGATGATCTGAATAAACTGGTGAATATAATAGAAGTGGGGGCATAGAAAGGGAGTGGACTGACAATTCTCAGGGGGAAGAGGGGGTGAAGGGTGCGGGAAGAGTTTCGACAAAAATCTTACACCTATGGATGAGGACAGTGGTGGGGGGTAAGGGCATGGGTTGGGGTGGGAACCAGGTGGAGGGGAGCTATGGGGGGGAAAAAGAGGAACATCTGTAATAATATGAACCGTAAAGATTTATTAAGAAACACATTAAATGGCAACTGATGTTATTAGCACAATTTATTCATTCACTCAGCAAGTATTTATTGAGTACACATTCTAAGGCAGGCATTGTAGAAGGACTTGAGCCTACAATAGAGAATAAAAACCTTGTTTTTGTTCTAAAAATTCTAACCTAATCAGAGAAACAAGCAATTAAAAGGTGAACAAACAGTCCTTGCCAGTTAGGCTCAATGGATAGTGCGTCGGCCTGCGGACTGAAGGGTCGCGGGTTCGATTTTGGTCAAGGGCACATGCCCAGATTGCAGGCTTGATCCCCAGTAGGAATCGTGCAGGATGCAGCCAATCAATGATTCTCTCTCATCATTGATGGTTCTCTCTATCTCTCTCTCTCTCCCTCTTTCTTCCTCTCTGAAATAAATAAATATATATATATTTTTTTAAAGGTGAATAAACAAATAAATATATAATTGCAACTTACCACAAGTGCTATGAAGAAAGCAAACAAGATATAGTAATAAAGAATAATGAGAAATTACTTCATCCTGGGTGGCCTCTCTAAGAATGTAGACATTTAAGCTGACATTAGGCTGACAAAAATGACCCAGCCATAGGGGGTGTTAGGAAAACTGTACCAGGCACAAGAATCTGCTTTGTAAAGGCCCCAAAGGTGGAAGACCTGGGAGGCTGCTTGGGCAAGGAGAGAACTGAGGTAAACTAAGGTTGGAGATACAGGCAGGTGGTCAGATCATGCAAGGTCTTGCAGGCCATGGGAAGGAGTTTAAATTCCATTCAACATATAATGCAAAGTCCTTGAAAGATTTGAAGCATAGATTTAGCATGGTTCAGGTTACATTTTTAAAAGATTACACTGGTATGATGTGGAGAGTATATTGGGGAAGGGGCAAGAGTTGGAGATCAATTAGGAAACCTCTGAAGTCGTTCAAATGAGAGGCGATGGCACCTTGGATTGAGGGGGTGGTTGGGACGATGAGTTCCCCCAGGGCAGAAAGCAAGAAGCCCTCAACTGCTGGCTGAAGTTGCACCATGAAGAGCTGGTAGAATCTTGCAAGTAGCTGGTCACCACCGAGATGGCTGGAGTAAGAAGAGAGGCCAAGATGACTTGAAATTCTGCACAAGAAATATCTACTATAGCCTGACCTTTATCTCAAGGACAATTTGTATCTAGAAATTCTCTAGCAGGCTTCCTTTAAATCTCACTGACCACCCCTCCCTGGAGGCCAAGAAAGTGAATACCCAGCAACAGAGCCGAGATGCTAAGACCAATCCTGGTTCCATCCTGGTCTGGGCACGTTGTCCCTGAGCAAAATTAAGGCTCTGTGAACTAAGGAGGTGGCAGGGCATGGCTACTGGCTAGAGCCAGGGGTGGGCAAACTTTTTGACTTGAAGGCCACAATGAGTTCTTAAACTGGACCCGAGGGCCGGAACAAAAGCATGGATGGAGTGTTTGTGTGAACTAATATAAATTCAAAGTAAACATCATTACATAAAAGGGTACGGTTTTTTTTTTTTTTTTAAGTTTTATTCATTTCAAACGGGCTGGATCCGGCCCACGGGCCGTAGTTTGTCCACAGCTGCTAGACAGTCAACACCCAGCCTGGGGAGCAAAACATCAAGAGTTCTGATTTGGATGTGGTAAGTTTCAAAACGTCTGATTATGGGTGTCAATTAGACTGTTGAATATATAAGACTGGAATTCAAAAGACACGTTTGAGCTTGATGGTTTTTTTAAAGTTTAGCATCCTGTTTATGCTGTGCTGAGGACTCCTCAGATCTTAGAAACTGTTGAGCATATAAATGGGAATCCAAAGGGGGCACAAATAACCATGAAGGCTTTAGTGAGTATATCAGGATTCAGTTTTACAACGTGGAGACGTGATTAACCTCGCAGCCCGTCTACCCCAGAACAGCTGAGAAGGAAGGAGGGAGAGAACATATGGCCCAGCAGTTGGGAACCATCAATCGCAGCAGCCCAGCTGCCTGGAATACACAAATGCAGAGTGTTTAAGTGGAAAGGCTTGGATCTCACTGAGGGACCAGGGTATCCATGGGAACGTGAAAGGAGTGAGACCAGGATTAAGAAGTTTGGACAAAGGCGAGTACAAGAAAACGCCTACATCTGGGAAGACAGACAAGTCGGCATGGCGTAGAGAGAGCCAAACACACCCAGGATTTGATGACGGGCAGGGCTGGCTCAGAGTTCAACTGACTCTGACCTTGGGACAATTTCTTACCCTCTTTGAATTCCAGTTCCTTCGTTTCTAAAACCCTGATTATGCCTCCTCTGCAGGTTCATGGTGAGGAAATGGGGGAATGTAAGAAAGGAGACCAGAGGTGTCTCTCCGTAAGGCAAGTATTTGCTTAGAGTTGTAATAATATAATACCCAAAAGATGGGGGAAATTTTGAATGTCCAACAAGACCCACTAAATCATAGAGCAACTGGGATAATGAAAGTTTATGTGATGACTTATAATTATGTTGTAAAGAATATAATTAATGGGGAATTATTGACCACACAATGTTATGTGAACAAAGCAGGATATAAAATGCATATAATATGATTTTAAAAAAGAAGATAAAACCCAGCTGGTGTGGCCCAGTGGTTGAGCATTGACCTATGAACTAGGAGGTCATGATTCCTGGTCAGGGCACATGCCCAGGTTTCAGGCTCGATCCCCAGTGGGGGTTGTGCAGGAGGCAGCCAATCAAATGATTCTCTCTCATCATTGATGTTTCAATCTCTCTCTCTCTCCCTCTCTCTCTCTCTCTCTCTCTCTCTCTCTCTTCCTCTCTGAAATCAATAAAAATATATTTAAAAACAATAATAAAAAGAAAAAATAGCCAAAACTGGTTTGGCTCACTGAATGGAGCATCGGCCTGCGGACTGAAGGGTCCCAGGTTCGATTCCGGTCAAGGGCATGTGCCTTGGTTGCGGGCACATCCCCAGTGGGGAGTGTGCAGGAGGCAGCTGGTCGATGTTTCTCTCTCATCAATGTTTCTGACTCTCTATCTCTCTCCTTTCCTCTCTGTGAAAACTCAATAAAATATATTTTAAAAAAAAGAAAAAGAAAAAATATATCAAAATGTTAACAGTAGTTGAGAGATTATAGATTTCAGTTTTGTTTTTACAAAAAACACACAAATTTTTGACATTTTTCTGTGAGAATGAATTGCTTTCATAGAACACAGAAATTTAATTGGAGATAATAAATTAACTGTGATTGCTACCCTTATTAGTGTATTGTTCTTATTTGCTGTCCCTCAAATCCACCTCTGGCTTAGCCCCTGGGAAAATGGCAACACTCCAGGGGAACCCAAAAATGTGTGCCTAGAGGAATTAGAGGGATTTTTCCTAATATAATTCTGCTGGTATTGGCTGATTGGGTGTGTCTCATCGTAACAGGAAGTGTTTGTCACCAGAAAAGAATTTAATTCTTTGCAGCAAAATTTAGTGGAGAGAGAAAAACAGCCATGCGTGTTTCTCACGGATTCTGCTGGATTGTGTCAGACCAGCTCTGCTCAGGGCCACTCTGCACAACGGGGCAGGGATGTGCTACAGGGACCTCCCTTGGTCCCTGAGCGCTAAGCCTGGCTTTTTCCCTTGGAAGAACCTCAGCTTGGCAACTGCAAAGCTTTTGTATCAGCTCTCTCCCCCTAGAGAGGGAGCCCTTCTGGGGCCTGGAACGGAGCCTCCTTCCTTCCTATGGTCACAGGGCCTAGGCTCAATTAATGTCTGTTGACTAAGTGACGAAGTTGTACTAAGTGTCTATTTTAATGTCCCATCCAGGGTTGGCAATTAAATTTGTGAACAGGGCCCTCCAGGGTGTACTCACACACGGTGTTTTATTTCCAGAGGAAAACAGTCTAAAACAAATATGGGGAAATGTTAAGACAGATAAATCTAGATGATGGGTACCTGAATGGAACCACATAACATCCCTTTTAATCTCCTTGGTTTTTGCTTTCCTCATCTGCATAATAATATCCATCTCACTGTGTTGTTTTAGGGCCTTGAAAGAGAAGCGGTTTGTAAAGTGCTTAGCACATTTGTCTACTCATTAAATGTCCATTTTCTTTCAGCAAAGGGAGTGAAAGGTAGGCCTCATTAATCGGTCTTTTAATTCTAATGGTAACATTGGACTATTTGATTTAAAGAATCTGACCACAGCCATTCTGGCCGCCATCCCAGAGGCTGCATCCCACAGTGACAGATTTTTCACTGGAGAAGGGATCGCCTCCCATTAGCACAGACATACCATTGATCTCAGCCAGGATCCCATCCAGTGTTGGAAGCCTTCTAGGGTAATTTATGAAGTGTAATTAACTGCCCGTTCATTTACCGAACACCCACCATGTAGTAGGCATTGTACGAGGCACTGGAAATTCTGGGATGAAAAGACAGTCTCTGACCACAAAGAATTCACTGTCCAGTAGAAGAGACAGAGGCAGAAACAAATTATTACCATATAGTGCGCTGAATACCAGATTAACAGCCCAGGGTAGGAAGTGAAACATCCACCTACACTCAGCCACGAAATGTAGCTATTTCATATTAGTAATGAGGCTCCTAGGTCTCATAGACCTCTGAAGTTTAAGAAGATATAGACCTCTGAAGTTTAAGAAGATTAAGATCTTGCCCACTGAAAATAAAAAGGCATCATTTTCACAAAGATGATCTCATTTGTGTAGGAAATACAAGAAAGCCAAATATGTAGGTGATATATTCATAGATAGAAATAAAGATAAATGCAGAGAGAAAGTTCCAGAAGGTACACCATTGTTGACAGGTTTTACTTGGACGGAAGAGAAGGTAATAGGAGGGTGGAAAGAGGAATGTTCTCTTGTTACCCATATATTTCTGTATTGTTTGAAATTTTTAGCATTAAGAATGTAGTCATATATTGCTTATATTATAACTAGAGGCCTAGTGCATGAAATTTGTGCACGGGGGGGGGGGTCCCCTCAGCCTGGCCTGCGCCCTCTCACAGTCTGGGACCCCTCGCTCCTTACCGCCCGCCTGCTCACTCCTTACCATTCAGCTCTCTGCTCCTTAGCTCTGCTGCAGAGGCAGGAGAGGCTCCAGCCACCACTGCTGCACTCCCCAGCTATGAGCCCGGCTTCTAGCTGAGCGGTGCTCCCTCTGTGGGAGCTCACTCACCACCAGGGGCAGCTAGTGCGTTGAGCGTCTGCCCCCTGGTGGTCAGTGTGCATCATAGTGACTGGTCGTTCTGGTTCTTCCACCATAACGGTTGCTTAGGCTTTTATTATATAGATGGAATTACTTGACAGTCAATGTGCCCCCATGAGAGGTCCTGGATTGCAAGAGGGAGCAGGCTAGGCTGAGGGACCCCACCAGTGCACGATCGGGGCCGAGGAGGGACATGAGAAGGCCCCAGGGCATGTCCAGTCTGTCTCGCTCAGTCCCAATCAGCCAGACCCCAGCAGCATGCTAACCTACCAGTCAGAGCGTCTGCCCCCTGGTGGTCAGTGCACGTCATAGCGACTGGTCGACCAGTCAACTGTCTGCCCCCTGGTTGTCAGTGCACGGCATAGTGAGCAGTTGAGTGTCCTTAGCATATCATTAGCATGTTATGCTTTGATTGGTTGAATGGACGACCGGACACTTAGCATATTAGGCTTTTATTATATAAGAAGATTGCATTCTTATATAGGCATGGGAAATGGAAGGCAGGGTCTTTCATCAGATGTTCCCTCATCTGCCTCAGGTTCAAACATCCCTTTTGTGGGGGGTGGGTAGGGTCCAAAGTGAGTCACCCCAAAATGTGCCATAGTGGTATCCAGCTAAAGGCAATATTAACTTCAGGCTCAAGAGAAACTTCTGCCCCCACCGCTTAACTACCTAGAAGAATTTGAATGAAAGGCCTTGCCCAGAATAAGAAATTATCAGACATAACTTCTTTTGACCTATCTATAGCACAGGGTGCAGTTCTATTTACTAAATGTTTGTTCTTCGTATCATGCTGCAATGACCCATTGATGCTCCTAAGGGCTTCCCTACCTCAGGATGTCTTATATCCCTGGATCCCCCTTTCAATATCTGAGCTTCTCGTGTATAGAGCATCTCTGATTCTCTCATGGATATGAGGTTCCCATGCATACGATGTTAAATTTGATTTTCCCTTGGCAATCTGCCTCCTGTTGATTTGATTATTCGGCCAGCCTAAAGAACCAGAGGAGGGAGAGGAAAATTTTCCCCCTTCCCCACCCTTTTTAAATATCCTACTTCACTGCCTCACCAGCACTCAATTCTCGGTCCCCTTCTCTGGTTTATTTACCTTCAAAGCACTTACCACATTCCCTACATTTTGCTTCTTTTTAAAAATTGCGTGCCTGTCTTCCCCAACTGGAATGCAAGCTCTGGGAGAGCCCAGGTTGGTGTGTGGTGTTTCACAACTAGAAACACATGGCAGGTGCCCCACAGGCCGACTTCCTGACCCCAAGCAGCAATATGTTGACAACAATGATTTCTGAATGAAGGTATTACAGATATTTGTATTTTCTTCTTTCTGCTACTTGGTATCTGAATCTTTGTCATGAGCTTATATTGATATTTCCTAAGAAAACAATAAAGCTTTTTTAATTAAAAAAAAAAGTTGCCCCAGATGGTTTGCCTCAGTGGTTGGAGTGTTGGCCAGACCAGAGGGTCTCAGGTTCGATTCCCAGTCAAGGGAGCGGAGCATATACTTGGGTTGCAGGTTCAATCTCCACCCACGTGGGAGGCAACCCGATCCATGTGTCTCTCTCACATCAATGTTTCTCTCTCTCTCTCTCTCTCTCTCTCTCTCTCTCTCTCACTTCCCTCCCTTCCACTTTCTCCAAAAATCAATGGGAAAAATATCCTAAGGTGAGGATTAACGACAACAACAAAGGTTACCTGGGAGACAAGGAAAGGCGACACCACTAGAAGCCAAGGGGCCAGAAAGGCCTGGTGGCATCAGACCAGGGAGGAGGGACCTCCTGAGACACCTGGTGGGGAGGACAGAGCCTCTCCCTTAGGACTGTTCCGCTGCCTTGTTCTTTCCAGACACTGGAATAAACACCTGGCCTCGGGGTCACTGGCTCACAAAGGGTCTCCTGCCCTGAGCTCCCCATTCCCCAAACGGCAGGGCCCAGAAACGTATCCTCGTCCTATTCAGCAAATGTTTTTTGTTTTTTTTTCATCTGGTTCCTACTTAGGTTTCAGCCAATTCTTTGCTGAAGCAACTTGGCTTCTTGTTTTCTTTGGGAACCAGACCCTTTTTAAGTCGAAGCCACAAAAGGATGAAATCCATTACCTGATCCTTTTCTATTCAGCTCTTCAAACCACGGCACGGACGGAGGCCCTGGGTGCCACGCTCTCATTGTAAGCGATGGCATCTAAACTGAGCACGTTGCATAAGGCACATGTGAAAGTGAATGCCAAGGGTTTTTTTCTATTCTCCTTTCTTTCTCTGTTTTTTTTTTCTCTATTCTGTGTCCAATCTAGAGCCATTGTCTTGAGTGAATGACTATAGGGACAGCTCAGTCCTCATCTCCACAAGCCGCCCTGGGAGCCGTGGGGATGGTGGCCATGTTGGTCCCCAAGTTAAGGCACATGAATTCTCATCATTGCTCTGCCACTAACTTGCCTCATGATCTTAACCAAATCGTGTGAACTCTTTGTGCCTCAGTTTCTTCACCTGCAAAATAAGGGTCTTTAAACTGTTTCTGAAATCCCTGCCCAAATCAGGTTCTGTTTAACCGAGGATCAACAGTGACACCTTGTGGTGCCCCCTGAAAGATCTTCATTTTTTTAGCCCACAGCTAAGGCATTCATTCTGGGGAACCAACTCCCTTCCCCACCCACTGACCCCATCAGCTTCACATCTTGTCAGATTCAGGAAAGTACTTTTCCCTTTGGTTCACAAGCTGTTTCCCAGCCTCAATCTGGCAGATGCTGCTAAAGTCAAGGTAAAAGTATAGATCACAGACCCCAGCGTGATTGCTTACGGGGAAGTTTTAGGTTTGATAGGACCGTGAGGGTTTCAGCCCCAGGGGTCTTGTGGGGTTGGCAGTGCAGTTCTGGACCTGGGAACAGCTAATGGGGTAGGACAGGAGACTTAACGGTCCCTCAGGGTTCCCCCTAATCTGTGAAATAATCTAACTCCAAACTGTCCATCAAAGAGCTAATGAGCATCTCCCTAGTGCCAAGTTCTGATCACCTGCCTGTGCAATGACACAACCTTGAGAACACATGGTCCCTGCCCTACCCTGTTCTGTGCAGTGGAGAAGAGACAGGAAAGCCTTCCACTGCCACCCCAGAAGATAAGCCTGAAGGCAGACAATGTGCACACAGAACGCATGGGGCTCAGGGCCGGGCTCTCCCTGGGCCTGGGAAAAGGCCTTCTGATAAAGGACGAGGCCCTTACATCTGCGTCTTATAGAGTGAGAAGGGCTTTGCCAGAAGAGGCACTCGGGGAAGGAGGAACAGGGTGCATATGGACACACGAGCATGAGCCAAGTGCCCCATCTGAAAACCAAACACCAAAACTTTCTCAGGTTCCTATTTTATTTTTATTTTTCAATCACAGTTGGCATTCAGTATTATTTTATAAAGAAAGCAAAACTCTCTTGACCCAACCCCATCTTCTTCTCGGTTTCACCCTATTTCTCGGCTGGCTGTGGCCAAACTTTCTGAAAGAGCCAACTTCACACTCTGTCCTCACTTCCCCAATTCTTCCTCAAACTCCACCCCACCCCGCCTCAGCTGCCGCCTCTCAATGACTCACCGATGTCACCAGAAGTTCATACCCCAATGAGCCTTTCTTTTTCTTTTTTTAAAAATATATTTTATTGATTTTTTACAGAGAGAAAGTGAGAGGGATAGAGAGCCAGAAACATCGATGAGAGAGAAACATCAATCAGCTGCCTCCTGCATACCCCCTACTGGGGACGTGCCCACAACCAAGGTACATGCCCTTGACCGGAATCAAACCTGGGACCTTTCAGTCCGCAGGCCGATGCTCTATCCACTGAGCCAAACCGGTTTCGGCCTAATGAGACTTTCTTATGGTCATTGTCTTCCTTCCTTCTCAGCAGCGTTCCCTGCAGTGAGGCACTCTTCCTTCTTGTAGCACTTTTCCCCGCTGGGCGTCCATGGTCCCAGCCCACCATCTGCTCCCTCTCAGCCCCTGTGTCGGCTCCTCTGACGCTACGCAACATGAAATGTCAATGATCTGTGGCCCTCAGTCCTGGACTTTCTTTTCCCTTTTCTACCTAGAGAAGCTCACTCAGGCCCATGGTTTTAAACATGGTGTATCAGCTACTAAATGTTTTTTTTCCCCTATTCTTTTTTTTCCTTCATTTTTCCCCCTCAATTCTATGTCCAATCTAGAGCCATCATCCTGAGTGAATGACTGTGGAGACAACTCAGTCCTCATCTCCAGGAGCCACCCTGGGAGCAGTGACAAAGGTGGTCATGTTGGTCCCCAAGTGAAGGCACATGAATTATCATCATTGCTCTGCCACTAACTGGCTACATGACCTTAACCAAAGCGTGTGACCCCTCTGTTCCTCAGTTTCTTCATCTTCAAAATGAGTGTCTTTAAACTGTTTCTGAAGTCCTGACTTCTCAGCCTTTAGGGTCTCACCCTAAATTCTACCTGAGGGTTGGGTGTCCTTCCCTTCTTTACGTCTGCCTCCTGCTAGACTGAGAGCCTCCTGTGGGCAGGTCCGCCTTTACTTTCTTCAAACCTGTGTGTTTAATGATTAGTACAGTGCCCAGTGGGCACTCAAAAAGTATTTGTTGACTGAATGGGATATAAATAATCAAATTGTTTCAAATGACAGAATAAACCCGTGGTTTTGATTTTTTTGTTTTTAAATGCTACAGTCAATCCAGTTCAAGTTCAGTCAAGCAAGCCTCTCAGGGTGTCATATGCTCTATGTTCCAGGATGTGATCTAATTTTGAATTGTTTCTTGATGCAAAGTTTCACCCTATTCTAGGGACTGGTTCCCACACACACTGTGCTCCTCTAGTGGGAGGCTTCCCCATGGGATCACGCTGATGGTCTCGAACAGAACATTGCATTCTCCTTGATCATTCCGGGTTCACAAACTTCTTTATCTGTGGCCCTGAAGGCAGTTGCTATTCTTTCAAGAAATACTGTAGCTGCGGCAAGGCCCTGCTCCATTTCGGTAGGGATTCGTGTTCTGGGTGCTTTTTATCAGAACACACAGTTCCGAAGGGGCAGGAGCCGGAAGCAGAGTGGTCCAGGCTACGGAAAAGGGAAAGCCACTCCCGCCTGGCCCCGCAGCACCCCAGCAAAGGCAAGCTGTGCACAACATGCTCAATGGGAAGAAGCGAGGTAAACCCTCCTGGAGCGAACTGGAGGCTAAGATCCATTTCAACGTGAGGCCTCCAAGGCACAGAGCAGTTCCCAGCAGCTGAGGAACTGAGAAACGGAACATCCTCATCTCTTTGCAGCAAGAGCCTTGGGCAGAGGGGTGGGGGGATGTCGGTCACCCTAGTAACTGAGCAAAGGAAGAAGCCCAAGAGATGTAGATATTTTCCCTAAAGAATTTTGTTTTTTCTTGACTTGCTCAACCAAACATGGATGAGTAATTCAGCAGCCTAGATGGGGAGTGAGTCTCTACCGTGGGTTACGGCTTGTGGTTTCCTATATCCCTGCTGTGTGTGTTCCTCTTCAGATCCCTGCATTTAATAGCGTGCCTAGCATATGCCACGTGCACAAAATGTTTGCTGAATTGAATTGGGCTTGACCTGCACCGTCCAATACAGTAGCCGCTGGCCACCTTAAGCTCTTGAAATGTGGCTGGTCTCAGTTCATTGTGCTGTACATGCAACATACACACCAGATTGAAGATTTGCATATATAAAAATGTAAAATATCTCATTAATCATTTTTATATGGATTACCTGAAATGTAATATTCTGTATACACTGTTAAATAAAACATTATTAGGGTTAGTTTCACTTGTTTCCTTATTCTTTCATGTGATAACTAAAGCTTTTAAAATTACATGCATGGCTTACATATTGTATTTCTAGTGGACAGAGCTGAACTAGACGATAGGCCACCAACTGGCTGAAAGGTCATTGAATATATCCCAGCCTCCTCTCTGGGCCTCCTCACTTGCAAAGATGTAAAGCTCTATCCAGCGTTTCCAGGCCCCCCATTCTATGGTTTTCTAAACTTCACTACAGTTTCCTAAGCATGAATACGTATTAAATTGCTACTGTGAGCTCTGACCAGTTTGGCTCAGTGGCTAGAGTGTTGGCCTGTGGACTGAAGAGTCCCAGGTTTGATTCCAGTCAAGGGCATGTACCTTGGTTATGGGCACATCCCCAGTAGGGGCTGTGCAGGAGGCAGCTGATCGATGTTTCTCTCTCATCGATGTTTCTAACTCTCTATCCCTCTCCCTTCCTCTCTGTAAAAATTCAATAAAATTTATTTTAAAAAAATAAAATAAATTGCTACTGTGAGCCCCAAAGTCCTAGATACATTGTCATTTAATTTGCAAATTAAATGTAAGAGAGAAGAATGACGCTCCTCATTTTGAAAAATGAAAAGAGAAAAAAAAGCTGCACAAGTTAAGAGAACTTTGCCCCTCCTCTCTGGTCTTTTGTGAGAATTTCCAGCAGAAAACGTGACTCGGGAGTCGGTGTGGGTGCTTCGGCTCAGTCGTCCCTAAGATGTGTTTTTCCTGGTTTGGAAGAATTCTCTGTCATCGGAATCGCTGGAAACATGTATGCGAGAGGCTCCTTGCAGAGGAGAGCAAGCCCGGGGCGCCTGTCAGGTTTGGTAGATCATTGACGCCCAGCAGTAAAGTGTTGGGAGGCTTCTGAGGAGAGAGGATCGAGAGCTGCTGGAGGTTAATTGTTCACCAGTCAGAAGACACGGCTGGGAGGGTCGTTGGGAGTGAAACATTGACCAGCTCTGATTTAGATGCAGGAATGTGTTAGGGAGGCACGGAAAGGTCAGGGGAGCAGTCGGCACCTGAGACAGCTCCCATGGGCAAAATTCCTCTCCCGGAGACAGGAGAGGGAAGGGGAATGTGCTCCGAAGGGGAGAGAGGGGCCTCTGGCCTCCAAGTGCACTGCTTTTGCCAGCTCCTGCAGCCACTTCCAGGGCCTGCTGGAGCGAGAAACACCGGTGAGGTCATGTTTGACTTTTTCAACCCCCCAAAACTCCACTAAATTTTGGAGAGCTGGGAGCAGGCAGGGAGGGGTAAGGAAAACAAAGATGAATAAATGAGATACTGCCCTTGCCTCAGAGCCAAACTGGAAAATGCAGTGACGGGGCCTGAAGGCTCTTGGACTCGAGTTCAAGTGTTGGCTCCACCTAGCCGGGTAATCTAGGCAATTTCGTTCCCCTCTGAGTCTCCGTTTACTCAACTGGAAAAGGAAAGTCATAAAGTCTCCCTCTAAGTATTGTTACAGTAATTATATGATGATGAGAAAACTCCTGACTCCCAGTTCAATCAACCTTGAGTTGGAGAATAGAGAAGACAATACTATAATTTAAAACGGTCCGAGGTGGGGTGGGGAACACACAACACACCATGCAGATGATGGATAAAAATAAAATAAAAATATATAAATAAAAAATAAAATAAAATGGTCCAAGGGCTTCCTAAGGGAAGGCGCCAGCTCCCTTCCCTCTGTGATCTGGCCCCACCTCATCTCCCAGCTTCCCTCCCTCCCCCACCTCCCCACCTGCACTCTACCCTGGGTTACTTCCGATCTGTGACACTTTTAGAACCAACATCCAGGATGCTGAGGTTCAGTGTTTCATCCCTTAGCATTTTCTGCCGCCTTTAAGTCACCCAGGGGAGTTGAACCCCAAGGTCCTCCTTTAGCTCAACCCACCTACCACCACCGGTTCTTTCCTGGGGTGAGCTCTTGGCCCAGAGAGGCTGTGCTTGGTCAGCGTAGACATCACTTGACAAAGAGCACATTGCATTTCTGTCCATTTTTCTTAAAACACAAAACAAAAGTTTGCTGGCTGGCTGCCCGGTTTCTGTTATGTAGCCCAAGATTAAATTTCTCTTGGACTAGTTCTCAGAGCCCCTGCACGCTGGACTAAGAAGTGATTTACATTTTCTTTTGGCAGGGAGTTACCCAAGTGGGAATTGCCTTGAAAAATAACTGTTTGACTGAAATGTGTGTGTGTGTGTGTGAGTGTGTGTGTGAGTGTGCTCCTGGTCTGGTCAGGCTGATAAACTTGGTCTCATTGCTTGATAAGCTTCAGGAGTAAAAAATCAAGAGTCAGGAAAAAAGGTTTACAATATGACAACCTTAATGGGAACAGGGTTGCCATGACGACGCTTTAAATTTGATTCTGAACTCCAGGTAAAAAGGACCGGATAATCAGGCAGGTAGCTCTTATGATCAGAAAGGGGGGTCCTTGGGGGAGTGTCGCGAATAGTACAATGGCGCCTACCACTCACTGAGCCCTCATTCTGCGGCAGGAGCACATTTAGTGCTTCCAACAGCCACACAAATTAGGCTTTTCTTTTATGATTGAGCACATTCAGGCTCCCCAAGGTGATGACTTTTGTCAGCCTTCCCAGCCGGTAGATGTTGGAGTCTGGCCCCAGCTCCTACCCCACGCTGTCTTCCCAGCCTGTGACAGACATCTTTTCACAGCAAATATACTACCTTCCAATGGATGTTTGACGTTCAAGTAGAAATTTCAAGACCTTGGGGTTTGTTTGGTGTCTTGTTCAAACCTGAAATGAGTTGACCGAGCTTTGTCACCTCCCTTCCCTTATGAAAATAAGTAAATAAACAAAACTACACACATATTGAGTTCACCATACCAGGCCCCCTATAGTCACTCTCTATGAAATTTCACAACAACTGTGTGACTCAGAGTCCGAATAAAGGGGTGTTGGTTACCAGTAACAGGACTCACATGGAAGGATGAAATAAAGGGGGGCCTGTCATTACAAAGAATGCCATGTATCTGAGAGGACTTGACAGCAAAAAGTGGGGCTGGGCTTCAGAAGAGAGACTAGAAGCAGAAGCTGGGGTGTCAGAGCCCAGATAACTAGAGCTTCTTCTCAGGTGAGATTGACAGGCATCTCCGCGTCAGGGTGTTTCCAAGTAAGGGGACTCCATCAGGCTTCCACTCCTAGCCTTTGATGGATGGATGTGGGAAAAGGACCAGGCACTCCTGGCTTAGCCCTTTCTTCTCCCCTTTCTTCTTTGGAAGCTCTCAAAAAGCCCCCAATCTCCCTCACATCTACGTGAGGCAGCCGCCAGCTGTGAGGGCTGCCCCTGGAGAGTCTGTCTCACTAGGGGCTCAGAACTGCACACTGAGCCATGTTTACAAAAGCCCATGTGGTGCTCTTCCTCTCCCATAACCGCGGCCACCCCCAATTCCCTCTGAAGCAAAGCAAAGAAAGGGGGCTCATTGGGCCCCCTCAAACTCCAACAGAGAGTCACACAGGTCTAGCCAGTCACAGTCTTATCCTACTTCCCAAGTCAAGGAATAACAGAGCCTCTGGGTTCTTTCCCAAATTCTGGTTGAGATTCCGATTGACCCACCTTGGGTCAGTCCCGCTTGGATCCATTCAGCTCTGCCAGGAGCCTGGGGTCACAAGTGTGAACAGGGAGAAGAGTTGTTGGAGGAAGAGGATCAGGCAAAGCAGAAGCCTCAGCGTGTCCATTCAAGGCAGATGTTGTCATCTACTTGCCTCTTAGGGAGAAGATGGACTCAGCTAATAGCAGGGCTGCGATTCCTACCCAGGGCTGATCGAGCCCCAAGGCCACGTTTGTGACCAAATACAGAGCTATGAGACCCCAGGAGCTGACCCTGAGCCAGGCCTTCTCCAGTTGGTTTGAATAGAATACCTGGTATCATTTAAGTGATTCTAACAGTAACACTGAGAGCAAGGCTAAGACTTAACCTTTTGTTTTTCAGTGACATCTCCTTTTCTCTCTCCTTCTGGACCCTCCAAGAAATGTGGGGATGCAGAAACCACATTGTACTTGATGCCAGAAAGTCTCCCCATATGAGCTGTGTGTCCTAAATCATTTCACCTTAACCTCTTCGAGCATTCAGGTTTTTTTTAGCCATTTAACAAATTTTATATATTATATACTCACTATATAATAAAGAGCTAATATGCTAATTAGGCCAGATGGCAGAATGACCTTCTGGAACAACCAGTGGGCGGGGCCATGGAGCCTCCAGCCCATGAGGCAGCTGGGGCTGTGAAGGCCTACTCTTGCATGAATTTCATGCATCAGGCCTCATATACATATGCACAGAACATGATATATATATATATATATTCTGTATGGATACTTAATGTTTATTATTATATCACTAGATATATTGGATATTTCCTGCATGCCAACACTGTGCTAAGTGACTAAAAACACCACAAATCCTACCAGATACACAGTTTCTTAAGTAAGAAATACAAACTAAAACTAACTACTCTCAGGTAATAGTTTTCTGCTCTCAGATCACCAAATGTCTGAATGTTCTGCAACACATATGGGTGAGGCCAAGGTGAAACAGGTACGTTGCAGGTGGGAATACAAAGGTACAACCCTATGGAGGGCAATTTGCCAAACTTTGTTAAAATGCAAACTCATTTACCCTTTGTAGCAGCAGATTGTTTCTAAGCGATTGTCCTTCAGATGTCCTCACACTCATAAAAAGTCATATATAATGACAGTTATCATTGCAGCCTTTTTTATAAATAGCAAAAGATTAAAAATAGCTGAAGTGGTCAACAGGCCTGAGGGAAACACTGGGATTCGGTGACAAAGAATGAGGAAGCTCTCTACGTTCTGAAATGGGAAATGGCCAAGACATATTGGTGAGTGGGAAAAGCAAAGTGTGGGAGTGTATTAATGTAATACTAATGATAGTGTAACAATACAGATAGAATTGGTTATTGTTTATGTAAAATATTATATGGGCAACTTTAGAAGTCTAGAAAACAAAATTTTAACCATATAAGGGTATTTGTGTGTGTGTGTGTGTGTGTGTGTGTGTGTGTGTGTGTTTAATGTAGTTGGGCTCTGGCCAATGTGCTCAGTGGTTAGAGTGCCAGCCTGTGCACCGACGTGTTGCAGGTTCAATTCCAGTCAAGGGCACATACCTGGGTTGCAGGTTCCATCCCCAGCCTAGTCCAGGTTTGGGTGGGAGGCAACCAATCAATGTGTCTCTATCACATCCATGTTTCTCTCTCTCTCCTTTCCTCCCTTCCACTCTCTCTAAAAATCAATGGAAAAAATACCCTTTTGTGAGAATTAATAAAAAAATATATACATATAGTTGGGAAACCTACATTCGCAAATGGGAACAGGGTGGGAATAAAACTTTCCACTCTATATCTCTTGAGAATTATTAAATCATGTGACTGTAGAACCTATTCAAATAAATACATGTGATTAAGAAGTAATTAAAACAGTGCAATGAATGTTAGGAAGGAGAAGGCCAGGGTGCTACAGGAACTGGTAACAGGGACCTGCCTTGGGTGTAGAGGAAGTCCCTGAGGAAGTAACTTTTCAGTGGAAACTTGATAGATAAATGGGCACAGCAGCAAAGGGGTAAAGAAGGGCTGCCTGGGAAGAGGGAGGCCACGCACAGCAGCCCTGGGGAGGGAGGGAGCGTAACCACATGCCAGGAATGGACGGAATCCATTCTGTGGCTGGGACGCAGATACAAGGGTGCAGGGAGACGGGGGAAGCGGTAGCTGAAACAAAGCAGGGGGTCAGATTGCAGGGGCTATGTTACAAAATGTGGACTTTATCCTAAGGACAGTCGGAAGCCATTAAAAGGGCTTAAGCAGAAAAGTGATGGGATCAAGGTTATGTTTTGGAGAGATTTCTCCAGAGCCTACGAGGAGAAGTGACCGGAGGAAGCGTGAGTGGATGTTGACAACTCATATATCTGATAAACTGCTTTGGAGAACTATTTGGTGGTTTCTTATAAAGTTAAACATACACCTACCCTATGACCCGGCTGTTTCATTCCTAGGTATTTATTCAAGTTAAATGAAAACATATGCTCACAAAAATATTTGTACAAGAATTTTCCTAGCAGCTGTATTTGTCATAGCCAACATCATGGCCCCCAGAAACCCAAAAATTTCTATCAGAAGAATTCATAAGCAAATTGGGGTGTATTTTCTGGAATGGAATTCTACTCAGCAGTAAAAAGGAAGGCACTCCTAATACAGACAACAGGAAAAACGGCACAGAAGTGAGCACGCTGTGTGTTCCCACTGCTGTGAAATGAACTCCACGTGCGGAAAAAGTAATCTGATGTCTATCGTGTAGACGTCAGAAAGTAGTTGGCTGGGGGAGGAAGGGAAACTGACTAGAAAGAAAAATGAAGGGATGTTCTGGGGTGTTGGAAATGTTTTATATCTTGCTGTACATGGCAGCTACACAGTGTGTACAGCTGTCCAAATTCATCAAAGTGGACAACCAAGACCCGGGCTTTTCACTGCATATTAAATGTACTTCAGCTAACAAAAAGGAGAAAAGAAAGCGTGGATATTGAGAAAGGTGGGAGGTGTTTACAATAATCCAGGAGAAAGATGATGGTTGCCTGGTGACGATCATGGGGATCAAATCGAACAACGTGTATAAAGAGGGCAACCCAGAAAGCTCCGTGCAAACCACAGAGCTGCGCACAAACACGGAAAAGCGAGAACTCAGTCTCGCGTAACCCATATCGAGTGTTGGAGTAAATGCGGACATTCGGGATCGCTCCGAGGCAGTCCTGTTTGTTGGCAGGGAAGGGCTTGGGGTGATTAATCATGATCTTCTTGTTGGTTTGTCACCATTTGGCAGGAAATGGATCCAATGGCTGCTGAGATTCATCAGAACACTTGATCTTGGGGCAAAAAAAAAAAAGGAGGGGTCAGGAGCTGCTTTTGCCAGGGATCGTTTTCTGCTGAAAACCGGCCTTTCCCAAACAAAAAAAGCATTCAGCTGCCGGGCTTGAGTCTTGGATTTATTTTTTTTGAATAATTAGGGTTTGAAGGATTCAGAAGAAAGGAAGCAGACTGTCAGTTCCTCAGGCAGGGACTGTAATGATCAGTGACACGGCCACCCAGAGTTCGGGAGAGTTCGCTGGGAGCCAAGAGTGTGTGGGAAACACACGTGGGCTGCTTGAAGCATCTGCCTGAGTGCAGACAGGTTTGGAGAAACAGCTGTGCAGAAATCAGCCAAGAGCCATCTGAATAGCTGGTCACTCACCATTTAACATATTCATATTTTTATGTGTGTGTGTTTTTTTCAAAAACAATAAATACCTAATTATTTGCTTTAATTTAATGTTGATTCACACACACACACACACACACACACACACACACACCCATCATGTTCCATGAGCAGACACAGCTGGATCCTTCCCATCCACACCAATGAGCACTAAACATCTGGGCGCCATTCTTGGGCCCTTTGTCCATCCAGAGGAGGAATCCCCGCACAAGGCAGGCTCTTAGATCCCATGAGCTCCAGAGCAATGAAGGCCCTCTTCTGCGCTGCGGTGGACATTTGTCATAGTTTTATTAGTAACATCTGTCATCCAATCCCTCTTTCTTTTTTTTCCTTTTTCTGAGAGAAGCACGTTGATTGGTTGCCTCCTGCACGCACCCTGACCAGGGCCCAAGCCGAGGTACCTGCCCTTGACCGGAATCGAACCAGAGACCTTTGGGTCTGCAGGCCAAAGCTCTATCCACTGAGCCAAACCGGCTAGGGTCCTCTTTATTTTTAAGGGCTGGTTTGTCTCCATGTGATATAGAACCCAACTTCCACATTGTAAGAGGACAGGATCTCTCTCTCTCTCTCTCTCTCTCTCTCTCTCTCTCAGACACACACACACACACACACACACACACACACACACACACACTCAGCCCTGCCACAGTCTGAGCATAGGCACCGGCCTTGGGCTTAGCCCACCCGGTGGTCTTCCCTGGAATTGGGAATCTCCGGGGAGCCATCGAAGGACGTGCCTGTAATGGAGGTTCTCCATGGAGACAGCTGGAAGTCATTTGTTCCAAAGCAGTCGAACCGGCACGCTGGCCAAAGTGCTCCTGCCCAGGCACCGTTGCTGGGACTCCTCTGGCCCCGCCCTCTGACCTCCACTTCTGGATGGGAAAACGGAGGGCTCAGACTTGGAAGGACAGGTCCATGTTCACACAACAAATTCTCACTGGAGCCAAAACTCAAACCCTGACCTTTTCACTGTCCCCCACTGCTTCCTTCCCAGCACAAGAATCTCCCTAATTCCCACCCACTTCTTAGGCTAGTTCTCTCTATCCTCCAATAGCCCTCCAATAAATTCCCTTTCCTATTAGTGATCTAGAGTCTTTTTTCATTGCTGGCACCCAGGACAGACACCGTCATAAAGGAGTGGTTTCATGTCCTACCGGAAGCCTTCGCAGAAATGCTCCCCCATGGCAGGTAGCTCAGGCACTTGGCCCCAGGCTTTGCTTTGGGGGCCAGGGAAAGACACCTAAATGGGTGGGCGTGGGGCTGGGTAAGAGGATGAAAAAGAGGAAGGGAGCAGGGAAAGTGCCGTGTGCTCCCCAGCTGGGACCGAGGAAACAGCCATGGTTAGCAGAGGGAGAGACTAAAGGTGCCAGGTGATCTGATGATGGCACTAAGCTCCTGCCCTTGAGGTAACAACACAGGGAGGGAGGTGTTTCCACTCCAGGAGTGGGAAGAGCGAGGTTGGGGGGTGATGTTGAGACCTGCTGGGGTCACACAGCACATGAGTGGCAGAACTGGAGTCAGAAGCAGATCTCATTTCTAACCAGACCTGCACCGCCACTCTAATAAATGCACTGACCAATGGGAGTGGGGGGGAGGAGGGGGGAGGGGGCACGGACCCTGTACCTCTTTTCTTTTCATATGATTTCAGATGCGTACCCTGGGTTCACTAGATGAGTTCACCTGGGCCTAGTGATGGGACGAGGTCATTGGATGATGTATTTATTTATTTTAAAAACACAAGGTAGAAAACTGCACTGAGCCCATGAAAAGCAGAGCTGGGGGCGTGTTGAGGCCTGTTTTGATTTAAGTGGAATGGATCCAGCTTGAGCGTAAATTTGAGACCGTGTTTGCTTGTGTTACACTCTATTTCTTCAAATTACTTTCGCGTGTCCTGTCTCATCGATTCCCCCCACTTCTGGATGAGGAAACTGAGGCCTAGGACGTGAAATGATATGTCCATGCTCACACGACAAATGACCCGAACCCAAACCCAAGCCCAGACCTTTCCCAGCCCGGGAATTAGCATCGCACCGATTGAGTTCAACTTAACAAGGTGACTTGGGTTGAGTCGTCCTGATGATTTGAGTTAGCCTCCCGGCATTATTCAGGTAAATACTAGTCCCTGATATTTACTCCCTATGTTACTCCCTATCTCCTGCCAAATACATTCGATCTCTTCCTCTGTCGTTTTCTCCATCTTTCCCCCTATGTTCCTCCTCTCCTCCCCCTCCCCCCTTTCTCCATTAATCTCCTTCTCTTCTTTCCTCCCCTCCTCTCCTCCTCTCACAAACACATTTGTTTTCGTACATGGGGATGGTATCGTGTTGATGGGGTAGGTGAAATGAGAAGACTCTTTTAAGTCCCTGGAAGCAGAATATTTTCTTATGGATTTTTTGATTGTTTGGACTGTTTTGCCAGGGTAATGACAAAAGGCTCCGAGGTCCCCTTATCTCAGGCCCACCAGAGGATGCCTTCAAGTTTTTGTTTTTGTTTCCAAGCTGGTTCCTTACAAATGAGTCCAGAAGGTCACTCTCAGGTCCCTGAGATAGCGGTGGGTGATCAATCACGTGCAGGACATCAGCATCACAGAAGATAACCCATGAATGGGAGGACTGGGGGAAGGAGAACGGACCCTGGGCCGTGCGGAACTGGGAGCTCGGTGAAGGTGAGCTGATGGATGGCTTCCTCCTCAAGTTCCTAGGACAGTCACCGGCATCTTCTGGCTGCCCATCCCCCATGATGTTTTACTCCAAATAGATAAAGACACACTTACATAACAGCCTTCAACATTCCCAGATAATCTGATCATTGCAACCGAGCAAGATATAAAGACTGTGTTTAAAAGCTCCACGTGGGGTCCCCAGGCAATTCCTTCAAAACAAACAGAGGGGACTCGGGCCCTGGCTTTGCCAAGGACAAGCTTTGTGAGCTCAGCAACTCCCCTGACTTCTCTAGAATAAAATACTGGCCTTCGTGCCAAGTGCTGTGGACGGACAAAGGTGGAAACAATGTGAGCCAAGAGCTCATCGTTAAGATCCTTGCTAGCCCCAAAAGACCATGTGTATGGCTTTTTTATTTGTTTGCTTTGTTTTGATATATTTTCATGTTAACATATTTCATGTTTTATTGACTAGTTCTTTCCAAATCATCATCATTATCAATCAACCACTACCAATTACTTTATTGCACACTGTTTAATTGCCCCAACAATTGTATAAGTTAGACATTATGATCACCATTTTCCATAGGCGATCACTGAAGCTCAGACAGGTTAAGTAACCTACTCAAGCTCACACAGCTGGGCAGTTACAGAACTGGGATTTGAATCCCCAGCTGTCGACTCCAAAGCTCATGCTCCTTCTACGATATAGTGGGGCTTCAGGTACGTATGTGCTGCCACTCAGAAATCACAGCTTAATTTGCAGGACCAATTTCAAAGTAAGAATATGTGGCCTTTTGTTTAAAAAAATGATTAAAAATTTCCAGACAGCAACAGGAGGACATTCCACAAAGCACGAGGCCTTTGTAAGGATGAGGCCTTCAATGACTGCCCAGGTTGTGCACCCACAAAGCCCGCCCTGCCAGCCACAGTTCACTTTGCAGATGCCATCTCCTGTCAAGGAGCAAAAGCATCCTAGCGATGGGCAGACCACAGGGGCAGGATTTTCCAGTGCTCAGCCTTCATGGGCAGGTTTCCTAATGGTACCCCAAAGGGGTCAGCGTGGACTTGGCGGAACTCTGGGTGCTGTGAGGTAGCTTTCTCGGAGTAGGAACATTTTTTTGTGTGTGTGTGGTGAAAGGTACACAGTCTTCTGCTCATAAAGGTGCTGACCACACCCTCACCTTTAAGGAGGGGAACAAATGGAGCGCAGCTAAATACTTCTTAGCCTCTCTCTCTCTCATTCTCTCTCTCTTTTTTAAAAAAAATATGTACTTATTGATTTTAGAGAGAGAGGAAGGGAGAAAGATAGAGAGATGGAAATATCTGATTGGCTGCCTCCTGCGCACGCCCTGCTGGGGATTGAGCCCACAACCCGGGCATGTGTCCTGACCAGGAATTGAACCAATGAACTCTTAGTTCATGGGTCTACACTAAACCACGGAGCCACACCGGCCTGACTTAGCCTTTCTTTTTAAACGAAGACCAGACCTGTAGGTGTGCCCTAACCGAAGGCAGTGGAGGCAAAGCAACAGGGCTTTGCAGCTGCTGGTTTATAAGCCTCCTTCCTGGAGGGAGGTGTCAACTCCTGTGGCCCCAGGAGAGGTTCTGATCAAAAGGCCCACCCTCTTGGTCAATGATTCTTAATCAGTGGTATTTAATCGTTTGAGGTCATAGACCTATCATCTATGAAAGTATGGGCTGTCTCCCCAGAGAAAAAGACACGTATGTACATAAAATGCTTTGTATACAATTATAGACTCCCTGTATTGACCCCAAATTTTTTTTAAAAAAAAAACCCTGTTTGAGATCATAGCTCCCCCAGTTATAAAATTCTACAATATTAGACCCAGATAGAAACTTAGAGACCATTTTTGTGAAACCATTTTCTTCCTCAGAGGGTGAAGGCTGAGGTCACCTTGGATAATAAATGATTCTACACATTTTCAAAGACTGACTCTACTGATGGTCAACTCTACACTTAAACTAGTTCCTCTACTCCTGATTTGCTCCTATCAAAACACTGTAGCCACGAGGGGCAACCTAACGCCACAAATGGCGGGTGTCAGGACATCAGTGAACATTTGTGGAGCACCCAGACAAGCCAGGCACAAGTTCTTGTCCCTGAAAAGCTGGCAGATGTCTAGGGGAGCGACTCAGCAAAAATAGAGAGTAGTGTGAATCATGCAATGGTAGATGTTCAAGCTAGATAGACAGGCGACCTGGAGGAGGGCGCTCTCAGCTCCTCCTGGGGGAAGACCCCAGGAGGAAGCAGTTACACAGGATTTTTTAAAAAAAATACATTTCTATTGATTTCAGAGAGGAAGGGAAAGGAAGGTGAGGGGGGGACATCAGTGATGAGAGAGAATCATTGATCAGTTGCCTCCTGTATGTGCCCCACTGGGGATCGAGCCTGCAACCTGTGCATGTGCCCTGACCAGGAATCGAACTGCAGCTTTGTTCATAGGTCAATGCACAACAACAAAGCCACACCGGCCAGGCTACACAGGGTCTTGAAGAATGAGCACAGGGCCATGAAGAAAGCAGCCTTCTGGTCAAGGAGACCAGCTTGTGCAAAGGCAGAGCAGGGTGAGACCGCAGGAGGTATATGGGAACTGGAAGTGGTCAGGATTAGCTAGAACCTGGGCTATGCCTGAGGAACTGGTGGGCGGGGAGGCTGGCAGAGGAAGAGGGGGTTGAAGACTGGGACCTTGGATATCACACGGAGGGGTCTGAACCTAAGGAAGAATGTCAGCTCGAGTGATGGATTAAGGAGTCTCTTCCTGAGGATGGTGCAAGGAGGCAGATATCCATCTGTCCCGGATGGCTTCTGCAGCTGGGGGTGGGGATAAGGACTGAGCAAGCAGGCTCTCTGAGATCCCTATCACTTCTCTCTTTCAAAATCAGGCGCAGCCAAACCCTAGAGAACACAAGAAGGGCCTGTAAAGCATTCAGAAATGACAGGCAATCAGCCCACAATATATCTCTAAGATGTCAATGAGATTTATTCACCAGAAAAGTACCGTCCCTCTCCACTAGGATGGCATCGTGGGACGAGGCCTTCTCGCCAATACAGAGGCATTACTTTCATTAATTTTTTTTTATTTAAAAACTGAAACCAGTTTGATACTGATGTGTTTCCTCTACGAGGCCTCACATTTTTTTCATTCATTCTTAAAACCGAACCCATTGAGCCTTGCAGGGTGGGCTGGCTCTGAGGAAATATTAATCAAGAAAAGAGAACATGCCCAGAAACACAAAAGGGCTGCTCCTCCCATGTCACCATTCTCAGGATTTCCAGGCGCTATGAGCACAAGTAGTTCTTGGAAGGGATGTGTTTTCTCTTAAGCAAATGCAAAATAAAAAATTCTAAGTATTATTACTACGACACATGGTTGTTGGTCCTGATGGTGTTTTCCCCATATTCACCACTAGGTGTCACAAGAAACCCGGTTTAAAAGGAACAAAGCTTCAATATTGCTGACCTGAAGAAAACAATTCCCCCTAGTGTTGAGATTTTTTTCCCGTTAAAAACATTTTTTTTTAGAGTAAAAATTGCAAATGTTCAGAACTCATCTCTCCCGTAGCCACATAATGGTTCTAATTCCTCAGACTACCTGCGAATAAGATGGACAGCACAGGATCACACCGAACAGGTTCTTGTTGAAATAGCCAGAGTAAATGCACATTGTAACAGGAAATTCCATTGCATTTGCACCACTTATTTAATAAAAATAATCTCTGCGATTATTTGCATTTATTTCTGAAGGAGGATGTTTTTCCTTCCTCAGAATAAGTTCAGGAAATGGGTGAAGTGTTCAGGAAGTTAGCTAAATGCTGATGTAAATCCAAAAGGAAGGTCTGTTGTTTGAAAAAGAAAAAAAAAAAAAGGACCAGAAGAGCTAGGAAGTGGTTCTCTCTTTCACTTATGGAAAATGTTATACAGAATTCCTGATTTAAGAGGAAGAGGACTAGGAAAAATGTGTGTGCCCGTGATATCTTTTTCCGTGGATCTGGTTGGGCAGACCAGACTTGCACTGATAACAAAACAGTAGCCGGCAAAGAAAACCGTGTCGAGAAATAAAATCCAGATAGGAGACGCGACTGGGATTAAGTTTGTACTAAAGTAAACCCTAACTATGGAATTTGCATCAGCTAATCTGGGATGTATGCCTTGATAGGAAATTGAGTCCGAAAGAGGTGGTGGGGATCCCTTTGCACTACATAAACAACCAAACAGGAGGTTCTCCTCACGAGCACCCTGTGTCTTCCAGCCACCAACTAATGGTGTCCTGCTGACCCAGGGCTGTGAGGGAGAGAGTCTCACTGGGGAGACCCCAGCTCCCCTGGGGCGCTGGGCCAGGGTAGTGATCCGCCCCAGCCCTGTGGCGACGGGGCTGTTATTTATCTGTGCTCGCTGTGCAGGGAGTGTGCTGGATCAGGTGTACAGAGCAAACACCGGCCGTTTAGAGAGCAAAGATTCGGCTCACTGAGCAGTGCCATGGAGGACACAGTTTGTTGTGGTTTCTGGGAAAATCGCTCCCTCCTTCCCGTCTCTCTGCCGTCACCTTCCTTCAGGCCTTCGTGTCTGAATCCAGACTGGTCTGCCCGCCTCCAGCTGGCCTTCTCTCCAGCCCCCAGGCCACGGCCAGGGAGAGCTCTGAAAGACACCCACAGGGAGGCGAGCCTTCCTTGCCCTCACACTGGGGCCGGCTCCCCTGTGCCCAGCGCGGGAGAGCACGGCCTCCCAGGCCTTTATAACTCGGCCCACCTGCCCTCCCGCTCCCAGAATCTCCGGTTCCAGTCCCATTGAACGACTCACTGCCCTGCAACTCCCCACAGGCAGTTCTCAGCCAAGGCGATCACCCATTCCTTTCTCTTCCTCTGGGTCAATGAGGCCGTGCTCTCTGTTTAGCTTCTGTAGAGCGGTCTCTGGATGCACAGAATTGTGACAGGAGAGAAGCAAGAGAACCAGGCCCAGAGGTTACAAGGCAGACACCCTGCACAGACCACCTACTCGGTGCAAGTGTTATAAATCAGCATGCGAGTTGGAAAAGGCGCCCCCCGAGGGGGCAGGTCGCTGATCTGACGATTAAATGCCTCCCATGGCCCACGAAGAGTAAGTTTGAAATTTTATTTTTTGCATGCTGAATGCAGAGGGTGGTTTTGGTGAGCGGACCAAGTCTTAAGGCATCATGGTCTCTGGGATCTACCCCTTCTCCCTTTTTCCTCTTCCCCACGCCCTCACTACACATTCACCTATTGAGGCAGACGTGTCCTTCCAGGGATCAAATGGTGAGATGACAACTGTCCAGGAAATGTTTTCCCCATTGAGTACTCAGAAGCTGTTCTGGTCAAGCTGAACCAACAAGGCCCTGGGACTTCGGTTGGGAAGCAACTGAATGTAAATGTGGTAGGATCAGCAGCGCTGATCCGTTAGGGCAGTGGTTCTCAACCTGTGGGTTGCGACCCCTTTGGCTGTTCAACGACCCTTTCACAGGGGTCGCCTAAGACCATGCTGCATATCAGATATTTACATTACCATTCATAACAGTAGCAACATTACAGTTATGAAGTAGCAACGAAGATAATTTTATGGTTGGGTCACAACATGAGGAACTGTATTTAAAGGGCCAGAAGGTTGAGAACCACTGCTTTAGGGGGTAGGGACATGGGAGGCATGTGGTTTGCTGCCATGAACTTCTGGAGGCCAGGGTTGTGTCTTACTTATCTTGGGGTCCCCTACAGTGCCCGCCCCAGACAGTGGCTGCCACAGGACAGACCCTCATTCAGCTATTCAACAAATATTTACTAAGCTGTAGAGGATTTGTTTTTCCAGGTTTGGAGTTTTAAGCTTGTTAATAACAGCTGAATTCTTTCTCTGTTTTGTCATCTGCACTTTTGGACTCGGAGTTGGACCTTGTCTTTCATGGTTTTTCCAATCATCCCTCTCTCCCTTGCCCAGCCCACTCCCATAGTCTGCATACAGTAGGCTCCCAGTAAATATTTGTTGAAAAGGAGGAGGAGGAGGTGGAGGAGGAGAAAAAAAGGTGGAAGAGAGACAACTTAACAATAAGCAACACAGCAGGTAGGTAATCATCCTGAAATCCATCTTGGAGGCTAGAGAATTATCTCTGAATTTTGTCCAATCGTGTTTCCAGAAAGTCCTGCCTCTGTCATGGCTCTTGTGGTCACCTTTGGTTTCTTTTTTGTGCTGGCCACATTTGTCACCAAAGCCATCAGCTTCCCCACCTAACAAGGCAAAACCCTTCCTCCCTCCTAACCCACCTTCCTTTCTTCCCCAGATATTCCTGAAACTCATGTTCAGAGGGCACACAGGTAGGCACCCTCGGGTGCTCAGAGTGATCCTCGGGGAGCTCAGTTAGGTGGGGGGATAGACCGTTACAAACCATGCCATGAAGTCTCCCGGGGTTGAAAACGCAGAGGCGTACACATACCAATGGCAAGAAGGAAGGGAGGCAGGACAGGGCAAGTGGGAGGGTCAGGGAAATCTAGAGAAGATGACCTAAGACTCTAGTCTTGAAGGAAGAATAGACATAACCTATTTGAAGAAAGAGGGAAGGGGTTCCAGGCAAGGAGAAACACATACAAAGGCAAGGAAACAATGGAACTAGATTTTCTATGTGCCTTATCAACTCCATCTCTTGCTTTATACTCTACCCGTTTACCTTGTAGCAAGTGAAATGATGGAACCCTCAGGCAGTTTAGAAAACTTAGATAGCCAATCATTTAATCTCTTAAAGAGAAAGGCATTGATAACATGGGCTAGCCAAGAGATTAAGCAGGTTCTTGGGTGCTTATGGGAAATGGGAAGCTGATGAAAATCAGGCAATGAATGTGAAATGTACATTTTATATTTAATTCTCTCTCCCTGGGAACTTGAGAAGTTGGAATTCTTTGCTGTGTGGGTGGGTGAATCCATGGGTTTTCTTAGCAGAAGGATGAGATAGAAGATGAGGACACAGTAATTCTAGGAATTTCAGGTGGGACCAAGGTCTATTCTCAAAGCCTTTGGACTAAACCTTTGCAGGTTCAACATTTGCAAAACATTTAATGAGATGGTCCCAGTCCTACACCCCAGCTGGGACCATTTCGTTAAGACAACACCCTTCTCTGAGTGTGGTTTATTTCTGTTCACAGAACCTTGGAAGACAGGAGGCCAAGCTGACCTCTTTAGTCAAGAGTCAGCTCAACTTTAAAATTATGATTGCATGTGAAAGCTAAAATGGGAAAGAGAAAAAAATCAGTTCTCAGAACAGAAATGCTAAAAACCCTTGGGGCCACATTCCAGTCAAGGTCTTGGCCCTGTGCACAGAGCTCCCCTTGGGGGTGGCTGGGCAGGAGATCAGCCGAGACCAGCTCAAATCAGTTGAGTGTCAGGGGTCATGGAGTTTATTCTAGAGGTGCCCAGTTTACAGATAAAGAAATGAATCAGAGTGATTATGCTACATAATCCTTAAAAACAGAAGCTCATGGGCTGCTAAAGCACTTACCAATTTCCAATGAACTATGTGCAATGATTAAAGAAATCAGAGGAATAGAGTAGGTATTAGCTTCCTAGGGCTGCAATAACAAACTGTGTGGCTAGAATACACAGTTCTGGGGCCTAGAAGTCTGAAATTGAGGTTTGCTAAGGTTGGCTTCTATTGGAGGCCTCTCCGCTAGCTTCAGGAGGTTGCCGGCCATCCTTGGTGTTTCTTGCCTGGCCTACAGCTACATCACTCTAATCTCTCCCTCTGCCTTCACTTGTGTTTTCTTTGTGCACATGTCCAAATGTCCCTGTTGTTGTAAGGACGCCAGTCATTGGGTTAAGGCCTACCCTAATCCAGTACAAGCTTGTCTTAAATTGATGATGTCTGTCTGTAAAGACCCTATTTCAAAATAAGTTCACATTTACAGGCATGGTGGTTAGGACTTCAATATGTCTTTTGGGTGGGCACAGTTCAACCCATAATGGATTGTAAGAAAAACAAAAATGAAACCCTGGGCAAGGCCAGAGAAGACCTGGTGTCCAACCTCATACCGCCCATTGGGGTACCCTTGGACTCTCAAAGTTTCTGTCCCCCTCTCTAAAGCAAAGCAGTGCCTGCTCTGCTTACTTTACAGATGCCATGAGAATAAAATAATTTTTAAACAATTATTTTCTATATGGAGAGTATTTCTACAAGTGCAAGGGACTATGAATTCATTTCAGATTGTGTTGACTCTTCCTTAACTTCATAACTACTTGATGAGTAGGTAATAAAATGAGAAACATGGCCTGCTTTACAGGGAAGAGAATTTAAATTACATGCTTCCCTTCGTTTATGTTTTGAGATAAAAGTATAATGGCAATCTACAGAGAACAGTAGTGCAGATCCTTGTGCCCTAGGCTTTTTGCTCACACCACAGCAGGGTGGTACTTAGGTGAAACTAATGGGTACAAAGCAATTAAAAGGCAAACCAAGAGGCCCTGGCTGGTGTGGCTCAGTTGGCTGAGCATCGTCCCATGCAGCATGAAGTCACCAGTTCAATTACTAGTCAGGGCCCAGGCCCAGGCTGCAGGCTTGATCCCCAGTAGACGGCCTGCAAAAGGCAGCTGATCCGTGTTTCTCTTGCTTTCCCTCTCTCGCTAAAATCAATAAAAACATATTTTTTTAAAAAAAACGCAAACCAAGAGGGTCAATGTTCTCCTCTGGGACATCAGCAGACATCTCCAGTGGTAGTGACTCCTCGTCCCCTCGATCTGTGTGGTCCACGACAATGTCCTGCTAATGGCTTTGCATCTGCTCTGTCTGAAGGTTTTTCCGAATATGGGGACACAGACCACCCAACTTAGAAAATTAGCTTAAAAAGTCATTTTCCTGGCTGACTGATGAGACATACATACTCCCATGTCCGCTACACAAAATAGAACCATTGTATAGCCAGAAATAAAATTCTGCAGTCAAAAAAAAAAGCCCCTTTCAAGAGGCCTGAAGCTCTAGCAGTGGTAGGGAAACACTGTCAGGCCAGCAGATTGAGCCAAAGGGACTTGGAAGGTATATAAAAACCTCCACACATACGGGAAGTGCCAAGAAGAGGTGCCATGCAATGACAGCCTGAGAACCATAGTTCTGTCCAAAGCATCATGTGATCACCTGGGTGTTAGTGAGGCGCACAGTCGTGACAAATGCTATTAACCTTGGACCTTGGGGGTTTGCTGACCCAGAGGAAATCCCAGAGGGGAATAACAGCCCCAGCAAAATGAAACAAAGAGGCTCTCAGAGAGAAGCTCTCCATCGGCCCTGCAAACGGAACTCTCCATTTCTCAGTGCTGGGTGCGTGTGCTTCCCAGGGATCTCACACACATTCAGGAATAGGCCGATCACACACGAGGTAATAAACAAAAGTTTATTTTCCTTTAATACAAAAATTAAATAGCAAAGTTTATTTATTTATTTTGTACAGCGATAAATTAGAAATTTACAGTACAGACATCAATGCAGACACACGTTTGTACATCCTTAAAAGCGGGGTCCATTTCCTTCGACGGTCAGCGATGCATTCAGGGCAGGTGTAGCCGGGTTTGCCTGGTACCTGTATGTCGAACATCTGAAAGTTTCCAGGTTGGCCTCGAGGTGGTTGGAGCTGCACGGAGGCACGGGGCTCTGGGGAATGGGCCGCGGAGCACTAGCTTCACTGTGGCGTGAGCAGGTGGAGTCCCATTCATTTTTTCACAGATCCAGCTGGTATTTATTCCACCCTTCCTACAATGGGCTCAAGGGGGTTCATCCTCAGACCTTTTAAAGTCTTACATTTCTGTGAGGTAGAAAAAAATTCAGAACCACCAAGATGCCCCATGGTGAGAGACCCAGAAAGCAGGCCCGCTCCAGTCAAAGCCCACAGCTGAGTCCGGGCCGGGGCCCATCAGCAGGGCGGGAACGGTGCACACCTGGGAGACCAGATGGGCCCAGCCATCACGGGGCACAGCTGCCCTTGCTCTTGCCCCTCTTCTCAGGAGCCTTCTGGGATGACAGTGGTCATGTACTGAATATCACAGGGGATCGGGGAGCTACAAAAGCTGGAAGGGCAAGGCTCACACAGGTCCCCAAACAGGTCCACTACCAATCGCCTGGGTGAATACTGAGAATTTGCTGGTGCAAAGAAGAAGGGAAACAGATAAACCAGAAACAGAAACAAGCTACTCTAGGGCAATGGGGCTTGGAAAAGGCGTGCTGGGGGGCATCGGGGTCCACCTTCCTCCTGGTAATGTCCCGCGAGCCATTACTGCCCATGGGCAAGGCAAGAGGCAGCAGCAGAAAGCTCTGGCCAGACCACAGTGAAGCAAAATACATTATTTAAGCCTCTGGTATCTGATCCTAGGTCGGAGCAAAATGCTCTCCTACGAGTTTCCAAGAACCGTGAAGTAGGCCCAGAAGAAAAACGATAACCTGGGTCCTTTGCCAGACATGATACAAACCCAGCTGGGGACTCTGAACCCAAATACAATAAAGGAGCAAAATGAACTGTCAGAGTCCAGTGACTCAACATCATTGGCTGAAACAGCAACCCTCCCTCAATCTCCTCCATCGCAGATTGAAATTCAGGATGAAGACTGATTCAGTGGGAAGAGAGGGGGGTGTTTCGAAAGTCTGTGCTCTGTGTCTCTCTTCCCTACTTGCTGCTGAGGTCACCTCACCAGAATCCAAAGCTTGCACCATCCTGGTGAACTCCCTCTCCACTGAGTGCCCCCCGGGGCTGAGTTCCTCTTTTCGACCTCAGGTCCCAGCATAGCTCCCAACAGAGGAAGCACTGAATTCAGTGGCCAGGAGGCAGAGTGGGGGCAGAGAGGACAGAGCTGGGGATGCTGGCGAAGTCACAGCTCAGAGCTGGATACAGAAGTTTCCCACACCCTGGGTTTGGGGGTGCAGGTGAGGGAGTGACCCGGGAGAGGAAAGTCAGAGAGCATCTCAGGAGAAACGTGTCACCCCTTCTCAGGTTTCAGGCCCCTGAGCAAGCTGCCAGCTCAGAAGCAGCCTCAGAGAGCAGGAAACAGGTCTTCATAGAGGAAAAAGGATATGAATCAACCAAGTAGCTCAACCAGATGGTTCTGGCCAGTTCCACCCTATCCCACGTCTCTCTGCCCTGAGACCCGGCCTTAATGAAGGAGGAGAAAGGAGTTTGTCAGAGAGGAGGCTGGACAGGTGCCTTAGGCTCTGCTGAGTAAAATCTCCAGAGACCAAGGCATGTGTAAGAAGCTACAAGTATACCTACTTATTCTAGACTCCAGAGAAAACAACAACAGCCCTAACCTTTTTCCTAGCAAGACACTGTCCGCAAATTTCCTGTGCAAGCTGCATGGAACACCCCAGGCCCTGAACTGCCTCCACCCAGAGCCACATTAGATGTGGGTGCTCACGTGCTCACCGCCGATTTCATAGTGTTCCTTGGGATTTCCACGAAAACGCTATGAAACAGTGGATGCTTCCTGTCAGAGCCCTGTCATTGATTTGCAGGGAATTCTGGGAAGGGACCAGAGATGCGTCAAAGAGAGAAAGACCCAGGAGGAGGTTTAGGGGATGAAGACAGTGAAAGAGATGGCAATTCAGACACACTCACACCTTCCCAAAACCAATGGCGAAGTTCAGCAGACCCAGAAGCATCCTGGTCTAGGACAGTGAGAGCAGAGCTTACCCTCCAGGACATCGCCTACAGTGCCTGCCACAGGGCCTTACACACAGTTGGTGCTCAAGCAATGTGCTAATCATCGACCTTTTTTTTCTTTTCTTTTTAGACAAAACCAATGTAAGAGGGGATGGAATCACTTCAGGGTCATTGGTAACTGACGCCTTAGCCACAAGCTCCTTTCCTGAAACCATGAACACTCTCCATGAGTGTGAAAGGAAAGGCCCATCACCCTGTGACGTTGCCAAGGCCAGTAACCCGGCTGCATCCACAGCCACTTCTGATCAAGTACACTGCCCCCCAGGAGGCAAGAGCTTTGCTGGAGAGACAAGTTGTCAAGGCACAGAACTCAGTGTCCAGGTTCACTCATGTACTCTTGTGTCATTATTATTATGGCATCATTCACAAATATTGAGCACCTACTCTGCGCCCTCTGCTAGGTGCTGCCTTGGTTACACCATCGCCAACACATGACAAAGAAAATTGCATGACAGCCCCCAGCATGCTAACAGCAAGGCCAGTGCCCGGCTGCACGGTCCTTCCCTGGCCTGGGCCAGAGGCTCCAAACAAGTCCCAAGACACCAGAGCAGAGCGTGAGTAAGGGCAGGCTCTGCCCTGGGTGCAGGCTCCAGGGCCCTGGCCAGCTATGGGAACTGTCTGCAAGCAGCCAGGGAGTTCACATTGTACATTTCATAGGCCATGTGGTCTCAGATGGAGTTCAACCGGTCCTCCCAAGGACCCTTTCTCATGCTCCTGAAGCCTGACCCCGGAGGCCAGCCAAGGTGCTCAGGCTGTCCCCCCCCCCCCCCCCCCCAACCCGTGACACACACCCTCCCGTGCCTACTTAGTGCCTGTCTCCAAAACCTCAAGGCTTTCCCTTCCAGAACCTGCAACAGGTCTTTATATGCAAATTCATCTCGGACTGTGCAAGAACCACACAAAAGCAGGGGAGAGAAGGAAGGAACATGTTGAACCAAGGGCATAAAGCTCCAACAAACAGAAAGCCATGCTTATTTCCAGAATTTGCCTACCTACTTGGAATTGTGAGTCCCTGGAGAAGTTTTTCCATTAAAAAACAAGTGATAAAAGAGCTTTCCTACCTGTTTTTTTTTTTTTTTTAAAGTGGGGCATGAATAAATAAATAAAGGAGTCATTGCAAAGTAGTCGCTGAAGCAGACAGGTAAGAGTTACAAGGAGAGCAACCTGCGACAGTGTCAACAATTTGTCCCGGAGATCTGGTGATTAGAGGGCCTAAGGCCGGTTAAGAGAAAGGCCAGTTACAATTTTAAAAGAATTGCAACTTTGGAGAGGCTGCTAGGGGGTACCCCCTTGTAAGGAACATAAAGCATAAATTTTAAAAGCTCTGGATACCTCCGCAAAAGGCAATTAAGACCTGTGCTGTTAGAGTTTGCAGTTCATTTCATAGGGTCTACACTTTATTCGCTACAAACCAATCAGCTGCTGGCTGGCATTCTGGAGATTCATTAGGCACCATATAAATACTCCAGGCCACGCTGCCTCCAATGAAATCTTATAAGGAGCCTTTGCCAATTACTGGGAAACAATTATACACCAAGTCGTTGGATTAGCTGTCCTTAGTCCCCTCTACAACACTGAAAAAGTCCCCATTGTGGCAGGTAGACCAGACTTTTCTGATAACATTCTTATGCTAAAAGGAAAAAAAAAAAAAGGCACTATCATTCCGAGAATGCAAGTTGACCACAGTTTGAAAGTCAGTTCAGTATACTATTATGTCATGGTCCAAGAATGTGCTTTTAATTGTAATTGACACACACAAATTACACAGTTTAATCTGTGTGAATGCAAAGTTGCCAAGAAATTTAACATTTTAGCTCTTCCAGACTGGCGTCTGCATAGATGCAATCACACAAAGTAAAATATATTAAATCCCCATTGCTCAATGCAATAGGTCTCTGGGGTCGGTAAGGTAAGTCGACTTGGTAAATCTCATTTTCCTCTGAATTAAGTGATTGTCAGAAAGTGAATCACCCTTCCGTCCCCCCTCATTAGGCACGCTGCAGTGCAAAAATTCCTATAAAAATGCCTATTTTGAGTTATGAATGTAAAATGAAAAAAAAAACACCCAACAACACAAAAACAGCAGCAGCCTCAAACAGACATGTTGAAATTTAAGAAGAGAGAGAAGAAAAATCCACTGGATACCTTATGTGTGTTTGTACAGTACTTTTGTTTGTTCAAACAATTCTGTTTTATGACAAAGGCACTGAAAGATTCTGACACCACCTCTTGGGAGAGCAATCCTCAAGTTCTAAACAGCAGACAATGCACCACAGAAAATGTTTATGTTAGATCAGCCAAACTATAAAACTCTTGTAACACGTCTCTGAACCCGGCATTTCCAGTGTTTATAGATTGCTTTGCTATCTGAAAGACCCAGTTAGTATTTTAAATTTTAAAGAGTTAAAAAAAAAAGTTAATCTTTCTCCCTGCAAGTTACCTACTCACAGCTCAAATCCCACCCCTCAGGGAAAAGCAGCATCGCTGGAATCTAGGCAGGACCTCCACGCTCCAAGTTGCGACCTGCTAAAGTGATCAATGTTATGATTTTTCACAGCTTTGAGAGCCTCTAACTGGCTTTTCCATTTTGGA
This sequence comes from Myotis davidii, assembly GCF_000327345.1. Taxonomy (NCBI): domain Eukaryota; kingdom Metazoa; phylum Chordata; class Mammalia; order Chiroptera; family Vespertilionidae; genus Myotis; species Myotis davidii. Next base: position 747,251 of record NW_006285247.1, on the reverse strand, counting down.
TTATTCCAAAGTCTGCAGCAAAATCATTAGTTTTATGATGCTGGGGTGAGAGGGAGAAGGTAGTGAGTGAAGGGGGTCACCTTAGGGTGGCTAGTTTGTTTAAACTGAGATTCACTGCATGAAACTTTTAGTAGCATTTGCACCGAAATGCTGGCATTTCCCCATCAAAATTTGGGAAGCGTGGAGGCTGGCTAGCTTTACACCACAGTTTCATTGCCTTTCCCAGGCTTTACCCAACCATTCCCTCTTTTTTCTCTCTTTACCTTCCCAGAGTTCACCAATCTGTTGGAACACTTCTGCCATGTGTGAAGAGTTTTGGCAGACCAAATCCACATGCCCGAAGTGATGCCCACCAGCAAAGACATAAAAATTTTCAACATTTCAACGGCCATATTGGAGTCATCTGCGGAATAGCGGAAAAGCGCCCAGTTGGAGATTTCATAGAAATAGCAGGCAATCACGCAGGTTGCAGGAACCGTGTACAGGACTGAGAAGACCCCGATCTTGACCATGAGCCTTTCCAACTTGTCGGTCTTTGTCCCATCCTTTTGAAGATTTGACCGAATTTTGAACAAGGCCACCAAGCCTGCAGCAATGAACAAAGTTCCGATCACCAGGTAAGTGAACAGGGGAGCCACCACGAAGCCGGTGAGGGCATCAAGGTTTTGGTTCCCAACGTAGCACAGGCCCGTGAGTTCATCTGCATCCACCAGTCTCATAATCAAGATGACAATGGTCTTCACCGCGGGGATGGCCCAGGCTGCGATGTGGAAATAGGAGCTGTGCATCTCAATGGCTTCGTGACCCCATTTGAGTCCAGCTGCCAAAAACCAAGTGAGTGTCAGAATAACCCACCAGATGGAGCTGGCCATTCCAAAAAAGTACATCAGCAAGAAAATGATTGCACATCCTGTGTTCTTAAGTCCTTCTTGGATGAGAACAGGTTCTGCTGCCTCTTCAAAATCGCAGGATATCCTTTCCCGGCCTACAGTCAGCCTGACAATATAAGCAATGCTATAAATATTATAGCACATACTGAGAAAGATGATGGGGCGCTCAGGGTAGGAAAACCTGGAAGAATCGATCAGGAAGGTCAGCACGGTGAAGGCAGTGGAGATGAAGCACAGGCTGGCCCACACGGCCATCCAGACGTCGGTGAACTCCTTGGCTGAGCGGCTGTATAAGCCAGCATCGTAGCCGCACTTGAGAACGCAGTTCAGGCTCCTTTTCACCCAGATGTACTGATCGGAGTTGGTCCCCACGGAATGGCACTCTTCCCCAGGCTGGATGGAGTTTTTGTGGGGTAATGGCACCTCCTCGTCCCCTGGCCCTTCCATGCACATGTGGTTGTGGTCGTTCTGGGGTGGGAATTTGCTGCAGTTCAGGCTCTCCGGCCAGGCAAATCCAAACTCCTTCAGGACAGGTTCACAGCGCCTCTTGACAGAAAGACACATGCCGCCGCACGGGCCGATGGGGATGTTGATCTTCTCTGTGCACATTGGCACATACACGGAACAAAGGAAGAACTGGAAAAGTAATGAAACGAGCAAAGAAAACAGTGACTGGGAAGTATGACCAAAGGTTTGCACAAAGCTGAGTTGTGAATGCTTCCAGGCATAGCGCACAACTACTTTTAAACCTGCCTATAGGGAGTCTGGCCATTCATGCTGACCTCAGACAAGGATGTCTAGTAATCCCCTACACACTTTTCTTCTTTGGGTTCTAGTAATCCTTTCCAGGGCAACATAAATAAATACAGGTATAAAAAGGGTAAAATGAATTATATAATCCCCTTTTGTCCAATGCTTAATAAGTCTTAAAAGACTTAACGTTGAGTTCTCCCTCCCTTTTCAGCTACTATTTGAAAGAGCTGAACAGACTAATCAAATGATAGTCATTTTGGTGATGGGTGATTTATTTTCCTTTTCTTTTTTTTTAAAAAAAAATATTTTTATTGATTTCAGAGAGGAAGGGAGAGGGAGAGATAGAAACATCAATGATGAGAGAGAATCGTTGGTCGGCTGCCTCCTGTATGCCCCACACTGGGGATCGAGCCCGAAACCTGGGCATGTGCCCTTGACAGGAATGGAACCCAGGACCCTTCAGTCCGCAGGCCGACGCTCTATCCACTGAGCCAAACCAGCAAGGGCTGGGTGATTTATTTTTCATCCCCATTTCTTTATCACCATAAAAATAAAGGTTAAAAAAAAGGAGACCCACCTCTTCGGTTAATACTCTCTCTTTTCTGTACTTTATCCCTTAAAATTATTGTTCATATCGAAACAGAAAGTATCCTAATTACGCTACTATCTAGACCCAAGGATGGGATGCAGGATGGGATGCAGGTTGAGGTCTCTGGTCCCCAAGGGTTTGTTTGGCCAGGTTTCCACTTTGAATAATAATGAAGCACAATAGGAAAATATAAATGTTACGTCCCTGACGCTGCAGTACCAGCAGGGGAGAGTGCAGTTGCTGTCCTCAATTCCTCCAGCATTGATAAACAGCCTGCTTGGCTCCTTACAGATGTTGTCTATGAAGTCTAGAGTTACAAGTTACTATTTTCCAGCATGTAAAGGGATCCAGTCCTGTCCTTCAAAACAGCTTGGCTGCCGCCCCAGGATACATGCAATTAAAAATATATATCCCTGGAAAAGCCGTTTCTCCAACAAAAAAATTGCCACTGATGTCAGGATATGTGCTGTTTCCAAACCGAGGGCTAGCGGGCCATTTCTTAAGCTTTTATAACCTAGTTCTGAAGGTCTGGAACTTCCACGGGGACACTTCACCAGCAACGGTCTAATCCCAGCCATCTTTCTGAAACCACAATCTAACTTTTAAAATGACCCATATAAAAGCATGCACCCTAGTAAGTAAGCTGCCTGCTTGTCTCTTATCTCTCAGAAGTTATAACCAGAACCACTGATTTCTAAAGCTTTTAGCTAGCCTGGACAACGATCCCCTATTTTCACCAATCTCTCCCTTTTCTAAAATTCAAAAGAAAAAAAAAATCACTCATAGTTTCGTCAAACAAAACACAAGTGTGAACACTTTTTAAAAATGTCCTTTCAATCCTTTTTCTTTTCCAATGAATTGGGTGTTGTTGCTTTTGGGGGGTGTTGTTTTTATAAGATTGTCATCACTTTGTATAGGCAAATTCTTTCTTCACTTACAATTGTAGGATGCACGTTTTCTGTATCATTACATAAGCTTAAAACATGTGTAATGACTGCAAACAACAACCGCAACCTCCCAATATGCAAGCTACCTTCTTCTAATATACAAACTACCTTTCTCCCAAACTGTGTTTTCTCCCCCTCCAAGTACTAAACCTGCCTTCAACCCTGAGCATAAGAATAAACTCAAGCCAACGCAACCATTCCTTCCTGCATGACCTCTACAATCAGGGGGGCTACACGCTTAGGGGCCACTCCGCAGAAAACGGGGCAGTGGTGTTTCATTGAACAAACCACCCAGAAATATGGGGGAGAAATGAGGTCGGTGAGGGAGAAGTTCCCAGCTCCTTATCTCTCCTTCCAAGTCTTAGCTGCAGCTGGCTGCCCCGCCGGGGACTCGCCCACTGAGCGGCGGCGGCCAGAATCCTTGGCAAAGATAACCCTCAGCTCCACTGGGGTTAGGGGCTTGGCCAGACACGGTGGGCAGGGGAGAGAAGCGGAAGGGCGGGGTGTAAGAGTGGGTTCTTTCGCAGGCCAGATGACTTACACAACGTTTTGGCTTCCAGTCCCTGAGAAGGGACAGACAAGTGGGGGTGGGGATGGAAATCACTTTTTCAGGATTATACCCTTCAGCCTAGAAAGCGGGCAGGGGGGCTCAACTTGGTAAGGGTTCCACCGAGTTAGTTTGGGGCGTCCCTGCCCCAAGGGTCTCGCGGGGGATGGGGGTGGGGGTGGGGTGGGGGCGCCCACCTGCAGCTGGCTGGAGCAGCCGTACTGGATGAGCGGCGTGAAAGTTGTCAGCTGCAGCTCGGCGTCCGTCTGCAGCTCGTGCCCCACCAGGTTGGGCATCTTGGTCACGTTGTAGCCCAGGTTCTGGCACATGGAGATGCGGATGGGGTCGCAGCGCCGCTCCTCCTCGTCCCCGAAGCCCCAAGCCGGCCCCAAAAGCAGCAGCACTAGCCAGGGGACCCAGGAAACGCTCCTGCTCTCAGCTCAAGCATCATGTCTCTGCCTCGCAAGAGACCCCCTTAACGCACTCACATCCATCCTTTCCCACCCGCCCCTCTGCCGTCCCCAGCCCTACCTGGCCGGTGATCACTGTTCCTTGTTCAGATCAGACTGCTGTCAGCAGGGTTTGTGTGTGTTTTCAATAGGAGGCTGAAGTTTACTTAGCATATACACGGGTCGTGTCTGACATTTGAGAAAATGCTATTTGCATAAAACACCGTAGATTAAAGATACATAGAATTTGCCCTGGCCAGTGTTGCTCACTAGTTAGAGCTTTGGCCCATGCACCAAAGAGTCTCCCGCCCCGCTCCCCGGCTCTCACTTTCCTCCCACCCGTTTAGCCGGGTTCGGGGGCGAGGCAGGGATGGAGCCGGGTCACTCCGGCCGGGACAGCCGCCCCCCCACTCTCCCAGGTGAGAAGTGCTCCCAGAATGGGTGGGCTCCCGTTCCTTTCCTTTTCCAGCTGTCACCTCGGTCCCCGGCCACCTCCCCGTCAGGCAGGGAAACCTATACAAAGAACACGGGAGGTGGATTTACGGAGATTGCGGCTTTAAATCCCGGCTGTGTGACCTTGAGCAAATTGCACAACCTCTCGGCGCCGTTCTCGTCTTCCTTAAAGAGACGCGGGAGGATCAGCGATCAGGCGTAAAAACGCTTAGCACGGTGCCTGGTACAGCCCGCGCGCAGCTCTTTCCACTCCCCACTTGCTCGGGTGGGAGCCCGGCCCCCTCTCCCCGCCCCCAGGCTCGGCCGACCTGCGCCGGGGAGCTCCTGCTTCCAGCCGCGAGTGGGGGAGGCGCCCCGGAGCCGCCGAGCGGCCGAGGGTCTCGCGCTCCGATTTCCTCGCCGCATGAAATGAAATTCCACAGGGGGATTCGAAAGGAAATGAAGCCGGGAAGCTCCGTGCTTCTCGGCCCGCCGCCCTTCCTGTCTCGGGGACACGGTTTCTAAATAAGGTTGGGAGGGAGAGAGGGCGGGAGAGGAGAGGCTCGACCTGCTCTAGAGAAGAAAAGGGGGGCGTGTGGGGGAGGGAGATGGGCCAGAAGGCGCACAGCTACAGGGCTCCCCTCTTCCTGAGTCCCAGGCATCCTTGCCTGCAGCCTGTATCTCTTTCTAACTTATGCTGCTTCTGAGTAGGGTTCTGGGGATCTGGGGACCATACGACCTGGTTTCAATCCAACTTAACCCCTCTCTCATTCTCAGCCCTTACCCCCACCTGCAGCCCCCTCCCCAGAGCTGTGGGCTAGTTGCCCCTCTCAGGTTTCCACGTGGGCCAGGGAAACCCTCAGCAGGTGGATTCCTCAACCATGTACTTGTTGCTTTACTGTGGTCAAGTTACTGTGAGTCTCAGCCTCTGGCCATCCGTGAAGTGGGAAGCTCATGTCTACATCACACAGTTGTTCTAGGAGTTAAATGAGGTAATACCTGTAAGGCATTTAGCTCTTCGTCTGGCGCAGTGTCTAGTAAGTGCCGAATATCTTAGTTACTGATGTGGGACAGCCTCCTGCTTCCCAGCACCTTGCCAAAGACATCTCCAGCAGCCCAGGTCTGAGGATCTGGGTGAAGAGCTTTCTTCTCTTTTTCTGAGACATGCCACTGTTTTCCTGGGGTTGTTGACAGGACGCTACCGGCGTGTGTGTGTGTGTGTGTGTGTGTGTGTGTGTGTGTGTGTGTGTGTGTCCTCCCACATCAGCTAAGTGGGGCATATGGCAGAGCCTGGATATAAGTTGGAAGGATGTCTGTGCTACTAGTGCTCATATTCTGTTCTGTATTTTTAGTTTTCTTTTCTCATATTGGCAACTATTTCCTTGGCTAGAGGAAAGAATGGAATCAACATTTTTGGTGTTTGGCTCTGTACTGGAACTGTGTTGTACACATAGAAGCTGCAACTGTCTCCAGCCATCATCATCATCATCATCATCATCATCATCATCTCCTGGGGAAGGAGACTCTGTTAGCCTCCGAAAGAGATGAAGAAACGTAGGCTAGAACCAAAGTGATAGAAAATGAAAGATCAGTCAAGCCAGGGCCCAAAAGAGGCCTTTCAGAGATGGGGAACAGGGTCATTTCTCCAGAAAATTTCCCAGCTGGAGATGGACGTACTCAGCAGTAGGGTTAAAGCTTCTGAATGCCTGGTGCTGCTCTCACAGAGGAAACTGTGGACACAGTCTTCTCTATAGTTAGAGGTGACCCTTTTATGTTCTGGGCCTCTTGTACCTGGCCCTGGCATCCCTGCCTCGTCTTGCTTGAAGCAACTGTCTCCTTTCAGAACACTCGAAGAAGAAGGCCATCCCCTGTCAGAAGCTTTTCCTGTCAACAGCTTTTCTTTCCCTGCATGGAACTCATCGCAGGTATTTTCCAAAAAAGAAAGCCAGGGGAATCACATTTCAGTCTGAATGTGGAAAGAAAACAAAGACCACAACTTAGAGCTAAGTCTGAATGGCCTGGAGCCCCTCAGCCTCCCTCTCACAGAGTGGTTTACACAGCCGCCCGTCTGCTCCTGGTGACAGGCATGGCATGTTTGTCTTTGTTGCAGAAAACACTTCCAGGCAGAGGGCTATCCACCCTGTGACATGCAAAGCATTTAGGAGAGAAGCAGAAGTTAGGGACACATGAATAGGACCTTCCATTAACCTAGAGGGCAGGCCATGGGCCCCTAGTGGCTCTGGCCTGAGTGCCTGGGCAGCTCCCTCTGGCCACTCTCAGTCGTAAAGACACATGCAGCACACTTTGGAGATGCAACAAACATGACTTTGGGGGGCTGGGGGGCAGTTGGAGGGCTCTCCATTTGCATCTAATGAGAGGCCGGGTTCTAATTAACTCCTGTGATGTGTTAATTTTTCAACCTGACATTTTCTGCTCTAATAGATTCTTGTAATGGTTCCTAAATTAAAGGCTGCGTTTAAAGACTAGCGTTTAGGTTAAAATCCACCACCTAGGGGGGGTGGCGTGGGGGGGTGTAAACATCCTTTCCTTCGTAAGGAAAACCTCTCATTTGCAGTTTTTTGCTAACCCAATTAAGTGCTGAAGTAGTCACTCCAGAGCCTGCTTTTCATTTTCTGCGAAACAATCAAACTAATCCATATTCAGTAGCTTCCAAGAAAAGTCTTATTCCAACCACTCACGAAGAAACCAGCTTCTTTGAATCTGGACAGAACATTTAGAACTCAAAAAGAGCTGTCTTGATGGAAAATGCAAGAAAGTGGTTCATTATCAACCTGTTTAGTTTTTGAGGGGGAAATTCATTGCCTCATAGGATTGGCAATTCACTGTGGAAAACAGGAGCATAGGGGGAAGTCATGCCACATCCTATTCGTTTATAGATAGTCAAGGTGCTACATCTTCTCTGGTACCCAAACTAGCTATAAAATAAGAACGTGCATACTGGGTAAGGCGGAACCCTAACCCTAACCCTAACCCTAACCCTAACCCTAACCCTACCCTAACCCTAACCCTAACCCTAACCCTACCCTAACCCTAACCCTAACCCTAACCCCAACCCTAACCCTAACCTAACCCTAACCAGAATCTTGCTTAAAGTGGAAGAATCAGAGGTCCCCAAGAGGTTAAATAACAGCTCCTGAAGGGCAGAGCCAAACCTTCTTATCTATTGCACCACTAGCCAGCAGAGAAGAATCCAGTCACCAAGGAGCTATTGCATGTCAAGGAATCAGAGCCCTGTTCCTCCTACCAAGCATAGGACAGTACATAAGGCATTCTATCTGTTGGTGGTGATGGTTTAATATATAGGTGAGTAACCATGAACATTTGCAGAGGGCAAAAAATAATGCAAACACATCCACAACTTCATTTCATTTCAATATTTATCAGTCAAGCCACTAGCCAATGTTTAGTGATGGGTTACTGTGGACATGTCACTGAGAGGTCTTCCCTGAACTCATGTTTCAGCCTCCCTTCATCACTCACTCCTTAGCACTGCTTTATTTTCTTCACTAGAGGCCCAGTGCACAAATTCATGCACGGGTGGGGTCCCTCGGCCTGGCCAGCAATCGAGGCCTATTGGAGGGCCAGCGAGCCACGGGGAGGAACCCCAGGAGGTTGACTGTGGGAGCGCACTGACCATGAGGGTGCAGATTCTGCATTGAGTGTCTGCCCCTGGTGGTCACTGTGCATCATTGTCCCAGTTGTTCCAGTCATTCTAGTCATTTGGTTGTAATGGTCGCTTAGGCTTTTATATATTATATACATACTAGTGGCCTGGTGCATGAAATTCGTGCATGGGGGCGGGGGTCCCTTCAGCCCAGCCTGCACCCTCTCCAATTGGGGACATCCCTCTCACAATCTGGGACTGCTGGCTCCTAATCACTCACCTGCCTACTGGCCTGATCCCCCTAGCTGCTTTCCCCTGCCAGCCTGATCATCCTAACTGCTCTGCCCTGCCAGTCTGATTCCCCTAATTGCTCTCCCCTGCCAGCCTGATTGCCCCTAACAGACTCTGCCTTGGTCCCACCACCATGGCTTTGTCCAAAAGGACGTCCAGAAGGTCGTCTGGAGTTGTTTGGTCTAATTAGTATAGATAGATGGCACTCACTGATGTCTGTAACTGGCTTGGTGATTTACTTGCTTATATAATTTTCTCTTTCTCTCACCTGAAAAGAATCTTCACAAGAATAGGGTCTTAGCAATCTTCCTCACTAACATATACCTGGTGCCTAGGAAGTGCTCAATAAATATTTGTTAAATGAACAAACTTACATAGTACCTGCTGTTGTTCTCCCTGCAGTTGAGGACACAGAGTCTCAGAGAGATTAAGAAACTTGCCTCAGGTCCCACAGTAAATGGCAGAGTTGATATTTCAACACAGGTCCACTTGACTCCTCAGCTTATGCTTTTGACCAGTATGCATCCTAGTGTAGCTGGCTCCATTGCCTCCACGGTGTTCTCTTGGTATGAAGTGCCTTATAGGGTATTGGAGCTGGAATCTGTGCTAACCAGCTAGTTCCTTGCTTAGTCATTAAAGTTAATCAGTTAACAGCTATGTATTTACTGAGTCCGTATAGTATGCACTGCTAAGGTAACTAAATTGCTCCCCCAATTGGGACAGACATTAAGGATGACTCATTTATCACTTCCTGAGAATTTCCAAATGCCTGCATTTTTATGTGATCTTTCCTCAGTAGCTCTCAAATTTTCAGTTTCGAGAATTTGACTATTTGACTAAATTTTAAGCCTCTCTACCTTAGTTTTTTTCTTTTATCTCTTTAGCCTTCAAGAATCCATACTAGGGTTTCATTTCTATTCTAAAATGAGAAGAAAGGGCACATTTTAAGAAAAACAATTTTCAGATACATGCAAAGAAACAAGCAGCTGATAGCATCTGTTAGACTACCAGAGACTGGGAAAGAACCTTCCAGATCATTATTACAGAACCTCACTCAAAAGCCAAGACCCAGAGGGTGGAGATGACTTATCTAAGACAGGGTTAGAACTAGATATTCTTTTCCTTGCCTCCAGGACTCTTTCCACCGTATCACAATGTCTTCCTTCTACCTCCTTACCCGGGAAACGAGGATTGCTGTGTGAACCAGGTTATGCTAAATAGCAGCAGACCCATTTATCATACCTGAGGTTTCAGATGCATATACAGGGAGTTAGGTCATAGATTGTTCTGTCTAACCAGGCCCTTTCTCTTACTCAGTAACACCACCACACATTACCACTCTCATGCTAAGAATGACTAGACCTGCCCCACTTGCCAATCCCTCCTCTACCTCAGCCATTCCATTCCTCCTTCCTCCGTGCCCAAACATTGTATTTCAGAAAAGCTGTGTCAGATGACTTTCTAATGTTTGCTTCTGTGACTGCCGTAGCCTCCCTTGAGGAATAAGCCAAAGCATCCCTACTAATGAATTCTGAATTATAGCATCCCCACGAGGCTGGAGCGGTGGGAGTTATATGGCTCAGGGGATGTCAGAACTGAAAAATAGTCTTAGAGACCAAGGAGTCTACCTCATCACCTCATTTGCAGATAAATGTGGGTATTGAGAGAAAAGGAAATGTTGACTGTACACTTTGACAATGTGAGCTAGACACGAAGCAAGACTAGAAACCAGGCCTTCTGGCTTCGAAGATCAGTACTTATTATATGATGCTGCCGCCTTGGCAGAAGGGACACAGTGAGCCCCAGGGAAAGGGTGTTAACTGATTACAATGTCTTTTCAGCAAGAAAATCAGAGAATTCTGCTTCCTTCTTAGAATTAAGCCCCACCATAGTAACTCTCTACAGGAAAAACAAAAGCAATACAATTTTTTTAAAAAAAAATCATCCTAGGGCCCTAACCGATTTGGCTCAGTGGATAGAGCGTCAGCCTACAGACTGAAGGGTCCCAGGTTCAATTCTGGTCAAGGGCATGTACCTTGGTTGTGGGCACATCCCCAATAGGGGGTGTGCAGGAGGCAGCTGATCGATGTTTCTTACTCTCTATTCCTCTCCCTTCCTCTCTGTAAAAAAAATCAATAAAATATATTTTTAAAAAATCATCCTAGGGCTTTTGTGATAATTAAAGAGATACATATATGAGGGCCCTTATCACTTGGCATGGAAAATTCTATTAGTTTTTCTTCATCTGTTTGTTGTGGCATCGAGTTAAACTTGCCTATGTTGTGGTGCTTAAATCCAAGATTTTCCACTTCTCATTCTACTGGTGTTTTGTTTTTGTTTTTTTGTGCCTCTTAGTACAGGTTAACTTCCTGGGCATAAATTCATCTTATCTATTATAATAAAAGGGTAACATGCTAATTAGACTGACGTCTTCTGGACGTCATTCCAGACACGCTTCCTGATGAAGCCAGGGCTGGAGGGAAGCCATCCAGGGTCCCGGGTGCCTGCAGGTAGCCAGAGGGAAGCCAGCCTGGGTCCCAGGTGCCTGCCAGCGGCTGGAGGAGGGAAGCCTGGGTCCCAGGTGCTGGAGGGAAGCCAGTGCCGACAGCCAGGGGAAAGAAGGCCTACTCTTGCACAAATTTTCATGCGTCAGGCCTTTAGTCCTATACAGACAGTCCTTGGATTACGTTGGACTTGACATACATCATTTGGTGGTTATGTTGCCATCTCCCATTTATTTATAAAAAAAAATATTCTGTCATTTAGACATATGCACATATGTGCTTTGTGTTTTTTATTATTTATTTACCACAAGTAAAGGTCAGGAATTGTTATCTTTCTTTTAAGTTTTTTTTTACTGTTTCACTTCATTACTGCTGTATATGTGCCTCATGTGAGTGACATGGGTGCTGATGTAGGTGGGTTCTGACTTATGGCGAAAATCGCGTTACGTCGCACCATAGGAATGGATCTCCGGCGTAACCCGAAGACCTACTGTATAATAAAAGGCTAATATGCAAGTTGACCAAATAGCAGAACTACTGGTTGCTATGATGCACACTGACCACCAGGGGGCAGATGCTCAACACAGGAGCTACCCCCTGGTGGTCAGTGCACTCCCACAGGGGGAGCACTGATGAGCCAGAAGCCAAGCTCACGGCTGGCTAATGCAGTGGTGGTGGCGGGAGCCTCTCCTGCCTCCGCAGCAGTGCTAAGGATGTCTGAAGACTTAGGTGTGCTCCCCGAAGGCTCCCAGACTGCTAGAGGGCGCAGGCGGCTGAGGGACCCCTCCCCAGCCCCCACTCCCTAGTATATGAATTTTGTGCACCAGGTCTCTAGTATTCTATATGAATAGTGCCCTCTGGAGCTCTACAATATGTATCTCTTTATATTATGGCACTTTAGCAGCAAATAATAGCTAAAGTGCTTTACATATGCTATCTACGTTAATATGATACTATAAAAGGTAAGGGCTATTCTTATGTCTATTTGTCAGTGACAGAAAATATGATTTGGAGATCAGAGCAAGCAAATTAAGCCAGAGAGGTCTGATTAGAAATTCTAAGTTGACAGTTTACTAGCTATGTGATGCTAACCAGCTCTATCTTTCTGAGCTTCATTGTCTATATCTTTAACATGGGGATAATAGAAATAATGGCAGACACTGTTAGTTGTTTAGCAATAGCCTCCCCCTACCCTACTTGTCCAATCCCAACCTTTCTTTCTTTCTAACAGTAATATGTCAATATCACATGCTTCAGAAGAAGATGAGCTCTTTCATAGTCCTAGGGCATGGGGATAAATCTCTCTCCCCTTGACAGCGATTGGTTTAGTAATGGGCATATAAGATAATTCTAGCCAAGAGAGGAAGTAGAAATGGGGCATAAGTTTGAAGGGCTCATCTTTTAGGACATTTTCCTTAAGATTTGCTTCTTCTTACTTCAGCTTTTGGATGTTATGACTGAAACTGTTACTGCCTTCTTGCTACCAAAAAATGTATAGGCCAAATTCTGCAGATGAATGTGGGGTTAATTTTCAAAAATAAATAAATATATATATCCATTCTCATTTTAAAAAATTTATTTATTAATTTGAGAGAGAGAGAGAAAGAAAAGGAAACAGAGAGAAGGAGAAACATCGGTTTGTTGTTCCACTTATGTATACACTCATTGGTTGACTTTTGTATATACCAGTATCCTGATAGGGGATCGAATCCACAACCTTGGCATATCAGGACAATGATGCTCCAACTGAGCTACCCATAATGTGTGGCTGATTTGAGGTATCAACTTGACTGGGCCACAGGGTGCCCAGATATTTGGTCATACATTATTCTGGGTATGTCTGGGAGGATGTTTTTGGATGAGTTTAGCATTTAAACCAATAGACCAAGTAAAGCAGAATGCCCTCCCTTAGGCCTCATCCAATCAGTCGAAGGCCAAGTAGAACAAAAAGGTTGATCATCTCTTGAAATGAGGAAATTCCTCCTGTCTACTGCCTTCGAGCTGAGACATTGTTATTGGTTTTTTTGTGGGTTTTTTTTCCTGCCTTCATATTTGAACTGAGCTATTGGCTCTTTCTGGGTCTCACGACTATCAGCTTTTAGACTGGAGCTACACTGTCATTTTGCTAACTCACCCTGCAGTCAACCTCCATACCAATTCATCATAATCTCTCTCTCTCTCTCTCTCTCACACACACACACACACACACAATGAGAGAATGGAAAATGGAACAATATGGGTTTTTGCAGATATGATTGAGCTACTGAATTAATCAACACAGTGATCCTTGTGTATAAATGAGAAAATGCATTCTTCTTCTTGTTTAAGCCACTTTTAATGGGGTTTCCTATTTCTTGCACCTGAAGGTATCATAACTGACCCAGCAATCAAGCAGGTGGCTTATAAAAATTTACTGGTGGTCAGTAAATATTAGTTCTCTTCTTAGCATCTAAATTATAGAGCAAGACTCTCTCTTTAATAATGATAATCCCTTAAATGGTTTAGTCCTTTGTTTGTCACAGAGTGCTTCCATAGGCATTCTTCTACTACACTGTGAATTTCTTGAAGATTGAGACCACATTTAACTAATTTCTAGCTCAACGGCTGTTGAATGTATCTTAGACCATATCTTTTAACAGATTTCTTCTGTACTGATGCTCACTTGGAAGTAATTACCTAGGAACTGGTAAAAGTGAACTTGACACAACTCTAGCTGTGTACCTCATGATATAGTTGGTAATAGGACACCTTTGATTGGCAAACCTTATATTGAGAGTGATGTGCTCACAACTGAAGTACTATTATCTAGGGCCTATCCTATATTGAAGGCATCATTAACTTAATAATTAAACTATCATGTGAACATTCCCTGACTGTTAGGATGGCCACCAAGGACAGAATTAGGCTGCTTGGAAGGGCTTGGGTAACCTAGGGCTCTAGGAAGAGCAATAGAAAATGCCAGCTGTGATTCTAAAAAGTAAACAAGAATTTTTAGAATAGATAGCTATCACCTAGCTGCCTCTGCCTGCTGGAGGATAGGGTCTTCTCTGTACTACAGATCAGAACCAAGAAAGGGAGGAGGAGGATCCCTATGAGACATCATTCTGTGTATATATTGGGAGAATGGGGTGTGGAGTGGAAGGAGGTTATCAGGGGAGAGGAAGTCTATGGCTGTTTGCAGCTTTGAGCTTTTTCCAAGAGGAAGAGCCTTTATAAGGAACACTCAACACTTAACCATGAGTCCCATGTAGTCTTTGTGAATGAAGGGAACCCTTGACCAACAAACCCTTCTTTATGGGTTTTCCCCAGCAAGCCTGTGAGGAAGTGATTAATATTATTTCAACAGCTATTCCCTCATTTAACCCCTAGAGATTTCAGAATCTAGAAGGCCAGGTGTATGGCTTAGGAAATGCATTTTGCATCTAGTACCCCAAGTAATGGTGTCAGTAATTTTTTAGACCCTGCCTTGAGTATTACTGATTAGAACCATTTGAGCTGGGCAACATATTTTGAGGAGAGGCCTGCCAGCTAATTACTTTGATAGGCTTTATCTGTGAGGATAGGTCATGTGGGTGAAAGAAGTTAGGTCTAGAGAGCATAATGCTTATTTTGAAACACACACACCCTCCTCCCAACAACAACTTTGGGAAGTAAATATTATGATCCCTATTTTGTAAATAAGGAAATTGAATTTGTATGTTGGAGGAGAATTCAAACCCAGGCCTGACGAGACCCACAGCTCCCCCCATCTTCTTACTTGGCACGGCCACTTCTGGAGACCCAGCTGCAACTTCCACAACCAAAACCTAAGGAAAGCAACCAGCAATTCTTAGGAGACTTCCAAAACTGTCCTCTGGCAGAGTCTTTTCCTTTCCCCAGGGTTCTCCTTTGGCACAAGCTAAAAAGGCCTGGCTCCTCCAGCTGATGTAGAAATGTGTCAAGCCTCAAGTCCTCCAATTCCAGGCCCAACTAAATAGCATTCTTTTTCTGATTGGGTTCAAAATGAATGAATGAATGAATGAATGAATGAATGAATATACATATAAATAAGCCAGCCAAAAATATTACCTTTATTATTGACAGAGGCTACCAATCAGTAGATGCTACTGCTCTTTATTCACTGACAATTCAGATGCTGAATAGACACTATTTTGAAACACACACACCCTCCTCCCAACAACAACTTTGGGAAGTAAATATTATGATCCCTATTTTGTAAATAAGGAAACTGAATTTGTATGTTGGAGGAGAATTCAAACCCAGGCCTGACGAGACCCACAGCTCCCCCCATCTTCTTACTTGGCACGGCCACTTCTGGAGACCCAGCTGCAACTTCCACAACCAAAACCTAAGGAAAGCAACCAGCAATTCTTAGGAGACTTCCAAAACTGTCCTCTGGCAGAGTCTTTTCCTTTCCCCAGGGTTCTCCTTTGGCACAAGCTAAAAAGGCCTGGCTCCTCCAGCTGATGTAGAAATGTGTCAAGCCTCAAGTCCTCCGATTCCAGGTTATTTTTCATTGCCCCTGGGAGCATTAGGTCGAATGCCAGCACGGATGTACTATTTTGAAGCTAAAGGCATTTCTCAGAAGACTCAGGCATGGTGCCATTCCAAGGTTCTATTTTATATCATCACCCAGGTCTTTGGGCCACGGCGCAATGTTGCTGCCGCACTCCTTCCGCCTGGTCGTTGCTGCTTAGGGAGCAAGTTGCTCTGTCCAGCGTTTGCCTCTCAAGCATGTTGGGGAGAAGACATTCACAAACGCCCACATTCAAGGGCCGTTTTGCTCTCATGGCTTTCCTCATTCCAAAGATACATTTTTTCCGTCTTAGGTCAGCTTCCTTAGAAGCAGAGCCTGAGATGAGTTGTGTGTAAGTGACTTACTGAGCGTTTTCAAGGAGAAAGAGGATGAGAGAAACAAGGTAGGACAGGGAAAAGGGGCTAAACGAGGTTTAGGCTTCAGCTGGAGCCTGGCTTCAGCAAGATCCCATGGGGAGCTCTGGAGCACAAATTGCACCACAGGGTTAGTCTTGCCTTAAGATCAGGAGGACTGGCCTTTTGTACCCACCCCACCCCCCACGGCAATAATCATTGGCCACTGGCTGTGGAAGCTACATGCATATGCATGTAGCCTCCTGGTCAAGGCCCCTTCCTC
>NW_006285247.1:712139-730890 GCF_000327345.1 Myotis davidii | reverse complement strand
GTGATTCTAAAAAGTAAGCAAGAATTTTTAGAATAGATAGCTATCACCTAGCTGCCTCTGCCTGCTGGAGGATAGGGTCTTCTCTGTACTACAGATCAGAACCAAGAAAGGGAGGAGGAGGATCCCTATGAGACATCATTCTGTGTATATATTGGGAGAATGGGGTGTGGAGTGGAAGGAGGTTATCAGGGGAGAGGAAGTCTATGGCTGTTTGCAGCTTTGAGCTTTTTCCAAGAGGAAGAGCCTTTATAAGGAACACTCAACACTTAACCATGAGTCCCATGTAGTCTTTGTGAATGAAGGGAACCCTTGACCAACAAACCCTTCTTTATGGGTTTTCCCCAGCAAGCCTGTGAGGAAGTGATTAATATTATTTCAACAGCTATTCCCTCATTTAACCCCTAGAGATTTCAGAATCTAGAAGGCCAGGTGTATGGCTTAGGAAATGCATTTTGCATCTAGTACCCCAAGTAATGGTGTCAGTAATTTTTTAGACCCTGCCTTGAGTATTACTGATTAGAACCATTTGAGCTGGGCAACATATTTTGAGGAGAGGCCTGCCAGCTAATTACTTTGATAGGCTTTATCTGTGAGGATAGGTCATGTGGGTGAAAGAAGTTAGGTCTAGAGAGCATAATGCTTAGGTATTCTCTGTAGGAGGTCCTCACTATGGTCCTCTCTGCCCACAAGAGGGACCTTTACCCTAAACAAAGGGGCATGCACAATGCCAGGGCTGCTTCGAGCCCATGCTCTGTGAGAATTAGTAAAATTATCCCCTCTAGGTGGACACCGACCACAGGGTTCATGGTTAGGTGAGAAAAGTAGAGCTGTGTTTCAGCCCACTTGCTCAGAGTGGGGTGCCTTTGTATACTGTACAATCTCCTCAACCATACGGGATGGCCTTCCATTGTATGCAACCCTCCCATTGGTTTTCACCAAGTGAGAATCTTAGTAACCTGAGGACTAATAAAAAAATTAATATGGTTTTTTGGAGGGCCCCAATAGAACCCCAACTAAATAGCATTCTTTTTCTGATTGGGTTCAAAATGAATGAATGAATGAATGAATGAATGAATGAATATACATATAAATAAGCCAGCCAAAAATATTACCTTTATTATTGACAGAGGCTACCAATCAGTAGATGCTACTGCTCTTTATTCACTGACAATTCAGATGCTGAATAGACACTATTTTGAAACACACACACCCTCCTCCCAACAACAACTTTGGGAAGTAAATATTATGATCCCTATTTTGTAAATAAGGAAACTGAATTTGTATGTTGGAGGAGAATTCAAACCCAGGCCTGACGAGACCCACAGCTCCCCCCATCTTCTTACTTGGCACGGCCACTTCTGGAGACCCAGCTGCAACTTCCACAACCAAAACCTAAGGAAAGCAACCAGCAATTCTTAGGAGACTTCCAAAACTGTCCTCTGGCAGAGTCTTTTCCTTTCCCCAGGGTTCTCCTTTGGCACAAGCTAAAAAGGCCTGGCTCCTCCAGCTGATGTAGAAATGTGTCAAGCCTCAAGTCCTCCAATTCCAGGTTATTTTTCATTGCCCCTGGGAGCATTAGGTCGAATGCCAGCACGGATGTACTATTTTGAAGCTAAAGGCATTTCTCAGAAGACTCAGGCATGGTGCCATTCCAAGGTTCTATTTTATATCATCACCCAGGTCTTTGGGCCACGGGGCAATGTTGCTGCCGCACTCCTTCCGCCTGGTCTTTGCTGCTTAGGGAGCCAAGTTGCTCTGTCCAGCGTTTGCCTCTCAAGCATGTTGGGGAGAAGACATTCACAAACGCCCACATTCAAGGGCCGTTTTGCTCTCATGGCTTTCCTCATTCCAAAGATACATTTTTTCCGTCTTAGGTCAGCTTCCTTAGAAGCAGAGCCTGAGATGAGTCCATGGGGAGCTCCGGAGCGCAAATTGCACCACAGTGTTAGTCTTGCCTTAAGATCAGGAGGACTGGCCTTTTGTACCCACCCCACCCCACCCCCCACGGCAATAATCATTGGCCACTGGCTGTGGAAGCTACATGCATATGCATGTAGCCTCCTGGTCAAGGCGGCTTCCTCTTAGCAATGGGCAGTTCTCCAGAGAAGGGTGTAGCTGTGAGTTGTATTAACCAACTCTCCCAATAGCTCGAGTCTGGGTGCACTGGCTGGTAAAAGGGATCCAGACAGGGCACCAACACCAGTTCTGAATCCTAAGACACACAAACCACTTGGCTCTGAGTGTTGGTTCATTAAGCTCAGAGATTCCAAAGATTATGCCTCACTACATATTCCTTTCTACACATTTAATTGGTAAGTAAGCCAAGGTAAAAATCACAGAGCAGAATGGTCCTACATTTTCAAGTAGCTGTGACTAAAGATAATGCCAAAGCAGCATTCACCTATTTCAACATTCAGCCAGCCTGCTGAAATACCTAACTCTGACTGCTACAGCATAAATTTCATTTTCTATTTATGACCAACAATACTGCACAGTTTAATCTTACAGTGTGACCAACAGGTGGCACCAGAAACACCCACACTTAGTCTAACAAATTTATGCCTTATATATGTATTTGCTAAAATTTAAATTCTTCTCTACTTAGATTGTTTTCTTGTTGAAAGGCACTCAGAGCTTTAAATCCAACCCCGAACTTGGTAAGTTACAGTTCCTCATTTGCTGTTTGACCTCCTTCTTGTAGGGTTATTTGAGTATAAAAAAAATAGGGTGATAGGGCCAGTGAATTCAGAAAGAAAACATCTATTCATTAGCAAAAGGAAGGAAAAAAGGCCGGAGTCCTGCATCCTTTTCCTTCAAGGTCTCTTGAGTGTATAAATGCTGAAGATTATTAGGAAATATTTGAATAACAGGATAAAAAGTCAAGGATACTGCCTCCAAAACATGAACTTTATTCCCCACTGAAAACAGACTTGGATGGCAACCAACTTGTTCAAGTATTGCCCTGGCCAATATCTGACCACAGGGCTCCACTCCGGCAAAGGTCTCTGAGTCCAATGTTCACCATTTTTAAGTTGGTTTCTTTTGAACTTTGTACTTTATTGTTGGCAAAGGGAAGTAAAGGGGGAGGGGTGCTACATCTTCCAATTTTTTTTCAACAATCAAGCATTGCGCTCTCTTGCTACATCAGGTTATTCAAAGGAGCAGAATGGCTTAAACCAGCGGTTCTCAACCTGTGGGTCGCGACCCCTTTGGCAGTCGAACGACCCTTTCACAGGGGTCGCCTAAGACCATCTCGCATATCAGATAGTTGCATTATGATTCATAACAGTAGCAACATTACAGTTATGAAGTAGCAACGAAAATAATTTTATGGTTGGGTCACAACATGAGGAACTGTATTTAAAGGGGCAGAAGGTTGAGAACCACTGGCTTAAGAGGACAAAATACTGAACTGAGAATTAGGCCATTGTCATTAGTTGATTCTCCAAGTAAACCTGTATGGTTTTATTGACCAGTGTCACCCCAATAGATTCAATAAAAAAATTTTTTTTTAACAATGGGGATACTGATTCTTAGGAATATCATTTAGATCTAGCCAGGACCACAATCCAGTCTCTCTGATTCCAAGGGCAAGTTAAATCTAGATATTCCATGAGCTCACCATGCAAACTGGGACAAATCATCTCACCTCACTGGGCTTCCGTTTTATTTATAATGTGAGAGGCTGGACTGCAGGGCCCCAGTACACCTTCCAGTTAGAAATCGCCAGATTCTGAATAGTACGTGTGGAGTGCAGTGTCTTGTGTACTGATAGAGACAGGAGGTGTGGTTTGGCCCATGGTCAGTAGGAAGGGAGGGTAAAGCTCACTTTGATAGTGTTCCAAAGTGGAAGGTGACACGGCTATTAAACAATGCGTTAAACAGTCTGCTTCTTGTATTGGGGGGTGGGGGGGGGGCAGTAAATACCAGGTCCTGATTAGCCTCTCCTATACCTGTCGGCAGCTTATTATGCTGTAAACATTGTGCCTCTGGGAGCTTCCCTTTCCCAGTGAAATGATCCTGGCATTTGGAATTCCTCCTTTCATGGCATCCTCTTCTGCCTTGCATGCCGCAAATTATTTTCACTGCCCTTCTCTGAACCTTTACTATTTTTGCTTTGCCTTTGGGACAGCAAGGCTGATTAAACAGGGCTTTTAAAAACGTTTTATTACATAAAAGATAGAGACAGCAGGACTCTTCAAGGATACATGTGGATTCCTTCCCCAAACATATCTCTCCATAATGTGAATGGGAAAAGTCAGGAGGGAGGAAAAAAAAAAAACTAGCCTTCATTGAGTCCTAAGTGTGTCAGGCTATCTGCTAAGTCCATTCGATATATATTTAAAAATTCTTTATTATTGTAACTTTTACATATGTCTATTTTTCCCCATTGACCTCTACCCACCTGCTCCTGCCCCCCAGCACATGCCCCCAACCCCTATTGTCTGTGTCCATTGGTCATGCTTATATGAATGGATGCAAGTCCTTTGGTTGATCTCTTTCCCCACTCCTCCTCACGCACCCCTGCCCCATTCAATATCTTATCTCTTTTCATCCTCTTGGATGGGGGGCAGTGCTGTCGTAGAGAAATCTGGCCTTTGATCAAGGCCCTGACACTGCTCACCATGCAACTCTGGGCAATCTATGTAGCCTTTGGTTTCCTTAGTGAAACAAGGTACTCATATTAGCCCAGAGTTAGTGCTCAGGGAATGTTAGCCACTGCCATTACTACTCCCTCAAAGGGCAGATCGTACCTATTTCATACCAGATGAAGAAACTAAGGACCTAAGAAATTAAGTAAAAGATTTTCTAACTCATATTGATCTGACACTGTAATGGATATCTGTTGTTTGTTTTCCCAGCTCCCCCGCTTTCCCTCGGGAAACCATTCTATCCACCCCCCCGCCCTTGCCAACCCCCAACAATTTGCTAGGACGGACCCTATAGCAGTCAAAGATTGAACTCCAGCCAGGCAGCCTGATTCAAATCTCAGATCTTATTAGCTATATAACTTTGCACAGGCTCCTTAACCTTTCTGAGCCTTAGTTTCTTTGTCTATCAAATGGGGATTATAAAAGTTCCTGCAAAGGTTAGATAAACCAATACAAATAAAGTGATTACAGCAGTGCCTGACACAGTGAGTGCTCATCAAGTGTACAGTGTAATTCTTTTTACCTTACCTGTCTCCTAGATACAGGGTTGGGCACATGACTCAGTTTGGCCAATCAGAGTGTCCTATCTTCTTCTTTACCATGATTGGTCTAGGGTAGGGTCAGCAAAATTTCCCTGTGAAGAGCAGATAGCAGTATTTCAGGCTTTGTGAGCTATATAGTCCCTGTCACCATTACTCAATTCTACCTTTGTAGCAGAAAACAGACATAGTCAATACATAAAGGAAGAGGTATGGTGTGTCTTCTAAAAGTGAAATTTATGGGCACTGAAATTTGAATTTCGTGTAATTTTAAAGTGTTACAAAATATGATCCTCCTTTGGTTCTTCTTTCCCCCCAACCATTTAAAAATGATAAGACCATTCTTATTAGCTTATGTACTGTCCAAAAGCAGGAGGTGTCGACTGGATTTGGCCTGTGGGTGGTAGTTTGTTGCTTGATGGTGTGTTGACTCCTGGTCTAAGGGATAAGCATGTGACCCACAAAGGGTCAAAGTTCTGCTATAAGATAGAATTCAGGGACACTGGGAGATAGTGTGTGCCTCTTCCTCTGGGTCACAATTCCCATGTCTGTCTTCCTTGCCACATGGAGAGATGTTGTCTGTGGCAGGAGAGAATGAAGTCAACAGCAAAAAGAATCAGAGCAAAGCAGAGCCAGTTAGGAGATAGAGAAAGAGAAACAGAGCCCTGAAAACTTCATTTGAGTCTCTAGATCTAGCCATGCCTACTAGCTCCATGAGCAAATACATTACTTTAAAAAAAAAATGGTTTGAGTCAGTTTGGTCACCTACAATGAGAGAATTCTGATAGAGACTTACTGGATCATTTCCTTACATTATGTAATATCACCTTACAAAATTATCATCGTTATTATTTAAAATATATTTTTATTGATTTCGAGAGGAAGGGAAAGGGAGAGAAAGAGAGAAACATCAATAATAAGAGAGAATCATTGATTAGCTGCCTCTTGTACGCCCCATATTAGGGATTGAACCCGCAACCTGGGCATATGCCCTGACCAGGAATCAAACCATGACCTCCTGGTTCATAGGTTGCCGCTCAACCACTGAGCCACACTGGCTGGGCTCACCTTGCAAAATTGTTAAGAAAATTTTGTATTTTCTACTGTATTGTGTGTTTACATTGGGGCCAGGTAGTTTGGTAATAGCTTTCATGTGTGATCTCTCATTTACTTCTTACGTCAACCCTCTGAGGTTGGCATTATTTTCCTCAAGCGCTGACACACATTTGATGCCAATAGACTGCTTGCTTGGGTCCAATGTTGGTGGCAGATTGGAGCAGCTTGAAAGAATTTTTAAGGAGGTGGGGAATGAACTGCACAGGTCCCTTTTCTGTCCACCATACTCCCCAAGGAAGAGTAAACTCTGTCAGGGCACGCTTAATCCCTTTTCTGGGAAAGAGAGCATGTACTGAGTAGGAATTCCCAGTGTTCCCTCTGGCCATTCTGGGCAGTGGGGTGTGGCAGTTTCTTGCCCAGCTGCCCAGGAGAGAGTGGACAAGCAGCTGAAGTACGCTGATGAACAGCCTGGGTTAATCCAGGCTGCAGTGTGCAACTCCCTTGCAGGACCGATCCAGGATTTCCTTTAGAAGTATCACTTCACAGCAGCTGGCTGGCTTGACTTTGCCAACTGCTTGACCTCTGGCTGCACAGGGGGCTTCAGCAGGTAGATGTTGGCCAGGCTGAGGAGCAGGCACACCCTGAGCTCCTTAGGACAGAACAGAAAGGCACAAACAGGGTTTGTATGATGGAGCCAGGAAAAATGATCCTCCACATCCATTTACCCTCATCCTGATACATCAAGCCCTATGAGTTTGGGATTGAAGACAAAGAACTCCCATATCAATAGTTTAAGGCTGGAACCCCTCCTCAGGCTCTGGGAGTCATAAGGTAGGGAGTTTTGTAATTTTGTGTTTACTGGTACCTGGTGTACCCTCATCACCTAACTCATACTTGGCCCTGAGCAAGGCACAAAGAATATTTGAGTGGATGAGTGGATGAGTCCAAGCATCTGCTTTCATAAAACAGAAAATGGCTGAGAGGACACTTCCTTGATGAGTCCCTCTCTTTGTTTATGTTACTTTCTGGAACTCTTACAAGTCACATGTCCCCTTACGGACATCTACACCATCCTTTAGTGCAACGGAGTAGAAAGTTACCCCATTTCACAGCGCATTTTATAGACAGTGATTTTCCTAATTACAGCCGAGTGGCCTGAAAGAGTTCATGCATCTGTGGATGAAAAAGGGGCCACATAATAAACCTGACAAGCTTAGGGGAGGACCACTATGGCTATATGGGGTCTTTTGTGGTTCCATATAAATTTTGGAATGATTTGTTCTAGTCTTGTAAAAATGCCATTGGAATTTTGATAAGGATTGCATTAAATCTATAGATTGCTTTGGGTGGTTTGGACATTTTAATGATATTAATGTTTCCTATCCATGAGCACGGTATATGCTTTCTTTACTGTCTTATAATTTTTTGAGTACAGATCTTTTACTTCTTTGGTTAAATTTATTCCCAGGTGTGTTTTTTAAATGTAACTGTAAATGGGATTGTTTTCTTAATTTCTCTTATGCTAGTTCGTTTTTGGTATAAAAAATGCAACCGATTTCTGAATATTACTTTGTACCTGAATTCGTTTATTATTTCTGACAGTATTTTTGGTTGAATCTTTAGGGTTCTCTATATATAGATAGTATCATGTAATCTGCAAATTATAACAGTCTTACTTCTTTTCAATTTGAATGCCCTTTCTCCCTCCCTCCTTTCCTCTCTCCCTTCCTCCCTCCCTCCCTTCCTTCTTTCTTCCCTTCTTCCTTTCTTCCTTTCGTCTGATTGCTGTGGCCAAGACTTCCAAACTACGTTGAGTAAAAGTGGTAAAAGTGGACATCCTTGTCTTGTTCCTAATGTTAGGGAAAACACTTTTAACTCTTTCCTGTTGGATATGATGTTAACTGTGGGTTTGTCATATATAGCCTTTATTATGTTGACTTATGTTCCCTCTATTCCCACTTTGGTGAGACTTTTTATCATAAATGGATGCTGGGTTTTGTCAAATGTTTTTTCTGTATCTATTGATGAGATCAGATTATTTTTATCCTTCATTTTGTTTATGTCGTGTATCACAATTAATTGATTTGTGTATATTGAATCAGCTTTGCATCCCAGGAATAAATCCCACTTGATCATGGTGTTTGATCTTTTAAATGTATTGCTGAATTCAGTTTGCTAATATTTTGCACCTATGTTCATCAGGCATATAGGTTCATAATTTTCTTTTTTTGTAATGTCTTTTGTTTTGAAATCAGGGCAATGCTGGCCTTGTAAAATGAGCTTGGGGAATTTTTGGTAAAATTCACCTGCGAAGTTAACTAGCCCAGGACTTTTATTTGTTGGGAATTTTTGATTACTAATTTGATTTTGTTAGTAGTAACTGGTCTGTTTAAATTTTATGTGTTCTTTTTCTTGATTAAGTCTTGCAAGATTGTATGTTTCTAGGAATGTATGCATTTCTTCCAGATTGTCCAATTTGTTCATAGTATTTTCTTATAATCCTTTGTATTTCTGGGGTGTCAGTTATCATTTCTCCTCTTTCATTTCTGATTTTATTTATTTGGGTTCTCTCTCTTTTTTCTTGATGAGTCTGGATAAAGGTTTATCAATTTTGTTTATCTTTTCAAAGAACCAGCTCTTGCCTTCATTGATCTTTTGTATTTTTTTAGACTCTATTTTTGCTTATTTCTGCTCTGATCTTTATTACTTTCTTCCTTCTACTCACTTTGGGCTTTGTTTACTATTCTTTTTTTTTAAGATCCTTTAGGTGTAAAGTAAGATGTCTATTTGAGACTTTTCTTGTTTCTTGAGGTAGGCCTCTATTACTATGAATTTCCCTCTTAGGACTGCTTTCACTATGTTTCATAGATTTTGGGTCATTGTGTTTTCATTTTCATTTGTCTTGAGATATCTTTTTATTTCTCCCTTGATCTCATTGCTAACCCATTCATTTTTTTTTTTTTACCATGCTATTTAGCCTCCATGTGCTTGTATGTTTCTCAGTATTTTTCTTGTAATTGATTCCTAGTTTTATATCATTGTGGTCAGAGAAGATGCTTGATATGATCTCAGTCTTCTTAAATTTATTGAGACTTATTTTGTGGCTTAACATGTGGTCTATCCTGAAAAATGTTTCACTTGACAAGAATGTATATTCTGCTGCTTTGAAATGAAATTCTCTAAAAATATCAATTAAATCCATCTGGTCTAATGTGTCATTTAAGGCTGATGTTTCCTTGTTGCCTCTTGCTGTGGTGTTAAAGTCTCCTATTATGACTGCATTATTATCAATCTTTCTCTTTACATCTGTCAATATTTGTTTTACATGTTTATATGTGCCTATGTTGGGTGTACAAATGTTATTATATCCTCTTGTTGGATTGGTCCCTTTACCATAATGAAATGTTCTTCAGTCGTTATTTTTTCAAATAGGTTCTCAATTACTTTTTAAAAAAAATATGTTTTTATTGATTTCAGAGAGGAAGAGAGAAGGAGATCAAGCTCACGACCCAGGCATGTGCCCTTGACTGGAATCAAACCTGGGACCCTTCAGTCTGCAGGCCAATGCTCTATCCACTGAGCCAAACTGCCTAAGATGGTTCTCAATTTCTTGTTCAGTCTCTTCTCCTTCTAATACCCCTATGGTGTGGTTGTTGTTATGCTTGATGTTGTCCCAGAGGTCCCTAAACTATCCTATTTTTTTTTCTTTTTTCTGTTCTGATTGGGAGTTTTCTGCTCCCTGTCTGCCAAAACACTGATTTGATCCTCTGCTTCATCTAATCTTCTTTTAGTTCCTTCTAGTTTTTAGTTAATTTATTCTTCTTTTCTAACTGGTTCTTTTTCATGGTTTCTATGTCCTTATGTTTACTGTCTCTTTGTTGAATTTCTCACTAAGTTCATCTATTATTCCCTAAATTCATTGAGCATTCTTATAACCAGAGTTTCAAACTCTGTATCTAGTAGATTGTTTCCCCTTTCATTTTAGTTGTGGGGTTTTTTGTTGTTGTTAGTTTGGGTTTTTTTTGTAAGTTTTCTCCTGTACTTTAATTTGAGGCATGCTCTTTTGTCTTCTCATTTTGGCTACTTCTCTATGTTTGTTTCTCTGTATTAGGTACATCTGCTATGTCTCCCAGTGTTGGCAGGGTGGCCTTATGTGGTCCTGTGTGGTCCAGTGGTGCTGTCTCCCTGAACCAGGTGCTCCAGGACTGTCCTTGTGTGGGTTGTGTGTGCCCTTCTGTTGATGTGCCTTGATTGCTATTGGCACATCAGTGGGTGGGATTGAACCTCAGGCTGACTGGCTGTGAGGATTGGCCATAACCACACTATATGAGCTACTGTGTGGAGATTAACCCCATTGAGTGGGTTTTGCTCCAGCAGGACTCTGGTGCCTGCCGACACCACCTTTTGGGTGTGCCATTTGTAGAACTAACCTGAAGCATGGGCTGAGAGCAGCCACCTGCAAAGTACAGCCACCAGAAGAGGCCTTGTGTGTGAGCTGTGTGGGACAGGGTCCCAGGGAGTCACCATGGTGGGTCTAGTGCTGTCCACTAGGTTAATGCAGACTCAGATTTGGTGCCAGTACTGGGCCTCGGGCTGATCAGCAAGAGGCAAATAGCAAACTGAGGCCAGCTGCCACCTGCCTGGGGCCTGTGAACCTGAGAGCCTTTAGTAAAGTCAGCAGCCCAGGTCAAGGCTAGCAGCTTGCTGCTGAAAACTCTTATAGACATTGTTTTGCTAAGCCTTAACCAAGCTGAAATCAAGTGCTAGGTGCTGAAAAGTTGAAGCAGAGACTTCTAGAAGAAAAGTATTTAAAATGGAGAAAGAGGGCCAAGTAGGGAAAAATGTGCAAAAAGGTAAAAAATTGGAGCTTGGCTATTTCCTGCCTAGCAGGCAGTCTGTGAACCCAATCCCTTTTGCTTATTCTTAGGGCAAGGCTGAGTTATCAAGCTATAAATTCTACTAGTGTAAGTGTGAAGAATGTGGAGATTAATGTGGGGAAGTCTTCATTTCAGCAGAAGGGGCACAATAGTGGCCAGCTGGAGATGGAAGACAGAACACATCCCAAGTGCGAGCCAGCAGAGATTTGAAATTAGAATCAGAGCTCAACCTATGTTTAGGCTTTAAGATTCTGATTGTAAGTGGATAGGGCTGGCGAGTTA
Organism: Myotis davidii; assembly: GCF_000327345.1. NCBI lineage: Eukaryota > Metazoa > Chordata > Mammalia > Chiroptera > Vespertilionidae > Myotis > Myotis davidii. The sequence continues at coordinate 719,484 of NW_006285247.1, read as the reverse complement.
TTGGAGGAAATTTTGTAGAGACCTGAAGTGACACAGCATTGATTTGCCAAGATAAATTATTAGCATATTTGGCTAATCATTTCAGTCAATGTATCCTCTTGGCAAGGAGAAGCATTTGTGTAGTGAACTGGTGACCTGGAGAGAGAGGGTGAAAGAAGAGGAGAGCCCTGCAAAGGTGAGCTGGGGAAGGTCAGCTGATGCCCAGAGAGCCCATCTGGCTTTGCCATCAAAGGCAGCTTGATGGAGACGGATTGTCTAAACAACTTGCCAAATTTCCAGTGGGTTATGGATGACACCCTCCGTTGGAACTCGTGGCCTGGGATCCAGGCCTGGAGCTGACTTTGGAACTTATTGTTGAGGATCATTTTTATTGGGAAGTGTGGTTTGGAATGTAAAACTGTTGAGGACTCTATCTTTGAACATCAATGTTTGCTGGCATAAACTAAGGCTCTCTGGGTTCTTGGATATTTAACAACATTCTATTTCCTCACAACGGTTAGACTACATATAAACAATGACTATGTGGGAACTAAGCATTCAAGGATAATGACCCTCTTAAGGTATGCTTTGAGTGGAAGAATTTAAAACTACATTCTCTTAATATAACATCACCCAGAGTGATAATACTTTTCTGTATTATCTTAATGGCCAGAACATGGGAACTCTGTACCAACTCTACCGTTAATGTGTGAAGTTGGGCAAGCCATTTAACCTCTGTGTACCATTTTCCTTCCCTTTAACCTGAAGGTAATAGTACCTTCTATTCTTCTCATGGAGGTTCTTGACAAAGTGAAATAAGATAGTAAGAGACCAAGTACTTATGTATGAGAAGTGATTCAATTGCATTACATGAAAAAAGGGTTGAGAATCTGGGTTTAAATCCCAATTCTATGATTTACCATCTGTATAATCTTGGGTATGTTTCTTACCTTGTCAGTGCCTCATTTTTCTGATCTCTAAATACCTCTTTCAAAAGGGTATAAAGACTGGCCCAACCATAGTGACTCAGTTGGTTGAGCATCATCCTGTGCACCGAAAGGTTGCAGGTTTGATTCCCAGTCAAGACACATATATGGGTTGAAGGTTTGATCCCTGGTTGGCTCACGTACCAACTGCGCCAACTGAGTAATGTTTCTTTCTCTCTCTTTCTCTCCTCCGCCTCTTCTCTCTAAGCATGTCCTCAGGTGAGGATTAAAAAAAAAACTTGTGAAGACTGAATAATGTATGAAAAGCATCTTGCTTATAGATGGGGTGATATATTGCTTATGATTAACTCTTATCAAGCAAGAAATACATGCTAACTTTTTAGAATAGTACTCTACCTGGTAATGATAAATGCTAATTATTATCATTTTATGTTTCTACCAAATATGGAAAAAGCATTTCCAGGCAGAATTTTTCTTGCTGCTCTAGAGAATGGTTCAGTGAAACAGAAGTCAATTCAATCCATGCAAAACCACCTGGGCTTTTTTGGATCTAGAACTTTACCCACTGCTTTCGGAAATCCTGTTTCACGAGGGTTTTCATTTTACTCAAATAGGAACAATGTAGCTACTAAAACCACTAACAGTATTTAATGCACAGGCAAAACCCAAACTGGGGATAGGCCTTAGCATAATTCCTCAGCAATAACTTCGTAGCAACCACAGCCCCACAAAAATAATGTTCTGCCAGAAGCCTCAAAGCCAGGGTGGTGTCCTGCCACCAACTCACCACAAGAGATTGTACCAAAACAGTGAGGAAGAAGGAGCCCACATTTTAAAAATTACAGGACAAAGCAACGCAAGTCCAAAATATTCATAGGCAGAATGTATAATAACATTCATAGTTGAGAGACCTAACTACACTAGGACGCTTTAGCTAGTAAAAACTTACGACAGGGTAAGAAAATTGGTTAAGCTTGCTAGAAAGCTAATAAAACACCTAGATATTTATTTTTCTAGCCCAAGGACCTAATAGTTACATCAAAATTTTTTCTGCTCATTACATCTTTGGGGAAGCAGTTCTATTTGTGTTTAATGAGTTTCTGAAAAATGTATATGAAAAGTTTAATATATAAAAATCAAGCAATAGCCTTACATGTTATGTGAGGAATTTTATCCCCAAGCGCTAAAAAAATTATAAAATCCCTTGTAGATGTTATAAATGTTTAAATCTTGAGTTAAAAATAGAAAACTTAGTGTTATATGACATATACATGATTATGAAAATTTTCAAAACACAGTTAAACATTAAATGCAGACAAATATTTTTTAAAAAATATATATTTATTGATCTCAGAGAGGAAAGAGAGGGATAGAGAGAGAAACATCAATGCTGAGACAGAATCACTGATCAGCTGCCTCGTGCACATCCCTATTAGGGATAAATCCTGCAACCCGGGCATGTGCCCTTGACCAGAATTGAACCCAGGACCCTTCAGTCCACAGACTGATGCTCTATCCACTGAGCCAAACCAGCTAGGACGAAATGACATTTTTTTTAGATATAAAATATTGAGTTACTGTTAGGAAGGAGGACTCTCTTTTCTTTTTTCTAAAAAAATAATTCTTTATTGTTGAAAGTATTACATATGTCCCCCTTTTTCCCCCATTGACTCCCTCCAGCCCCCCTCCTTCCCCTGCCCTGCCCCACCCCAGTCCTCACCACCCTATTATCTATGTCCATGGCATATACATACAAGGTCTTTGGTTGATTACCTCCCACCTACCCACCATCCCTCACCTTCCCTCTGAGATTCCGCACTCTGTTCCATACCAGTCTCTGGATCCACTCTGTTCATCAGTTTATTTTGTTACTTAGATTCCACAGGTGAGTGAGATCATGTGATACTTGTCTTTCTCTGACTGACGCATTTCACTTAGCACAATACTCTCCAGGTCCCAGGAAGGAGAACTTTCTGATGAAAGTGTACAATTACTGGCTTGGGCAGGGTATTTTGCACAGGAATGAGCAACCTAATAAATAGGTTATGGTGCTATCAGTTTTCTATCAAATATCTATCTGGGATCAAGGTGGTAGCCAAGTTTTGCTCAGTGGTTCACCATTGACCCATGAACCTGGAAGTCAGGGTTCAATTCTGGTCAGGACACATGCACGGGTTGTGGGCTTGACCCCCAATGTGGGGCATGCAGGAGGCAGCCAATAATGATTCTCTCACTGATGTTTTTGTGTCTCTCTCCTTCCCTCTCCCTTCCTCTCTGAAATCAATAAAAATATATTTTAGAAAAGGTAGAATCATCATACAAGTCAATCTTGCTTCTTCCACCCTTCAATGTCCTTAAAATAACATAATTGAATAAAAAGAACTTAGGGTTGGCATATTTAGCAAAAAATACATGATATCCAATTATATTTGGATTTCAGATAAATAATAAATAATTTTCTAGTATAAATATGTTCCAAATGCAGTGTTTTGGACTTACTATATTTGCCTGGAAACCATAAAAAGAATAATTCCATAACATTACCATCAGCAGATCATAATTATGAAGAATTTTGATTGTATCAGATTGGATTTGTCCTATAATTCTACTTCTGTATTTACCTGATAGAAATGAAAAGGTGTGTCCACAGAATGTTCACAGCAGCTTTATTTATAATAGTCAAAAATCTAGAAACAACCAAATACTCATCAGCTGTATTATGGATAAACAATTTGTATGTCTAACAAGTTCCCAGGTGTGCTGACATTGCTGCTTCGGGCACTATACTTCGAGAACTATTTTTCTAGAAAACTCTATAAAATAGATTGAATCAGAAAGAGAGATAAATGATTAAAAGAAACTGCCAGCTCAGAGTCAGGGTGATGACAAGTCAAGAGCAGTCAGAGGCCCTGAAATAATTAATTATCCGGATAATTAATTACAGACCTGCATCCTGAAAAACAGGGCCATTAGCTGCTTCCCAAGATCAGTAAAGGCAGCCATGTTCCTGACCTCACATCACCACCACCCAGTGGTCACGCAGGTACAGCCCCTAGAGACTGTGAACTTCCTAGCTGGGGAGGGACAGTGATATATGGGAGTGGAGGGCTGAGGGAGATAAATTGAAACTTCCAAAATGGACTCAGAAGGAGTAAACTAAGTCATCTTTGTGTAGGTAAATAATTCATTGGCATCCTTCCATGCCAAAGTAGCGTCCTCCCTGTCTGGCCATGAGGGGAGGAGATAGTGGTGGAGAGGCACTTCCGCACCTCCTCTGAGTCTTTAGCCTGCCCGCCTGCCCCATGCCCAAGTACCTAAAGTGTGGAGTCTCTTGGTCAAATCCCTCCCCACTCAGATGAAGATCACAGCTGCCCTTTCTTTTAGGGGAGTGGCCTGCAGAGGGAGCCCATGTCAGGTACCTGAAACCATAAACAGTCAACTAGGGATGACTAGGCATCTGAGGATCACCAGACATCACCTTCCGTGTCCCAAGACTAGGAAGGGACAAGAAGAACAAACTGGCCAGGGGAAGCGGGGATAACTCAGAAGGCAGAGGAGACTTGGAAAGAAACACTAATTTGCATGCTAGGATATATCTGAGAGGAGATGGCATGTGTAAAACAAAAACACGAATGCAATCATAGCCTAAGACTGCAAAGAAATGTAATAGAAACTAAACATGGCTGAGGACTGTGTCTCTTACTGTTCCTCCCTTGTTTTCTTTGTAAGTAATAATGGCAAGATGCAATAAAATATGCACAAAAAAACTGTGGAATAGAAAAAGATGGGATCCTGCCAAGGCGGAGCTGTGGGTTGGCAGGTGGTGCAGCCGTGGGATTCCTCCAACTGCTCATGAAACTGCAAGTGCAGGAAATTCCAGATTGGGTGTGGGAAAGGGGTTTTAGGGGTGACATGTGTAATGTGTGAAAATCGGGTTGTATGAAATTTGAATATGTGAAAGTTAAGAACCATCTGTGTCCACATTCCACTGGGCTTTCCCCAGAGCTTAGTCATCTAAATCCTTTAGCTTAAATTCAAGGTCACCATAACAATAACTAATATCTATATATCACTCTGCTACTTAATGGCTTACAAAACCCTTTCACTAATTATTATAATTAATTCTGATCTTGGGAAGCAGCTAATGGCCCTGTTCTATCCTTGAGGGAACAGAGGCAGCCAGCAATTTGTATCTTCCTTCCAGGAAATACGAAGACTTGTCAGAAAGGCAGTTTTGCAAATTGTTTCCCAGAGGACGATCTGCAGATTGTTGATCCCATAGGACTGTGGTTTTTAAACTGTAGTGTGCATCAGAATTGCCTGGGTGGCTTGTGAAAAACCACAGATTGCTGCCCCTACTTCTCCCCCCTAACTGCCTCCCCTCCCCCCAGTTTCTGATTCAGTTGGTCTGGGTGGAACCAGAGAATTTACATTTCTAACAAATTCCTAAGTGCTGCTGCTACTGCTGGTCTAGGGGGTCCACACTTTGAGAACCTCTACCATAGGTATCCTCTGAACAAAGGATCCCAGGGGCAAATTGAGAGGTGTTTACTATGTAATAAAATGCAAAATAGCTTCTGCTCTATAAGGGGAGGAGTAGGAAACATGAGACGGGTTATCCTATACTAGAGGCCAGTTGCACAAAAATTCGTACAAGAATAGGCCTTCCTTCACCCGGCTGCCAGCATCGTCTTCCCTCTGGCACCCAGGACCAGGCTGGCTTCCCTCCAGCCCGGGCTTCATCAAGAAGGATGTCAGGAAGATGTCTGGTCTAATAAGCATATTACCCTTTATTATTATAGATAATAAAAGTCTAATATGCAAATTGACCAAACAGTGGAACGACTGGTCACTCTGACGTGCACTGACCACACGGGGGTAGACGCTCAATGCACTAGCTGTGCCTAGTAGTTAGTGCACTCCCACAGGGGGAGTGCTGCTCAGCCAGAAGCTGGGCTGATGGCTGGCAAGTACAACAGTGGTGGTGGGAGCGCAGTGCTAAGGATGTCCGACTGATAGAGGGAGCGGGCCTAAGCCATTAGTCGGACATCCCCCGAGGGCTCCCAGACTGCAAGAGGGCACAGGCCAGGCTGAGGGACCCCACCCCCAGTACACAAATTTCATGCACTGGGCCTCTAATATTAGAATATTAGGATTGTAAGTTTTTTATTTTAAGAATCTTTTAAAATGCCATGAGTGTCTTACCTTGAAACTAAAACGGAGGGGGGAATAACTGAAATAAAAGATCATCTACAAAACTTAATGAAAAATTCTTAACGATCTGGGAAAATGTTTATGATGTACACTAGGATCTCGACCATGGACCTTAACATAGATCTATCTTTTTCTCTGTGCAAGAGAGAGAGGAATAGAAGGAATTGCCCCAGAATTCTTAACAGTGATTATCTTTGAATTTTGAGCTTATGCATATTTAGTGGGGGTTTTTGGACTTTCTATGTATGGTATGTACATAATATTTGTGCAGTCAGGAAAATAAATCTGTAATTGGTTTAAAAGGTGCTTAGAATCTGTTAGGAATCTCAATTTTTAAAAATCATTTTTTTTAAGACCACCTTTAAAATTCTACATCTTTTGTTTAAGCAAACTCTCTGATAGAATTACACATTTCTTGTAACAGAATTCAGACAAAAGGCAATTGGGGGCTATTTACCAGTGCAAAAGAGGGATTATGCCATTAAATCAACTAGGATTAAATTATCACATTTCAGTGCATGTAGGCTGTAATTAAGGCAAGTCCAAACTAGACTAATCTTTTCTCTTTTTTTCCCCCTTGCTCTCCCTAATGATCCAATTTCGTATCCTTGCCTACCATTTTTATGTATTTTACCTTACTGTGTTTGAAAACTGCACCAAAGTTACAGGCCAACTTCTGATAATAAATGTCTTGGCAAACTTAGAAAATGATGGTAAGTAAACCTGTACATATTTTGATATGTTGATTGCAGCAACCACATAGCAAGAGAGTGGGGTCCTGTGGTACAAGTTCATACTCTACAAATTTTGTATAGGGAATTATTCTCCTTAAAGAAAAAAATGTATTAAATCAAAATTAACTGAATTAAAAAAATAATCCCAGAAAGACTCAATGTAATTTGGGTTTTGGGGGGACAATAGGTAGTTAAATCATCCTGGGGCTATTTTTCTTTTTATTTTTTTAAATAGAATTTTATTGATTTCAGAGAGGAAGGGAGAGGGAGAGAGAGACAGAAATATCAATGATGAGTGAGAATCATTGATTGGCTGCTTCCTGCACGCCCCCTACTGGGCATGGTAGAATCAAACCTGGGGCCCGCCCTGACCAGAAATCAAACCTGGGACCTCTTGGTTTATGGGTTGATGCCCAACCACTGAGCCACACTGGCTGGGCCTCATATTTCTTATTGGGAATATTTTCTTTT
>NW_006285247.1:686367-711467 GCF_000327345.1 Myotis davidii | reverse complement strand
GGTTTTCAATATCTTGCTCTCTCTCTTCTTCTGGCACCCCTATAATTCTGATGTTGGTATGCTTGAAGCTGTCCCAGAGGCTCCTTACACTATCTTCTTATTTTTGGATTCTTTTTTCATTTTGCTTTTCCGGTTGGTTGTTTTTTGCTTCTTCGTATTTCAAATCTTTGACTTGCTTCTTGCGATCCTCTAGTCTGCTGTTGGAAGTCTGTATAATATTCTTTATTTCAGTCAGTGTATGCTTAATTTCTAGTTGGTCCTTTATCACAACATCGAGGGTCTCACTAGATTTCTTGAGGGTCTCATTAAGTTTATCGGCAGTTTCTAGAAAGTTCTTGAAAAACCTTAAAAGTGTGGTTTTGAACTCTATATCTAATAGTTTGCTTTCCTCCATTTCTGTCATTTGTGTCCTGTTTCTTTGTCTTGGCATTTTTTATGCTTCGCTGTGTTGGTAGAGTGGCTTCGTGTGCGAGGTGTCCTATAGGGCCCAGTGGCTCAGCCTCCCCAATGACCTGAGGTGGACACTCTTGGTGCACCCCTTTGTGGGCTTTGTGCACAGTGTTGTTGTAGTTAAGCCTTGATTGTTGTAGGATCACTGGGAGGGATTGACCTCCAGGCCAATTGGCTTGAGAGTCAGCTGTGTCTACGGCGGGAGAACTTTTGTGCTGAAGACACTTTTATGAGGCAAGACTTGCTTCAGTGGGGCTTTGGTGCTCACTGAGTCTGCCCCCTGAGTGTGTCCCTTATGGATCTGAGGAGTTGTAATTGGATGGTCCCACTCTGACCACTGGGTACCCAAATGAGGTCCAGCTGTGAAGCAATGCAAGCTGCTGTGGGGCCTTGGGCCTTCTCTTAGAAGTTCTGGGTCTGTCTGGCCCAGCTGCAGTTTGTTAGGTAATTTTCAGATTGAAAAAGGCCAGGGCATTCATATGCAAAAGCCTCTGCCACAGCTTGGGTGGGGCGGGGTCTCAGGGAATCAACAGGATGGAGAAAGCAGCTATGGCTGATCCTCAGCCCTGCCCTAAGGGGCCCTGCGTCTGTGTCCTGGTAATCGGTAATCACTGCAGGCTCCTTTGAGAGAAAGCCACCCTCGAGTTCCGAGTTCTGCCCACTGCCAGACAGTCCAGTTTCTTCCTGTATGAGTCTGGGTCCCCAGAGACTCACCCAGAACTGGAGTTCAGAGCAGTCGGGGGCTTGTGACTCCCTCCTGATTCAAAAAGACAGCTGTGTCCTCAGTTGCCAGCCCCTTCCGCATGCACCTCCGTAACTCTGCACTTCTGCATCTCCTCTGAGTATCAGTGTGCTTTTCTCTTTCCTTCTAGTTGTAGAATTTCCACTCAACCAGCCTTCCTGTCGTTCTGGATGATGTCCGTTTTGTCTTTTAGTTGTATTTTTGAATTTGTTGTGGGAGGCAGCAATTTCCGGTGTTTACTTATGCCGCCATCTTGGTTTCTAAGACTGATGCTCTATTCCAGCCTTTAAAAGTTTGGCCCTCGGGTCAAAAAGTTTGCCCACCCATCTATTCACTGAGTCAAACCAGCTTGCAGTGGTCAGCAAACTCATTAGTCAACAGAGCCAAATATCAACAGTACAATGATTGAAATTTCTTTTGAGAGCCAAATTTTTTAAACTTAAACTATATAGGAGGTACATTGTTATTAACTTAATTAGGGTACTCCTAAGGCTTAGGAAGAGCCACCCTCAAGGGGCCAAAGAGCCACATGTAGCTCGCGAGCCGCAGTTTGCCGACCACGTGTAGGGCCATACATGCATTCAGTTAGTAATGCATATATTGTATATCTATTAAGTGCCCAATTCTGAAAGATCTACAAAAAGTTTCCTGCCATAAAGGAGCTTTTCTTTAAATCAGTAGAGATAAGATTCATGCATGTGAAGCAATAAAAGACAAACGAAGGACACTATACATGAGTGGCTCAGCGAAGTCAGCCCACTCCACAAGGATGGGGCTACATCCAAGGCATCGCCACACCCCTGTAAGCACTACTGTAGCAGATCAGTGGTAGTTCAGGGTGTTAAGAGTGCAGCACTTACTAAAGGACTTAAAATCTAAAGCAGATTCTTGCTCTAGGAAGTCTTCAGCAAGGGGGCATTCCTCCTTTCTCTTTTTCTCCTGCTTGCAGCCTTCAGAATGTTTATGATCCGCTGCAAGCTCGTGAGGGAAGTAGACAAAGTAGACAAGACAGAGTATTTCCTCTTAAGGAAGTATGACAGCTAAGACGCTCTTGGCTGCAAATAAGTGAAAAGCCTATTCAAATGGACACAATAAAGAGGAAATTGCATATCTCACAAGATAAGCACAGAGTAAGGGCGGTTGCAGGTGTATCAGGATTAGAGGCTCCTGTTAAGGAACCAGGTTTCTTTACCTGCACCTGTCCGCTTCCATCCTCAGGCTGGTAGCAGAACGGCTGCTGCAGTTCCAGGAGGCACTCTCAGGTGTGGGCATAGTCCAGAGCAGGATGGGCAAACTGGGACCCATGGGCCAAACTCAGACCACCACCTAATATTGTAAATAAGGTTTTATTGCGACACAAGTTCATTTACATGGTATCTGTGGCTGCTTTCACCTTATAACAGAAAATTTGAGTAGGTGCAATAGAGCATTTGAAAAGTTCTATCTACCCACCAATGGATCCATACTTGCACAAATATTTATTGGATACTGTCTTTCTCTGCATGGGTACTTTAAGTTGAGGTACACACACACACACACACACACCCCGCTATTTTAATACTGGTCCTAGACACCTGCTTCTCAGAAACTTATTTCCAAACTGCTTAACTCTGAACAGTTTTCAAATCCTTGTTCCTTGTCACTCCCCATCCTTAGACTGATCACGCCCTGTCCTCTCCTCCTGCAGGTTTAGTGTCTCCTTCATGGGGCTCCCTTCCCCACCAAGTCTGGTTCTTCAATAAGCTGAGACTGGGAGAGTACTGGCAGGGAGAAGAGAGGAAGGGAAAATAGGGCAACAGCTCCAGAGGCTCTCCCGTGCAAGGCACCCTCATGCTTCCTGTCTTCTCATGGGAAGTCCGTTGCAGGCAGGCATGAGGAACCTTGGCAGGTGGTGAGGAAGGTGAAGCAGAACACTTTCATTCCTAGTTACTAGAGATTGTTTTTTTCAAAAAAAATTGGTGTTTTATTTTTTACAATTACCTGGGATTTTTTTCCATACACAGGCTCCTGCTAAACTAGTTATTTTTTTCTGGTCCTTCCCTTTCCTCGTCTTTCTGAGGCCGTGGAAAATTCTAGAGTGAAACTAGAGACGACTGAAAAAAATAATCCATTCGAGGTGACTTATTCTTAAAAGAAGCTTGTATAATATGTTAACAACACTGATCACTGAGGGAATGATATCAATTTTCTGTGAAATGAAATGTGAAGAGAACTCTTATTGATTAAGCCTCTACTGTATATTTTGTATATTCATCTCACCTCACATTCACAATAAGCCTGTCATACATTGACATTACTTCAGAATAGATTTGGCTGCAAAATGCAGGAAACCTAACCACGGTGGTCTAAAAAATCATGGGTTTTGTAGTCCAGTAGGTGGTGCTGGTATTTATTCAGTTTCTTAGTGATGACATCTAGGAGTTAGTTTCTTTTTCTGAATCACTATCGTTATCATGTCAACATTTAGTCTTTTGCTTGTCATCTCGTGATTGCAAGATGACTGCTTCAGCTCCAGATACCATATTCACTCCAAGGTAGAATTGGGAGGATAGTATAGGGCCACCACATTAGTCCCCTCCCCCCCCCTTTTTTTTATCAGGAAAGCAAAATCTTAGCTGTCATACTTCCAGTGTGGCTCAGTGGTTGAGTGTCTACCTATGAACCAGGAGATCACAGTTGATTCCTGGTCAGGGCACATACCCGGGTTGCAGGCTTGATTCCCAGTGGAGGGGGTGCAGGAGGCAGATAATCAATGATTCTCTCTGTCCCATTGATGTTTCTATCTCTCTGTCCCTCTTCTGACCTCTCTGAAATAAAAAATATATGTGTTTTTTTTTTAAAAATAACACTTTCCCAGAACCCTCCTACTTCAGACTTCTCCTTAGATATCATTGGCCAGAACTGGAGATGGATGCCTTTAGTTGCAAAGGAAGTGGAGAAAGTAGGCACTAGGATTGTCAGGGTGGCCTTAGACTAGAGATGAGCAGACAAGCACCAGTTCTGGACACTGCCTGTTCTTGTCAATAAAGTGTTGTTGCAACACAGCTGCACCCATTCATCTAAGTATTGTGCATGGTTGTTTTCATGCTACAATGGCAGGCTTGTGACAGGAACTCCGTAGCCTGAAAAAAATCTAAAATTTTGCTATCTGGCCTTTAACGGAAAAGTTTGCCGACCCCCACCTTCACTTAGGGTATGCTATCACCTAGGTTATGCACTTTCCTCCCTCAGACAAAACTGTGAGAGCTTTTGATAGCAAAAAGAGGGGCACACTGTCCCTGGGCTGGCCACTAACATTATCTGCCTCATGACTATTGTTATCTGTTTTAGAAGAGGAGACAGAAGCTCAGAAAGGTTGAGTAACCTGCCCAAGAACACAAGTAGAATGAGTATAGTCCTAAGTTCAAACTCAAGGCTCTCTGACTTCATATCGTTTTGGCCATATCATACCATATCATATTCTTGTGAGTTTTCTCATCTCACAGGAGAACTAGGTGATCAAAAGGTGTGAAGGAGTGTAGAGAAACCCACCTGTTATTCAATTCAGCCCTTAGATGAGTTGTAGAAAAAGACAGAGAGCCAATGAATCTATCTTATTAGGTTCACAAGAAAACGAAGCTTATAGTTTTAAATTGCGTTTCCATGCTAATTTCCCACCTCGTTTTCTTTGCACTACATAGCTAGTAGACCGTGATCTATTTCAGGATAGTTTTATTTTCCCTTCTATCTTTTTTCTCCCCAGCACTTCACATAGTGTTTAATGCAGAATCAATTAAAGTGTGTCTCCTATCAACTAAATACATACCTCTCATGTTTGCATATATTACCTCCCGAGTGAGGCTGTGAAGTACACCAGTGGATACCCACTCTGCACTCGACATACATAGAATGACTGGATGACATCCGCACCCCCACCAGAGACCCCTTGGAGCTGAAAATGATTGCAGTTGCAGTGTACGGGCAACATGAATCACCTTTTGACCTGGCTGGTTAGTCCCTTCTGTGTGTGATGGCCACAGCTTCTGTGTGAATCTCAGACCTCAGCCTTGGGCTGCCTCTGTCCCTTTATTTCCTCTGCAATCTTGATCAGCAGCACAAGGGTTAAGAGAGCCAATAACAGCATATTGTGGGACAAAGGAAAAGGGCAAAGTTTTGAAAGGAAGAAGAAGGCTTCGGCAAATTTATTTTTCTTCTTTTGCCTCTTAATTTTTTCCGTAAGTCAACCTAAGGGGAACTGAAAGAAACCACTTCTCTTCCCATCCTTCATTCCAGATGTCTTAATGTCTCTCAAAAGCCCTTTACCTCTCTTGTCTGCGGGTCTTAACTATTTCCTTAGCCTGGAAAACCCTTTTTCTCTCCTAACCCCATTTACCTTCACAGGCTAACTCCTCTTGTAAGACAAGGTTTTCCTTCCTAGTCAATTTCCTTTCTCAGTAGTTGAAGATGTTCCTGATATCACAGCCATAGCCTAATTGTCTGTCTGCCTGTCTGTCTCTCCTAGGAGTCTGTAAGCAAAACCTAGCTGGCTTATCCTGGGTGCCCAATTAATAATTGGCAAATGAGAGAATGAGACCAGAAGTAAGAATTCAGAGGGCTGCTAACCCTTCCCATGGGCCAGGCCAGGGAATTCCAACTGGCATGTGATTCCCTCTTCCTTAGAGGTTTCTGTTTGTTCCTGGGACTTTGGAACATATTAACAGTGTCTTTGTTTGGAGATCTTATCTCCCTCCTTCAGCACCGGGTGTCTTTCTCCTCTATCTCCCCGGCCAGGCATTCCTCTGCTGCCAGAGCCATCCATCTCAGCTCTTTAAGCAGTGGAGCCTGGGTCCCGGGCAGAGTGCAAAAGCTACAGCGTAATCTGGCTTTCTTTCAGGGCCACTGACCAGCAGAAACAAAAACTCTGCTGATAGGGCTCTCCTGATGCAGACCAGCCCGCGGCTCAGTGGTGTTTAAAATGCCTTATCTGGCATTGCTCGCAAATCAGCAGGCCCACAGGTCAATGGAGGCTTATCTCCAGGGCTGGCGCTTCAAAGGGATGATGCTCCCACTCCCCTGGGCAGATAGTGGTGTCAGTGAGAGACAGGAGCAATTGGGATCAGTCAGCTCGACACATAACACAATTCATTAACTGGGTTTTTTTTTAAAAGAATATATATATATGTGTGTGTGTGTGTGTGTGTGTGTGTGTGTGTGTATATGTGTGTGTGTATGCGTGTGTGTGTACATATGTGTGTGTGTGTGTGTGTGTATTTGAGGGTTGAGGAATGAACCTCACTAGCTAAACTTTAATTACTTCATTTATAAGGTAAAAGCACAATGGGACATGTTTTAGCTGGTTAATAGTATTCACTACTGCATATATAAATTCTAATTAGTTAAAATATATTTTTATTGATGATAGTATTACAGATATCTCCCATCCCTCCTCACTCCCTCTTCCCTGTTTTTTTTTTTTTTTCAATTACAGTTGACATTTTATTATATTCGTTGCAGGTGTACAGCATAGTGGTTAGACATTTACATATCCCCTCCGATAAGTCTTGCACCCACCTGACACCCATTATAGTTACTACCATATTACTGACTATATTCCTTACCACTAACTGTTTTCTCAAAGCAAAGTTTATTTTACTGTTTTTCCCCATTGTACAAGTAATCAGTGTTCATTATTAAAAATTTGGACCCTGGCCGGTTTGGCTCAGTGGATAGTGTTAGGTGGCCTAGAAAGCGGCATAAAGAACAAAGAGGACCAAACGGTTAAATAGAAGGGAAGGAGAGAGAGTTTAATGCTGCATCCCCGGGCAACCCACGAACCCCAAAGACAGGGCCATGGATTTAGGCCCACAGGGAGGGGGGCACTTTGTTTTATACTGTGGTTGGGTGAGGGGCGGGGCATGAACTGAGGAAGTTTCTGCCACAGGAGGTCAGCAGGGTATTCAGGAAGGAGTCAGTATCTGTGTGGGGGTCATGTGGATTCCAGGGAGGAACCGGTATCTGTGTCTGGCACACTGATCTGTTAGGAATTCCAGGGAGGGTCCATTATCTGGTCACAGGTCTGCATGTATCCAATCCTGGGCTCTCTCCGACTTAACAGATAGAGCGTTGGCCTGCGGTCTGAAGAGTCCCGGGTTTAATTCTGGCCAAGGACACGTGCCCGGGTTTCAGACTCAATCCCCAGTAGGGGGTGTGCAGGAGGCAGCCAATCAATGATTCCCTGTCTTCATTGATGTTTCTATCTCTCTCGCCCTCTCCTTTCCTTTCTGAAATCAACAAAAATACATTTAAAAAAATTTGTAAATAACAAAAAGTAGAAAGAAAAAATATCTTAATAATTTAGCATATTTGATATGTTTCTCTTTAGTCTTTCACTGGATTATTTCTTTAATACTTGTGCTCATATACATTCTATAATAAATATAAATTTGTGTTGTGGCTTTTTTTCATTTAAATATGACAGGGATATTTCCCCAACTTTTTACATTATTGGATAAATATAGTTTTAATAACAGAACAATGTATATTTATTGAATAATCTATTTAACTATTTCCTTTTTGTTAGGTATTTTAATAACTTTCAATATTTTTCCTCTGAATTGTTATGCGTGTCATTGAATACTAAGCCTTTTCTAGATTTATACTTATGTCTTTAGGTTGCTAGGACAGATCAAATTATATGAATATTTAAAATTCTTGGCTTATATTAGAAGGCAATTTGACAGAAAGGCAATGCTTGACAATGCCGGTTTATTACACCCTGGCCAAGACTAGTTGGTCTACTTTAATATTGTGTATTTTTTTGTTTGTTTTTAAGGCATTTATTTGTTTCTTTTTTTTCTTTTCTTATTTACTTTTTACTTTTTTCTTTTTTTTTAGTTTATAAGGATGACATTGGTCAATACAATTATTTAGGTTTCAGGTGTGCAATTCTCTAACACATCTGTATACTGTACTGTGTGTTCACCACCCCCAGTCAGGTCTCCTTCCATCACCATTTATCCCCCTTTTACCCTCTTCTACCTCCCTCCACCTTCTTTCCCTCTGGTAATCAACATTCTGTTGTCTGTGTCTATGAGTTTTGTTTTGTTTTCTTAATCCCTTGTTCATCAGGTTCCACATATGAGTGAAATCATATTGTACTTGTCTTCCTCTGACTGGCTATTTCCCTTTAGCATAAGCTCTCCGAGTCCATCCAGGCTGTCGCAAAAGGTAAGATTTCCCCTTTTTATAGTTACGTAGTATTCCATTGTGTAAATGTATTACAGCTTTTTTATCCACTCATCTACTGATGGACACTTAGGCTGCTTCCAAATTGTGGCTATTTGAAATAATGGCACAATGAACTTAGGGTGCATGTATTTTTTTGAATTAGTGTTTTGGATTTCTTTGGATATATTCCCAGAAGTGGAATCACTGGGTCATAAGGCATTTCTTTCTTCTTTTTTTAAAAAAAATATTTTTATTTATTTCAGAGCAGCAAGGAGAGGGAGAGAGAGATAGAAGTATCAATGATGAGAGGGAATCACTGATTAGTTGCCTCCTGCACGCCCCGCTCCCCCCAACAGGGGATTAAACCTGCAACCCGGGCATCTGCTCTTGACTGGAATCGAACCTGGGACCCTTCAATCTGCAGGCCAACGCTCTATCCACTGAGCCAAACCAGCAAGTTCAGGCATTTCTATTTTTATTTTTTTGAGGTAACTCCACACTGCTTCCCACAGTGGCTGCACCAATCTGCATTATCACCAACAGTGTATGAAGGTTCCCTTTTCTTCACACCCTCGCCAACACATATTTGTTGATTTATTGACGATAGCCATTCTGACAGGTGTGAGATGATATCTCATTGTGGTTTTAATTTCTCTGATGCTCAGTGATGGTTGAGCATCTTTTCATATGTCTATTGGCCATCTGTATGTCCTCTTTGAAGAAGTGTCTATTCAGGTTCTTTGCCCATTTTTTTTATTGGATTGTTTGGTTTTTTGGGGGGTGTTAAGTTTTATAAATTCTTTATAAATGTTTGATATTAACTCCTTATCAGATGTGTCATTGGTAATATGTTCTTCCATTTAGTTGGTTGTCTTTTCATTTTGTTGATGGTTTCTTTTGCTGTGCAAAAACTTTTTAATTTGATGCAGTCCCATTGGTTTATTGTTTCTTTTGTTCCCCTTGCCTGAGGGGATATATCAGAAAAAATATTGCTACAAGGAATGTCCAAGATTTTAGTGCCTATGTTTTCTTTATTTAAAAATATATTTGTATTGATTTCAGAGAGGTAAGGAGAGGGAGAGAAAGATAGAAACATCAATAAGAGGGAATCATTGATCAGCTGCCTCCTGCACACCCCATACTGGTGATTTTTATGGTTTCAAATTTAGCATTTGTCTTTAATCAATTTTTGAGTTTTTATTCTTGTGTATGGTGTAAGAAGATGGCCTAGTTTCATATTGTTGCATGTATCTGCCCAATTTTCCCAGCACCGTTTATTAAATAGACTATCTTTACCCATTGTATGTTTTTGCTTTCTTTGTCAAATATTAATTGACATAAAGGTGTGGGATTATTTCTGGGCTCTCTATTCTGTTCCATTGATCCATACATCTGTTTTTATGCCAGGACTATGCTGTTTCGATTACTATGGTCTTTTGATATAGTCTGATATCAGATAGCATTTGTTTCTTTGTTTACTTGCTTGTTTTGGTGTAAGGAAAAAATGGTTTATTCAAGAGCTGGCAACCTGAGTAGATGGGGGACTCTCGTCCCAAAGACCATCTTAACATCTCAGTGCAGACAGAGTTTTTCATAAGGAGGGAGAGGGAAAACAGAACAAAGAGATCAAGGGGAGGGGGTTGAAAAGTTCTCTACGCGCACACCACAGAGTCTACTCTGATTAGGACTTCAAACTGGTTAAGTGATGGACCGGTGTGCGTCATCCCTGGTTTTGTTATCCTGGTTTTACATTCGAAGGTCAGCAAATGCCCGAAGCTGGACTGCCTAAAGGTCAGAGTCTGCATTTTTTTGAAGCTAGTTCCTAGAATCCTTATGCAAACATACTGTTTATCAGTTTATTACAAAAGGTTGTGACTCAGGAACAGGCCAGGTGGAAGAAATGAACAGGGCAAGGTATGGGGAAAGGGCACAGAGTGCCCACGACCTCTGTCGGTGCACCCACATCTTCATGTGTTCACCAACGACTAGTAAGAAGCTTGCGTATTTTTTTTTTAATTGGGTAGGGAAAACAAATTTATCATTGGCTCAACTAGCATTTCTTTCATTATTAATGAGGTTAAATATTTTTTCTCAAATAAGTATTTCTTTTTTGAAAACCATCTATGTCCTTTTTCACCTCTCTATTTGGCCATTTAATAATTTTTCTTATTAATTTTCATGTGAGTTAATTGTTTTCTTCCATATATACTGCAGATACTTTCTTCATGTTTGTTGCTTTCCATTTGATTTTGGTTTTTCTGGGGCACAGAATAACATTTTTGGGGTACTCCAATGTATTGCTTTTTAATATTGTGTTATCTTTTGTTACTTTTAAACAGTCTCCTGCCTAGAGATTTGATAACCATTCTTTTCTTTCTTTGCTTTTATTATGTTTGTTAGTTAGTTTGTTTGGCTTAGGAGAGAAGTGATTAAGAACCCAAAATCTATTTTTAAAAAAACTCCAAATCTAGAGTTCAGACTGCCTGAATTCAAATACCAGCTCTACCACCCATCAACTCTATAAATTACTTATTCTCAGCACCTCAATTTTCTCATCTGCAAAATGGGGACATGAATGTACATGCACCTCAGACAGTTGTGGTGACAAATCAATATATGTTCTTAGAAGCTTACAGTAAGTGCTATGTAAGTTTTATGTATTAATATTTATTTGTTGTAGATTTAAAATATGATAGCTAAACTCTATTTTCCTGCTTTTAAAAAATTGCTTAATTCGCTCGCAGGATCCTTCACCTGCTCTCAGTGCCATAGACTACGACTATGTGGTGATCGGCAGTGGCTCAGGTGGGCTGGTCAGTGTGTCTCAGGCTGCCAAGCTGGATGCCAGGGTCACCGTGGTGGAGAGCCACAAGCTGGTTGACACTTGCATGAATGTCCAAAAGTGTACCCAAAAAGGTAATGTGGAACACAGCTGTCCACTCTGAATTCATACATGATCATGTTGATGGCTTTCAAAGTTGTGATAAGTAAGTTCAGTTGGCGAGTTATTAAGGAAAAGTGGGATGTCTCGATGAGCAACCTGAACACCATCTATCAAAATAATCTAACCAAGGCCCATAGAGAAATCTTTCCTGGCCATGCAGGGTTCATTTGTGATCCCAAGCCCACAGTGGAGGTCAATGGGGGGAAATCCACTGCTCCTCCCATGCTGATTCAACAGGTGGCGCACCCTCACATCTGCAGGAGAGCCAGGTGCCAGTCCAGGACTAGCCAGTGATGGATTTTTTTTAACTGGAAGATTGCCTCGCTGCAGTGTCATTGTTGGTGCATGATACATTGCTGTGGAGATGGCTGGGATCCTTTCTGCTCTGGGTCCTAAGGCATCCATCACTCATGATCCGTCATGATAAGGGACTTAGAAATTTTGATATAAGAATCAGCTCCAACTACAATAAAGAGCTGGAGAATGCTGGCACAGAGGTCAGGAAGTTGAAAAGACTTACTCGGGCTTGGAACTCTGCATGGTTACTTCAGTTCCTGGTAGGAAACCCACCTTGACCACAATTCCAGATGTTGACTGCTGCTCTGGGCCAACTGGGTGGGACCAAATTCTGGGGGCCTGGATTTAAACAAACTGGGGATTCAAACTGATGACAAAGGTCATCTCATAAAAGCAACACATAACTTTTTAAAAATATATTTTATTGATTTTTTACAGAGAGGAAGGGAGAGAGATAGAGAGTTAGAAACATTGATGATAGAGAAACATCGATTAGCTGCCTCCTGCACACCCCCCACTGGAGATGTGCCTGCAACCAAGGTACATGCCCTTGACCGGAATTGAACCTGGGATCTTTCAGTCCTCAGGCTGACGCTCCATCCACTGAGCCAAACCGGTTTCGGCAACACATAATTTTTAATCATTTAAAACATAAGAAATAATAAAATAAGGGAGACAGGCCTCTTGTACTATATGTTCTTTAGAGAAAGGTCACATCCTTGAAGCAGCTTTGTAACATACAGAGCACAGTCCTTGGCTCCAAAAACAACAAGATATGATTCTGTGCACTTGTGTTATTTAAATGGAACATTGAACGTGGGAAAGGCTTCAGGAGGCTGGTCGCAGAATGAGGGACATTTTAGAAGTGATTCCAGAGAGAGAGGGACTCAACTCCTTCCGAAGTTCTTTCCTCTGCTAAGAGTTCATAGTTCAATGAAAGATTTTGGTTTTTGCATGTGTTCTTGTCATTTTACTTTTTTCTGAAAACAATTTCCCAAATTTTGAAAATAAATTCTTCTAAAAAATTGCTTATTTTTTTAAACATGTTTTTCATAGTTTTACCTGCTTGTTTTTTGTTTTTGTTTTTTTTTAGGATGGAATTTTAGTCATGCTCCTAAAAAGATTTTCAATGAGAATTTTTTTGGGGCAAGGCCAGTATCTATAGAATCCGCACAATATCGCTTCTCTTGTGCGGATTCTATAGCATGATAAGAGGCGGTGGTAAGAGCAAGAACTAAAGCATCAGATACACCTAGGTTTTTGTGTATCACAGTTCTGCCACCTTCTAGCTGGCCAAACGTGGTCAACTTACTTTCCTGAGATTTCGTTTTCTTATCTCTAAAATAAAGTAGTAGTAGTAATAACAGAACCTGCCGTAAGCCAGATGTCCACTATGATATGGACAAAATATGATATATTCATACAATGGGATGCTATTGGGTCATAAAAAGGAATCAAGTATGACATGTGCTACAACATGGATGAAACTTGAAAACATTATGCTGAGTGAAAAAGTCAGTCCCCAATGACCACATGTTTCATGATTCCACTTATTGAAATGTACAGAGCTGTAGAGACAGAATGTAAATTAGTGGTTGCTTGGAGCTGGAGAAGATGGGAAACTGGAAGGTGAAAACTAACGGCTACCAGGTTTCTAGTTTAGTCTCCTATGGTTTGAAGTGATCGGTAGTATCAAGAGTATGTGCCTGCATTTTTGTTGCAAAGGAGGAGGATTACTACACTGGAAAATTTATACTTAAATATGGGAATTTCCCCTAACATAGAAAGGCTATTCAAAAAACAAACAGGCAGTCATGATGATAATCATATCCCTGATAGAAGAACAAAGATAAACTCCCAGAAAACCCAAAATCTAAGGTGGACAGAGGAAGAGGATCCCTAGAAGAATACAGAGAAGGAAGGGTGATATAGATGGAAAGAAAAGACACAACGAAAAATAATGGAAGATAATGGATTAAAGAATTTGAAGGAGGGAGTAGTGATCAAGAGGGTTAGTATTATACAGAAGTCAGATCAAACAATGACTGAGAATTATCCATTAGCTTCAGCTATTAGGAGGTCATTCCTATCCTTAGTAAGAGAAGTTTAATTGGTCTGATGAGGAGGACCCCTAATTTCAGTGGGCTAAAAAGGAAATGGAAGATAATGATAGAAAGACATACACTCTCTACCCTAGCTCGTTTGGCTCTGTGGATAGAGTATTGGCCTGTGGACCTAAGGGTCCCAGGTTTAATTCTGGTCAAGGGTACATGGCCGGGTTTTGAGCTTGATCCCCAGTAGGGGGCGTGCAGGAGGCAGCCAATTAATGATTCTTTCTCATCATTGATGTTTCTATCTCTCTCCCTCTGCCTTCCTCTCTGAAATCAATAAAAAATATTTTTTTAAAAAAAGAAAGAAAAAAGACATACACTCTCTCAAGATGTGGGGATCCAGTCCCAACATGTGGGACTGGAAATTAATAAACATATTTAATCCTTATGAAGCAGGGACTATTATTACCCCTATATTAGAGGTGCAAACAGGCTTTGAGACCCAAGGTTATGTAAGGAGCAGACTGGGTCTCACACCCAGACTTGTCTGACGTCAGAGCCAGAAAGAACTCTTCTGCCCTGAATCACACTGCCAGCATTTTATAATGGCTGTGTGTTTTAGGGCAATCTCCATAATCACAGATTCTCAGAGTAGGAAGTGATTTGAACTTCATTTCATTCTTGTTTGCACTTCAGTGGTTCTTTCTTAGATCCTTAAAGCCAGAAAATATTTATTCCGCATCCTCTTATCATGCTATATTTATTCCCCTGTTATACTTGTTTTTGAATTGTTTCTTCCTCTCCGGGCAATAGAAGTCTGATTGTTTTATTTCCCCCTCTGAAGAATTTCCCATCTTCTCCACCTCATTCCACTTGCTTCGACAAGTGCTGACTTCAAACTTGTCTCCAGGGCCGGCCAAGTCATGCAGCCTTGACCAGTTAGAACACGGCATCCCTCTGGTCACTGTGGTAAGTTTAGGGATAAGCTTGCAAACAAATTCAAGCCACTGCAAATCGCTTTCAAGACAACATACTGTTGTGAAAGAAGTCCTATTTTCTGTCAGGCTGCTAGTAGAATCTTGGAGGATGTAGAGCTGGCGCTCCAGGGAACCATCTTCCCTGCACATAGGATCTGAGAGCGAAGCCTGCACTTGGGAGAGCAGACCCAGAAGATGAGAGAGTTGGGGTTCCAATGAGCCCTAATCAAGCCCCATTTGAGGCGAGCTCCTCAGTACCTTTCCTCACATAGCTAATACTTTTTGTTCATTTGTTTAAGTCAGTCCGAGTGGGATTTTCTCTTACTTGACAGAAACCAGGAAAGATCTAATATGTAGCCTGCATATTTTCTCCCCCAACAGAATGGTAGCCATGGAGTCCCCTAATCCTTTCCTAGCTCTCGGTGCTCCATCCCCCTCTCCTCCCCAGTACCCAGGATGCTGCCTTGTATGTAGTAAGTGCTCAGTAAATGCCTGATGGGTTCAGGGGAATTGAATGTGGTCTCATTCTGCGATAGTCCCTGAAAGGTGCTTCAGAAAAGCTTCCTGTATCTAAGCCCGCTGTCTGTTGCTTTTGTCCCTAAGTCACAACAGTCTTCTGCGGAGGAAGTTTCAAATATTTGATCTTTCTGTTTGTTTGAGTCCACGGTAAACTGGAATTTGGCGTAAACACGTCCTTGGAATGTTCACGGCATGCTCCAACAACACAGCTCAGAGCAGGCAGAGTGGATTCCTCCAGCATTGACTCAAAAAATGAAGTGCTCACCCTAGTCCTTTGTAAAAAAAACCCCACACACCTAAAAAACTGTTTTTTCTCTGGGGGTTAATTCCTTTCACACAAAGAGACTGACATCCTCTCAAATAAGAAATGGGGCTGAGAATAAGAAGATTTTTCTGTTTCTTGCTGTGAAAACTTGGCAGCTATTCTGTATCAACATGGCCATAAGCTATTGCGGTCGTGTACAGTGCAGGAACACTGCTCTCTGGGGCTGGGCTTGTTAAACAGGAAAAATATAGACAGAAAGACATGCTTTCAGAACACATGGAGGGACACTGTTAAACAACGTGTCAGCTATGGACAGCAGGAAAATCCGGATTGGCTTGTATTAACTGCTGAGAATGTTGTATCCCATTGAAATACGTTCAGGAGAATTTTCTGCCATACCTGTATGATAAAAAATCAAAAACAAAAACATCTAAAAACACGGGAGGATATATAGTGAGCTGATCTTATTAAGATTTCAATTCATTGTAACTATAATTGTAGCTGACCCTTACTGAGTACCTATTATGTGACAGATGCTGTTGCAAGCATTTTATACATATTAATAATAAGTAGGGACCATTATTACCCCCATTTTACAGATATGAAACTGAGGTGTAGCGTGATTACCTAACTTGATCAAGGTTGCACAGCCTGTAATGGGAAAGCTAGGATTCATACCAGGTACTCTTCGTCCAGAGCTTCTGTTCTTGACCATCATGCTTTTCTGCCTCTCTGAATATTTGCACAGACAAATTGATAAGTTTGTGGAACTATGGGAATGTGATATTTGGGGAAAGCCACCTTGCACCATCGATTAAAATTTAAAGTACATATGCACATACACATGTAGATTGACCTGAAAATCTAGGAGCATGTTCTGCAGAAGTAATAGGTGTATACTAAAGGGTTTATATACCAGAATACTTATTGCAACATTGGTGGTAAGAACTGGAAAATCCTGACTATCCAGGAATAAGCGAAAGTAGAATAAATTGTGACACAATCATATTTGGCAGGTATATTTTGAATGAATTGGGTCTCAATCTGTTGATCTGGAAGTACATCCATGTTCACTAATTAAATGAGAAAAGCAAATAGCAAAGGACTATGTGTTGTGTGATGTATTTTTATAATACAATGATCTAATAATATATGATTATGTGAAGGTTTTTTTTTGAATTTTGGTTGTTTTTGCCATGGGTTCAAGTGTGAACATGAAATAAGTAAAAGGGAGCAGAGGAGAGTTTGGTGATGAAGGAAATAACACATAGTGGTAGCTAACATTTATTGAGTGCTTATTCTGTGTCAGGCATGGCGCCTAACATTAAATTTCTCATTTAATTTTGTGAACGTTGTACACTTGTAACCCCCTTTTATACACCAGAACACACTTTGGAAGTTGAGTTGTTGAAGATCAGTCAACTAAAAGGTCGCAAAAACATGATTCAAATCTAGTGCTGATTGGCCCAAAGCCCATGATCTTGACCATCACACTGTAGTCAGAAAAGAAGGTGGGGCCAGAAGAGACTCTTGTTTATATGGTTAAAAAATTATAAATGAAATGCTTCTCTTGATATGACATATTTAATTTTTAATAATAAATAAAACCACAAGGATCTAGTTTCCTTGGATTGTCACTCTGATCTCATGTCTAGAATAAACTGATCATGAACTATTCCAATTCTTTCAACATGGGAACTTTACACCCGGCCAGCTGGCTGGTCAGTCATAAGCTGAGCATACACTGTGCAGGACAGGGACCTTGAAGTGAAGTTGAGATTTTTTAGATCAGCTCAGGTTTTCCGACCTGCTCTGCAGGCAGCCCAGGAAGGTGTTTTGGTTATAGTTGCCCTGTGGGGATTCAGGTCCTTCTTGAGTTGGCCAGGGAGTCTCTCACATTGGGACTCTGGGAAGGCCTGAATTCTCCATTTTATTAAGAAAGTGAGCTTCCTGGGATCCCTTGGTCTCATGGGTCACCCATCATGTGCCAGAGGCTCTGAGTATACAAAGCTAATGCCGATGATAAAGAGGATAAAACCATGATGACCTCATTTATCATCCTGGAATCAAAATATAATTACATCCCTTCAGTCTCTTCAATGAACTGTTCTGCCTTCATTTGCAGAAAGTTCAATACAGGGTGGGACAAAAGTAGGTTTACATTGTTCATATGGAAAATGATACAGTAATTTCCAAATAATAACACGAGAATAAACTCTATGTTTCATGTACTCATGTAAACCTAATTTTGCCTCTCCCTGGATCTCTCTGCCCTGAACTATTCAAGAATTCAAAACATTTCCTTAATCCAAAGGGTTATGACTCACTTCCAAAAGCCAAGTGGAGAGAAAACTGGTGAATTGATCAATGCAAAAGTTTCTGTTTTTCTGCCACACTGGGTCCCTGCTATTCTCTCACTGGGCTTTGACTACAGTTGTGTTAATATTGTTGCTGGTCCAGATCCTGCCCTGATGCCATGACTCACCAATGTTTGCCTTCGAGGTTCAGTGAATTCACTTGGCTCACTTGGTACACACTCCTGGTGTTCTTACTGTTTCCCAATGGCATTCTCATTTGCTGGGCCCAACCTTCCAACGACAGCCCTTCTCCTATGGAGAGTACCTCTCTGGGGCCCTTCATCTTCTTTCCTGCCAACTGATCTCAGTCAGCACCATGCCACTCCATCTGAGTTCCACTCACGTTGAACCTCAAAGAGAAAGGGTCAGAGCCCCTTTATTTCCTCTTCTTATAACTGCCTCCTTGCAACACTTCAGGGGCACCATTGTATTCAGAAGGAATTGTATCCCTCAGACATGATGCCATACATCCCTCAGGGTGCGTGCCTCAGACATCCTCAAAGAGTACAGGCACCCATCACATCGGTTACAATATGAATGGTGCCTCCTGAAGTGGTGCGACTCAGCACTAACCGAGATCCCAGCTTTCTATGGAAGGGGATTGGGAAAGAATAGATATTTCAATACTAAGACGTCCCATTGTTCCCTTCTTCCACGGCAAAGGTCTCTTGTAGTTGTATAATTAAGAAGGGTTTCTCAACTCATTCTTGCAAAACAAAGATCTGCTTCAAAGTGATTCTCTGAAGCTTATTTTTTTTTATTGCTTAAAATATTACAAAGAGTAGTACATTTGTCCCTGAAGCTTATTTTTTTAAATAAAATATATTTTCTGCTCCTCCAGGCACCCCATTACACAAATAATAATAGCTATCATTTATTCAGCTGACACGGGGCATTTACATGCATTATCTCATCTCTCATAGAAGAATTCTGAGTCTAATAATGGAGCTAACATGTACAGAAATTATAGTACAACGTAGAATGTGAAAAAAATTATTTGAGTGAGGTAAGTGCCAAGCGCCAAGAGAGCTCAGAGGAGAGAAGGAATATTTCCAGCCAGAGAGGCTCATTCAATCAACATCCAGCACAAAAGTATTGTGTGTGTTTTTATATCCTGGTCTCAAGAATCTCAGATCATGGGCAAAGGAGAAGGAAACAGATCATCTTGACAGTGTGATGTCATCTGATGACTGCAAGATGGCCATCAGGGCAGGCTCCTTGGAAGAGGAGGCACAGGAGCTACAAGCATCGGAGGTTTCGGGGGGCTTCTGAACAGATGAGGATGGGTTGCACCTGGATCTCATTATACCAGCCCCATCCTCTAGAAGAGAGAGAAACAGGGGTTGTTAACTTCCCTATTCGATTCTCCTCCAAGGGCCTAATTTTGAAGCCTTTAATGGTAACCAGCCCTTCCCCTCTGTGCAACTGGCTTCCCTCCCACTGAAGATTGCACTGCACTTTCCCCTATTTAGCTCCATTCCGTTTGTGACCTCCTCTCCAATTTACCAATTCTGATTCACATCCTCCATTTTTTCTCCCACTGAGAAGAAACAGCCGACTTTTGGACTTCCAAACCTCTTGGAAAAAGGCCAAGCTTCCATAAACTCCAGAATATTATTGTGTGAATTAAAATGTTCACAGGGTATCAACCATGCAGCTACTCCAACATTTATTTTGGAAAATATTACATTTGGAAAATGGGAAGCATTCCAGAGTATTCTCTTACCTTGAAATATCAGTAGACATCAGGGTATTTTGAGATCATTTCTTGCTCAAAAGTTAGCAAACAATCTGTACAATTAGTCACATAAAATTTCCTTAAATAACATTAGTTAAGGGCTCCGGGGGCTTTAAAAAATGCCTATAGAATATTTGTGGCGAAATTTAGGGCAGAAAGCTGCAATTCTAACTCTGAAGCAAACTTTCGAAATGCCTTTGAGTTAAATCCCACTTGGCTCTTACTGCACATTGCTCTTCCAATCACTGATGATTAGACCGTGCTCAGTTGCGCTTTTTCCAAGATCGTACATGCTTCAAACTCCATCCCTCTGGCTACAAGAGGCAAAGCCGGCTAGAGCCCTTGAAAAAAACTCGATCTAAACCTGAAGGCAAGGCACTTGGGAGCCCAAGGGGCCCACACATATTCCTCTTTTGGCCATTTGTTTCTCCTGAGCTTGGTTTTGCAGGGCTAAAGCCCCCAGAAAAGAATGCCAAGGGGTCTGCTATCCCAGGAGGGTGTTATGGATGCACCTCATTCTTTAATGTGGCTCAGTCTCCAGTGCCTATGTTATGTTTGCAGTGGCCACAGTACAAGTGAGAATGGAGGGCCTTGAGAGAAAAAAAGGCCTGGTGTGATGGGCAGCTTTCAGTCACTGTGTGTTCTTTCAGGCCTGGAAATGTGATAATATCTGAAACTCAACACTGCCCACCCTCCCTTTTATAAAAAAGAAAATGCTATCCACAAACATGTGTAAATGAATAAAGGAAAAATAGGAAGACATGTACCAACAGACAACAATTTACCTCTGGATAAACAAGTGTAATTAGATGGGGGGTCATGACAGGCTATTGATTTACATATATCATTTTTATTACATTGACAATTTATTTATGGAGTGTGTGAATAAACATAAAGAAAAGTGGTAAAAATAAAACAAAAACATATTTCTTAAGAGAACTAAGTATAATTCTATCTAAGTATAAAGCTATCCAAGAAATGTTAAGTTAAAAGTAGCAAGTTTAAAGTGGTATTATAAGCTCAATTTGGGGGAAAATGTAAATATATCCACACATAATTAGTAGTATATGCATAGAAAGATTCATGAGGAGAATACAATTGTTTGGCTTTAGTTATTTCTGGGAGATGGGATGAAAGGGGGTTTTAACTTTCAACATTGTACAGTCCCTAAAATATTTAAATTTTTAATATTAGCATGTATTGATTTTTCTAACAAATTTTCTAACAATTAGCTAATATAGTATTATGCTCTTGTTTATTAGATATTACCCCCCAAAGACCAGTACATAACACCACATAGACTGATCTGAACAGCTAATTCACACCCCAACCCAAATGATAATGTTCATGGGAGGTTTTCATGTTTAATAAAGATTTCAGCTTACACACCTGTACCAAACCCTGAACAAATAGTTCTTCCTGCAACAAATTCCCTTATTCTTTTTTTTAAAAAAAATATTTTTATTGATTTCAGAGAGGAAGGGAGGGGGAGATAGAAACATCAATGATGAGAGAGAATCATTGATCGGCTGCCTCCTGCACACTCCACTCAGGGGATGGAGCCCACAATGTGGGGATGTGCCCCGACCGAGAATCAGACCATGATCTCTTGGTTTATAGGGCAATGCTCAACCACTGAGCCATGGTGGTCAGGCAATTCCCTTATTCTTTTTCTTCTCCTGGTAAACTCCTACTCATCCTTTAAAACCCAGCGCAACTATTAGCTTTTCCCTATTCCTGTGAGAGTGTCCAAGCAAAATGAGAGGTGTCTCGGTGCAGCATCTTCCTGCTTGGATGGAGCGTAAGTGCCCCAGAGGGTAAGAAAGGCATCTGCATTGGTGTTGAGGGACCAGGGTGAGAAAAGATTCGTAAATAAGTAAATTTATTTATTTTTCCTTAAAAAAATATTTTTATTGATTTCAGAGAGGAAGGGAGAGATAGAAACATCAATGATGGGAGAGAATCATTGATCAGCTGCCTCTTGTAGGTGCCTCAGCCCACAACCCAGGCATGTGCCCTTGACCGAAATCGAACCTGGGACCCTTCAGTCTGCAGGCCGATGCTCTATCCACTGAGCAAACCAGCCAGGGCAATAAATAAATTTATTAATTGGAGATTTCTTATTATCAGAGTTACAAATATGGAACAGGAGAAAACTAGAATGAAATTTATGACGTTAAATTGGAATTGGAGGCTCTCACAGTTTCCAATATAAAAATAGAGACAGAAATAAATGTAGATGTAAGTAATATATATTAGAAGTAAGTGATATATATTGTAAGATACACACACACACACACACACACATTCATTTGAAAGGCTTAGGAGCAGCAACACCCCAGTAGCAAGGAGGCATTTTGATATACTGGTTTTTACTAAAAGGGACCGTAGTTCTTTGCAGGTTGGCTGATTTCAGTGCCGGAGCAATGAAAGTAAAAATAAACCTAGTAATGAATATCATGAACTGATGAACAAAAATAGATAAAGAGGCAGAGAAGCATCGAACAGACCGTCAAACTTCAGTGAGAAGGCAGAGGAGGGTGAGGGACAGATAAGAGATCAACCAAAGGACTTGTAAGCATGATTTTAGCATAACCAATGGACACAGACACTAGGAGGGTGAGGGCATGTGCCGGGGGTTGGGGTGGCTGGGGGGAAGTCAATGGGAGAAAAAGTAGACATATGTAATACTGTATGTAATACTCTAAACAATAAAAATAACTAATTAAATAAATAAATGAATTTTAAAAAGCCCAAAAAACCTAGACATCTTGTGCCAAAAACCAACAACAAAGGAGTGTTAAAAAAATGATAGAAGCATGTCTAAAGACCACAAGAGACAACTTTAAGGGGCTCCCACTGGTCATACCTGGGATATTTGAGTATCAAAATAAGTACAGTAATGATAATTGTGGATTATAACCCACTGGATAAAATAGAAACCCATGATTACATACTGATATAAATAAATAGAATGTTTAATGACGAAATGGATATTTATATAGTCTTAAGGTTCTCCCTCATCGAAAACTTATTAATGACACAGAGAAAAAGAATGACTTCATAGTGGACAAGTCTGGCAGACACCATCTAAATAAACTAATCAAAGTACCCATAGCCAATAATAGAACAAATCAAAATTGTGTGCCACCTGATAGGATGCAATGAGAAGACATGACATCACTTTTATGATATTCCTTTCTGAGGTACATAACCAGAATCTTACGCTGAGAAAACTCAAGCAACAAATTGAGGGTCATTTGATAAAATAAATGGCCTGCAATTTTAAAATGTCAAGGTCATAAAAATCAAGGAAAAGGCGAGGGAATTTTTCAGAGTAAGGAGACTAAAGAGATATGAGATAAATACAGCATGATTTATATTCTCCTTTTACTTTAAAAGATGTTTTATGAACAATTATCAAAACGTGAATGGGATCTGAGGAGTAGAAAGTAGTCTATTGATATTAATTTTCCTGGTTTGGATGGGTTTTCCCCTGGTTCTATAAGAAAATGTCCTTGTTTGTGGGAAATACTAAAGTATTTGAGAGTACTATGGCATCTTGTTAACAGTTAACAAATAGTTCAGAAAAAAAGTTTTTGTACTCTTCTCATAACTTTTTTGTAAGTTTGAATCTATTTCCAAATAAAAAGTTTATTTCTTTATTTTAAATATATTTTTATTGATTTCAGATAGGAAGGGAGAGGAAGAGAGAGATAGAAACATCAATGATGAGAGAGAATCAATGATTGGCTGCCTCCTGCATGCCCTTGATTGTGCAACCTGGGCATATGCCCTGACCGGAAATCAAACCTTGACTTCCTGGTTCATAGGTTGATGCTCAACTGCTGAGCCACACCAGTCTGGCTAAAAAGTTAAAAAAAAATCCCAGGTAGATTCAAAGCATCTCTATTGGATCAGAAGCTTCCCAGGTGACCCCAATGTTTAGTATTGGAAACTACTGGATTAAACAATATGTTGAATTCCTAGATCTAATTTGAAACCCATTGGATTAGAATCTCCAGAAGTAAACCCTGGATATTTTTTTTATTTACAATCAGTTCTTAGGATCTGAGAAGCTTGAGAAATATTAAAATTCATCATGAAGGTCACTGAATTTTTTTGTCAAAGGCAAGCAAGGTGTGGCAGTTTAGTATCAAAACAGTGCATGATGTTTGTACCCCAAGGAACACTAGGAGGCCAGAGCAAGCTTTCTACATCGTATTGCCAAAGAAGGACGTTGGGTCGGCAGAAAACTGCTGCCAAGAGAATGGTAGCCCTGGAGACCATTTAGATCAGTGGTTCTCAACCTTCTGGCCCTTTAAATACAGTTCCTCATATTGTGACCCAACCATAAAATTATTTTTGTTGCTACTTCATAACTGTAATGTTGCTACTGTTACGAATCGTAATGTAAATATCTGATATGCAGGATGGTCTTAGGCGACCCCTGTGAAAGGGTCGTTCGACTGCCAAAGGGGTCGCGACCCACAGGTTGAGAACCGCTTATCTAGATAGTCACTGTAGCCGAGGGCATGAAAAGGTCTATTGTCTGAGGAATGAACATAGCTGTTGTATTTTTATGGTTGAAAAGGTAAGTGGACTGGCTTCTGGTGGGACCCCTGGGACTGAAATGGCAGTGGATTTGCAGTCTGTGTAGGGCTGACACCTGAGCTCGTCTGAGTGAAGTGTCATAGGACTACCTGTGGGGCTTGGAGAACAGTTGCATCTTGTGGAAAGGAGGTCCAGTGGGGCCATTCTCTGTTGGTCATGTCACTGAGAGAATGGAGTCCCTCCATCAAGGTCCCATGCTGGCCTGTGCAGTGAACTGGACCAGCAGTGGCATCTGACAGGACCTGGACAACAGTGGGCATCCACTTTCAACAGCAACACCTTAGGGCATCAAGGACTAGCGTGGACACTGGATCCCGGGGCTTAGCTTAGCTTGAAGTAGAAGTCAAATTGCTCTCCTAAGAGGGCAGGAGACACCCTCCAGCATTCTTAAAAGATCTAGAAGAAGGGAAAGGGTTCCTAAGAATGTGACACAAGATTCACACTCATCTAGCCTGAGGGGCTCGAGTCACTTTTCCTTTAATTAGGAGACTTAGACATGTGATCATAATTCGACCTTCAGTGTTGAGAAGTTTATACCAGCTCCATTTCAGTGGACTTGCTTTGATTTCTACTGCACTGCTCGGCACATGCTGGGATCCAGTACATGAAAACTAACGAATAGATAACCAGATGTGATCAATATGATTTCCATAAATCCAACTGGGAACCCATGTTAGACCTGCTTTTGTATTCTGCAAACCTTATGTTAAATAGGTTGCCAAGACACCAAGACTACATTTTATAGTGTATTCCAGATGCATATACCCAGGCTCCCACACCTCACTAGACTATGATTAAAAATGAGGTCAGGTTTACCTTATAAAGTCCAAATTACTGTGGCTCAAACTTTCATCTTCTCTGATGACAGGAAGTCTCACCTTTTACGAGGCTCCTCTTCATAAATAGGTCTTTGCAGCTCCCAGTTGCTCACGTGTCCCAC
>NW_006285247.1:680680-686349 GCF_000327345.1 Myotis davidii | reverse complement strand
TCTGCAATTGAAGCCACCACATCTACACTGATTTTAGGGGAGGCTTTTCTTCCCTTTACTAAATGTTCCTAAAGGTGGACACAGACCCATATATATATTATATATATGTTTTCTTTATTGATTTCAGAGGAGAGGGAGAGAGAGAGAGAGAGAGAGAAACATCAATGGTGAGAGAAGACACATTGATAGGTTGCCTCCTGCATATGCCCTGAGCAGGGCCAGGGATCAAGCCTGCAACCAAGGTATGTTCCCTTGACCAGAATTGAGCCCAAGACCCTTTAGTCCACAGGCTGACGCTCTATGCACTGAGCCATACAGGCTAAGGCCAGATCCTTTTAAAAATTTCCTGCATCACAACAGGGCTTAGGATGTGCCATTTAACAAAATTTTTACAAAATGGTTAAGGATATGAGAAAGGAATTCTAAAACTGACAAACTTAGAGATGGCTATGAATTCTGAATGCTCTGAGTCCACAGCCAAAGCACAGGCTGTCTCGGGGCCTTGAAGGTGCCTTCCTGCCTAGTTCCCAGGCTCGGGCTATCTGGCAAGGTCTGCTTATCTTCTCCCGGTGGAGGTGACCTCCAGTGAGTTCGTCCTACTGAAAGCCCACACCCCCAAGCTCCGGAAGTCCCAGGAGAAGAACACATTTCTCCCCATGGTCTCTCATCTCAGAGCCTGTCTTCCCTACCCTCATTTCCTATCCACTTCCTCTGGGAAAACTCCAATGGGGTCAGGTCTGTTCCTATGGCCTCTGTGAGATCATCACATGAAAGTGAAATATCCAATGGAGCGCATTCCCCAAGTCTGGGTTTGAGTATTACCACGTGTGAGATAATAACAGGCCAGTCTTCTTGGACTCAGCCTAGTGCACTCCTGTTTCCTTTTATGGCATTTTATCCCCAGGAAGTAAAAACCCAGAACTGCAGCTTCCCTGTCGTCCCAGAGTCTTCACTCCCAATCTCCCGTGAGAAGCTCTTTAAACAGGAAGCTCGAGAATCTCTACTCAAATAAACTATACCACCCTGGCTGGGGCGGTCTACACCTACATCTTCCAGGAAATAGTGCTCCCAGCTACAGAGATGTCACTCTGCCCATAACTAAGGCAAATTTTAATATTATTCTGCAGAAAAGTTTATATCTCTGGAGTCACAGTTGTCACACTTCCATTCCAGAAAAGGCTCTGGTTCAGTATTAGTGTATCTAGTAAATCATACATTTTGATCATTTCCTCCAAACCAAGGATGAATCGGCCTCAAAATGAATGAAGGTTTCCACCTCTTGAAAACAACTTGGAGATCTGAAATTACAACATGCAAGCCACTATCGCCAGCCCAGCCTTCACAAAGTTCAGGCCCGTTTTTGTCAGGGATCCCGCTATAGGTACTGTGCACCTGTGATCCCCAGGGTCTCTGCTTTCCCCAAGGGTCTCCCTCCTGAAGGAGTGTCCAGCTCTGAGGAGAGGGCAAGAGGAACTGCTTCCTCCTTCCAGGGGACACGGCCCTTTCCTGGTCACGTAAATATGGAATTAATTTTGACTTCTTTTTCTTGAACCTCAGATACCTGACTTGTCAGCATTCATTCAACAAGAATTTTATAAAGGTTAAAGAGTTAGAGTTAGCCAATTAGTGAACCTAGATTCTTTAGGGATTCAATTTCTGGAGTCGTAGGTCATTCAGAATTAAATGAATTTGGAGGTGTGGATTTTAGTGGGTTTAGGTTGTATAGATTGTCAACTCAGATAAATTGAAGCAAAGGTGGATTTTCTCAATACATTCTTGAGTAGACTTTAAATTGTATAATTAACAACAGCTGGCAAGTGCTCACGTCTTTTCCATTTATATTGGCCACTGGCCCAAACAATCAAAATGGGTTTTTGCAAATCATAAACTTAAAAATCACCATTGGGGAATGCCAATTAAAGAAAAATTAAGTCCTCACCTGAGGACATATTCATTGATTTTTAGAGAGAAGGGGAAGGAGAGAGAGAGAAACATTGATCAGTTGACTGCCACATGTGCCCTGAAATTACAACATGCAAGCCACTATCGCCAGCCCAGCCTTCACAAAGTTCAGGCCCGTTTTTGTCAGGGATCCCCCTACAGGTACTGTGCAACCTGGGCCATGGATCGAACCTGCAACCTAGGTAAGTGCCCTGACCAGGAATTGAACCTGCGACCATTTAGTGTATGGAATGATACTCCTACCAACTGAGCCACGTGGGCCTGGTCGGAAATGCTATGTTTAACTAAAAAAAAAAAAAAAAAACAAGCCAAAAAAACCAAACCAAACCAAAACAAAACCCCCAAAACACAACTGGATATACAGAATGCAGAAAAGAGTCACAGAGAAGTTTCCATTCTTTTTTCTTGCCTTCAGTTCCAGTCATTCAAGTGTTTATTGCCTACTATGTGCCAGACATTGTGCCAGGTCTTATAGTTGCTATCAAGATGAAAGAGCAAACATATCCTTGAATTCCTTCCTTCCTGGATATGGGATAGAGGCGAGGGGGATGGCAGGAAATATTGTTAACTTAAATATTAAAACTACAAGACTGTTCTTATTTGGTAACGGAGGTGTGAACATGTGCTGTGGAAGCTCAGAGAAGAGCAACTAATTCTACCCAGAAGACTTCACAGAGAAGGTGCAGCTGAGTCACATCTTGAAAGGTGAGTAGAAAAGATCAGCAAAAGAAGAGACAAGGAGCCCTGGCTGGTTTGGCTCTGTGGACAGAGCACTGGCCCGTGGACTGAAGTGTCCCGGGTTTGATTAGTGGGGGCGAGTGCGGGAGGCAACCAATTGATGTGTCTCTCTCACATCGATGTTTAGTATCTTTCTCTGTCTCTCCTGCTCCTTTCCACTCTCTCTAAAAATCAAAGGAAAAATATCCTCAGATGAGGATTAACAAACAATAAAAAGAGACAAGGAATTCAGTATTCCTTTGATGCCTATCCTTCTTACTAGACTGACTATAATTCCATGCAGGTAGGGACTGGGTCTTGTTCAATGTTATATTTCTAGCATTCAAGTCAGCACTTAGCACATATTAAAGTAATTGTTGACCAACTAAACAAACAGTATCTTAGGTAAATAGAACTATATGTACAATAGCAAAGGTGGGGTGAGCCAAAGTAGGTTTATAGTTGCAAGTATGTGAAACACAGTTTATTCTTGTATTATCCATATGAACAACTGTAAATCTGCTTCATTCTCCACCCTGTAAATAATATGATGACTTTTTTAGAATATGGTTTATAACATGAGCACCATTAGCTCCTGGAAAGGAAAGAGATGTGTCCTAAAATAGCTCAAAAGAGTGAGCACTAGAGAAGAAGCTAGAAGACCTGAGTTCTAGTCCCAGCCCTGTTATCAACTACTTACATGACTTTGAATCATTGATTAGCCTATACAACCCTCAGTTTTCTTACTCGTAAAATAGTTTGTAAGAGTTTATTTTACAATATTATAAATTATTTAAAAATGAAATAAAGAATGTAGTATTTATTGCATCTTTTCCTTTTTTTTTTTCTGAATGCAAAATTAATACATGCATCCAAGCTGTAATATGGCTGGTGAAATGCATACTAGTCATCTCTCCCTCCCTTCCTCACCAAAATTTCAGTACTGATAAAAAATAGGTGAATAAATACTCAAAAGTAAGGAAGGTGTAATCAAACGAGAAAGCAGAGCAGTGGGCTGAGACTCCCACCACATCAGAGCTGCTGCTCTTGGTCATGTGCTGCCCTGGCTGGGCCTTCTAGTTCTCTCTAATCTAACCAAGGAGATGAACAGATAGAAAGACTGAAATGATGAAAAGCTAAGCAGCATTAAGGTTACAGAGATTTTAGCATCGGTCTATTGCAGGCGTTCCTAAAATGTTTTGTGCCATGGATCTCCCTGGCTGCTTAGGACGTCTATGGATTCCTTTTGCCTCAGTCTGATCAGCCTGCTGTAACAGAATACCACAGACTGGGTGGCTTGTAACAGCAGAAAAGTACTTCTCCCATTCTGGAGGCTCAGAAGTTCAAAATCAAGGAGCCAGCATGGTCGAATTCTGGTGGGGACCTTTTTCTGGTTACCAGCCACTGCCTTCTTGCTGTATCCTCACATGGCAGAAGGGACAGACTAAGCTCTCAGGGCCTCTGTTATAAGGGGACCTTCTAATAATATCACACTGAACAACGGGATGTCTACATAGGAATTTGGGGGGACAAGAACATTCAGATCATAGCATCTTCTCAGAGTAAAACCTTTAAATGCATAAAATTAAAATATATACTGGTAAGTTTATAAAAGAAATTATACTGAAATGCAATTTTTAAAATATTACAATTTTGTGACATACTACCATATTAACAAATTAAATAACAAGGTCTCACAGCCAGTTGGCTATCATTTTTCATATGTCTGAAAAATGTAATATAATTAAAATATAATATGAAAATGTCTGTGATTTCTATTGGTGTTAATGTCACAGATACTGCCAAAACTGCTGTGGTTTCTTGCCTACATTCAGATGGTGGAAAATATGATATTCCAGTTAGAAGTTAGTGAAAATAAAATTGTAATTATATTTCAACCAAGTCCATGGACTCTCCTAAATCCTATCTATAGACCCCAGGTTATAAAAGACTGGTCTAATAGAATTTCTAGATTTCCTGAGAGCAGAGGAGGTGTGATTCTTTAACTTTCTAGAACTAAAAAACACGTGATACTTCTGATTAAAAGAGTTTACTAAATTCTAGCAGAATAATACAAAAAATGAAATAAAGAAGCATGATAAGAAACACAAGGTAAAACATCAGCAATAAAAGGAAAACCCCCAAAACAACCAGAGTAGAAAGACAAATAACAAATAGCACTGGAATCTAGTTAGAAAAATCCTTTGCACAAAAACAACGAAGAAATATTTTTTAAACACTGAAGGGAAATTTCCTTTGAATCTATAATTATATTTATAATGAAATTATCATTAGTTTGAGGTAGAGTGAGGGTAAAATTGAACATATGAACATAGAACAATTAGCACTTCTGACCTAAAATAAACTCTAGTAAGAAAAAAAAAAATCCAGAAGGGAGTGTTGGAATGCAAGTATAATGTATATTAATTGGGAAAAATTTAATAATATAGTAATATATAAAATATAAAGTGAGAGAGCTCTGTCATAATCTTTTATTTGTTGCGTATTCTCCTATACCTTTTCCATGCCCATGTAAACATATACACAAATACATACATAGATACAAAATACCTTTTATTCTTTAAACAACAAGCTCCCTCTATATAAAATGGCTTCTTGGTTTCTCCTCGCCATCCCCCACTCTTTCAATGGAATATAGTGTACATCCTTCAATATTGTTATATGCAGATCTACCTTACTCTTTTTACTATTAGATTCTATAACATGGATGGATCCTTATTTATTTAACACACTCCTAACATGGGCATTTGTATTATTTTTAATAGTTGTGCTCTTATAAATAACTAGAGGCCCGGTGCACAAAAATTTGTGCACTCGGGGGGGAAGGGGGAGGGTCCCTCAGCCTGGCCTGTGCCCTCTCGCAGTCTGGGACCCCTCGGGAGATAACAACCTGCTGGCTTAGGCCTGCTCCCGGGTGGCAGAGGGCAGGCCCAATCCCTAGGTGCAGCCCCTGGTCGGGCTCAGAGCAG
>NW_006285247.1:668074-679997 GCF_000327345.1 Myotis davidii | reverse complement strand
CCTTTATTTCTTTTCTTTTTTTTATTCTGGGCCAGCTTTAGCCTGGCTCCAGCTCTGAGGCTTCCACTTCTGAAAGCAGGTATCTGGTTTGTTTCGTTTCTACAATCGAAACTCTGTATCAACTCCAGCTCTGAGATCCCAGCTGCTGAAAGCTGGTTTCTGGGGTTGTTTTTAGCTTCTATTTGTTAGTATGTTTCTTAAACTGTAGGCTGAGAGGCCGGCAAGGCAGGCAGGGAACGTTGCAGTCCTCCGTCACTGAAGCAAGCCAGCCTCATGTTCAGTTTAAGCTGCCTGGCTGCCGGCTGCCATCTTGGCTGTCAGTTAATTTGCATATCTCCCTGATTAGCCAATGGGAAGGGTAGCGGTCGTACGCCAATTACCATGTTTCATTAGATAAGGATACTTGGAGAAATTTTTTGTCAGTATTTCTATAGAATAGAGGGCTAGAATTACAATTGTTGGGTCAAAGATGAAGATGCTACCAAAATGACTTCTAAAAATACTGCTAACTTATAGACTGGCTACAAGCATATGAGGTACAGTATTTTAAAGAGGACAAAAAAATGGAAATAATTTGGTTGTGAATTTTATTTTACAAATGACAGAAAATAAGAATTACTTTGAATGCACAGGAGAAATGGCTTTGTCCTTCAGTCCATGTGCAAAATACTTTTCCAAATCTGATCACGAACTAATTTAAACAGATCTAGTAATGAAGAAACTCTTCAACTCTTCAGGTCTTATTCCATTAAAAGCACACCATCAAATAAATCCTTGCAGATAATTTTATTTTTCATAAGGTAATCTTAATGAGGGAAACCTCTGCCTTTGAACTTGATTCTAACCATGGTGGAGCACTGATTTGTACAGTGAGAGTGATAAGATCCTTGACAAAAAGTATTACATCATCCTAGAATTTCTAGCATTCTAATATGTTAAGAATGTAATTGCTGGACAGGTTTAGACATGTACTTAAGACTGAGAAAACAGGTACTGAAAAGTTCTGAG
Source organism: Myotis davidii (assembly GCF_000327345.1). Taxonomy (NCBI): domain Eukaryota; kingdom Metazoa; phylum Chordata; class Mammalia; order Chiroptera; family Vespertilionidae; genus Myotis; species Myotis davidii. Next base: position 678,989 of record NW_006285247.1, on the reverse strand, counting down.
AGAGAAAAAGGCCTATTACTAAATCTTCAAATTGGAGTACTATAGAATGCTAACTACAGATGTTTAACTATAAAGGTATACTTTAAATTGTGTTTTATTAATTCAGCAAATACTTGAGTGTGCTTATGTAGTAGATACTGGGGTAGGCACTAAAGACATACAATTATTTTGGAGGATATTGTAGTTTGGAAGAACTTAATGCATTTGATATATATTAATTCTCTAAATTATTTAAAACTAGAGGCCCAGTGCACAAAATTCATGCATGGGAGGGGGGTCCCTCAGCCTGGCCTGCACATTCTCTAATCCAGGACTGCTGGCTCCTAACCACTTGCCTGCCTGCCTGATCACCCCTACCCGCCTCTGCCTGCCAGCCTGCTTGCCCCTAACTGCCCTCCCCTGCCAGCCTGATCACCCCTAACAACCTCTGCCTTGACCCCTGCCACTGTGTCTTTGTCCGGAAGGACGTGCGGAAGATGTCCAGTCTAATTAGCATATTACCCTTTTATTAGTATAGCTGTACCCCCACTTAAAGCAAAACTGTATCCCCATCTTTTAATATATTTTTATTGATTTCAGAGAGAGGAAGGGAGAAAGAAATGGAAATATCAATGAGCATTGATTGGCTGGCTCCTGCATGCCCCAAACTGAGGGTGGATCAAGCCATCTTACTTTTCTAACTTGTGAAAAGTTAGAAAATCAAGTTAGAAAAAAAAGCACCTCACCAAGGAAGGACACACAATCTGGTCATGTGTCCTGACCTGGAACAAACCGTGACCTTCTGGTTCATAGGTCAACACTCAACCATTGAGCCACGCTGGCTGGGTTGTATCCCCATGGGTAATATCAATTGCAGAGAGGCAAACAATAGCCTTTGTTTTAAAAGATTATATGGACAACCTACTAGAGCACCATCTGACATACACAAAAAATATAAGAGATGGTCCCTGCCTTCAAAGTACTTTACAGTTTTAAGTACCAGAATTTCAAAAAGTATTGTTAAAAAATAACAGTTTTCACAAAGAAAGATAAAATACTGGTACTTTGTGTCATACATAGAGGCACCTCACCAAAGAAGAACACACCAGAATAGCAGTAAGAACTCTAAGGATGTAGCTACACCCCCAAATGAATAATTGTTTGAGTCTCATTATGGTCAACAAATAGAACATTGTAGTTACATTTGGACTTAAGTAAGAGAAGAAGTAGGCCCTACATTTTGGAGGCCAATAATGTAATCTAAATGGGTGATAAGCAGAATGCAAAAATGATTAATTCCTCTTTTGTTTTTATATTTTAATCAAAATAATGGTCATTTATTAGAAAAAAATTAAGGCTAATTGAAGCTCAAGGAGACTGAGGAGACAATAAGACTTTAACTACTTTCCATGAATTCCAGGCTCATGGAACTATAATAACTTGTAGATATTTCAGAATTGTGGAGCCTATGGATAGTTTTATGTGCTCATGGATAGTTTGAGAGGACCAGAAGCTTGAGATCAGACTCGTGTTGTTCCAATATTTTTAAAAATAAAGTGTAAAAGACCATTTCTAGAAACTATAGTCTGAGGTGGCCTGGCATGGTAAACCAAAAATTCAATATGGGAGTCAGTTATTTGTTCCCTCAAAATATTGCAGTTTCACACTAGCATTCTAGGTGCTGAGGGAAAATATAAAGATGACAAATAGGCCATAGATTTTGCCTCTAAGAAACTGGAAGTTTAATAGGGAGTTAAGGAAGTAAACCCAAAGCAAGCAAATCAATAAGAAATGAATTCTAAATATTTTTGTCTTGCTTTCTTCTTTTCTTAAAAAATATTTTTATTGATTTCAAAGAGGAAGGGAGAGGGAGAGAGAGATAGAAACATTAATGATGAGAGAGAATCATTGATCAGCTGCTTCCTGCACACCCTCTACTGGGGATCGAGCCTGCAGCCCGGGCATGTACCCTGAATGGGAATCAAACCATGATCTCCTGGTTCATAGGTCGATGCTCAACCACTGAGCCACACTGGATAGGTTTGCTTTCTTCTTTAAGGAGAAGATGCAGTGCTTTGAAATTTCTCTCTGCCAAGTCTTTCATTTACTATTTATTCAATATTTTATTGTAAAACGTTTGTTCTATGTGCAAGGCACTGTGCTACGTGGTACAGAAAATAACAAAGAAGAATCAGAAGTAGATTTTGCCTTCAGGGAGCTTACAGTGAGAGGGAGTTGTATTAAATTTTTTAAATGTAAGTGTCTTAGCTTGCTGGGGCTGATATAACAAAAATACCACAGACCGAGTGACTTAAACAGCAAACAATTATTTCTCACTGTTTTGGAAGCTGGGGAGTCCATGATGAAGGCACCCGCTGACCCCATGTCAGGTGAGGACCAGCTTCCTGGTTCACAGCCCGTGCCTTCGGGCTGTGCTCTCACAAGGTGGAAGCCATTGATAGAGGTCCTTGGAGTCTCTTTTATAAAAGCACTAACCCCTTTCCTGATGGCTCCATCTCGTTATCTAGTCACATCCCAGAGGCCCCATCTCCCAACACCGCCACATTGTGAGTTAGAATTTCAACATGAATTGGGGGTAGGTGGGAACGACGCAAACGATCAGTCTATTGCAGTTAGTGATGACGATCAGCTTGCATGCGTTCATTTAAAACAGGCTGTACAGTTGCACATCTATGCATTTGAAAAAGGAGGGTCAAAGAAGGACCGCTTACCCTTTGAGACAACGTGGAGGGACCTGGAGAGTATTATGGTAAATAAAACAAGCCAGCCAGAGAAAGACAAATAGCACATGATCTCACTGATATGTGGAATCTAATGAACAAAGTAAACTGATGAGTAAAATAGAACGGGAGGCATGGAAACATGGAACAGACTATGGAATCTCAGAGGGAAGGGGAACAGGAGCCAGGTGGAGGGAGATTAAACGAAGAATTTATATGCATCACCCATGGACACAGACAATAGGATGGTGAAGGTCTGGGGCAGGGTGGGAACTGGGTGGAGGGGGCTATGGGGAAAAAACTGGGGACATCTGTAATATTCTCAACAATAAAGATTACAAAAAAGAAAAAGGGGGGTCATGCAGCCCATGAGGGCAAAGGAAAATAAACTGAGATGAATAGCTAGTTGTTTCACAGGTAGCCTGCCCCTGGGCTTGTTGTATTTGGCTGAGACCGTGGTAAATACTAAACAAATCTCATTTATCTTCCTTTTCATTTCCCATCATCTTTTGAAGTTAGGATGGGGACAGGTTCTGAACATGGATGTAAGCAGAGTAATGTAAACCACTTCAAGTCCTGGCCCTTTAAAAGAAGAACAATTAATCAGTAACTACTAAAGATACACATATGCCTGCCCCAGGACCTAGTAACTCCTAGAAATAAGCTCAAGAGAAACAAAAGCATATGCCTACACAAAGACAAACAAAAGAATGATCAGGCCCGCCCATGTGGCTCAGCGATTGAACATCAACCCATGAACAAAGCAACAGGTTGCTGGTTTGATTCTCAGTTAAGGCACATGCCAGAATTTTGGGCTCCATCCCCAATAGGGGGAGTGCAGGAGGCAGTCAATCAATGCTTCTCTCTCATTGATGTTTCTACCTCTCTATCTCTCTCCCTTCCTCTCTCTCTGAAAATCAATCAAAACATATATTTTTTTTAAAAAAGAATGATCAGGTTAGGTTTAGTCCTAATAGATCAAAATTTACATTAACCCAAATGTCCTGGAATGAAAAAAATTGTGCTGTGTTCATACATGTATTACATAGCTATAAAAAAGAATGAATTACAGTTATACACACTAACATGCACAAACTCTTGAGTGAGAGAAGCCAGATATAAAGAAAATATTAATGTGCTAGAGGCCCAGTGCAAGAAATTTGTGCATGGGTAGGGTCCCTCGGCCTGGCTCTTGATCAGGGCTGATTGGGGCCTTCCAGCTGCCAGCCAGGGCCTTCCTTCATTCTGTGCTCCCCCCTGGTGGTCAGTGCACATCATAGTGGGTGGTTGAACTCCCAGTCTGTCAAACTCCCGAGGGGACAATCTGCATATTAGCCTTTTATTATATAGGATGCTTTCATTAATGTAAATGTGAGAAAAAGGCAAAATGAAGCTATGGTGATAGGAGTCAGGATAAAGGCTATCTCTGTTCACAGGTATATTCACTGGGAAGGGGCACAGAGAACCTCCTGGCATGATAGAAAACTCTTTTCTGGATAGTTGTCTCAGAAGTGAAGTTAAATGCAAAACATTCATAAAGCTGTACACTTAAATTTCTTGTATGTTACTATGTGCAACAACTAAAAATTATGCATAAAATAATCAAATAAGGGGGGAAAGCAACCACAGAAGGCCCAATAAAGATGGTATAGCTCAGTGGTCAGCAAACTCATTAGTCAACAGAGCCAAATACCAACAGTACAAAGATTGAAATTTCTTTTGAGAGCCAAATTTTTTAAACTTAAACTATATAGCTAGGTACATTGTTATTAACTTAATTAGGGTACTCCTAAGGCTTAGGAAGTGCCACAGTCAAGGGGCCAAAGAGCCGCACGTGGCTCGCCAGATGCAGTTTGCTGACCACTGGTATAGCTTAACTTTCTTGGCTAATACCCCAAACTGCCAAGGTCAGAAACCAGGTTTTGTCAGCACACCAAGGGAGGCTCTGTCATAAAACAAGGCTAAGTAACACTAAACAAGCTTATAAATGAATGTATAAATCAAAATTCCCATTTATTAAATGACAGGGAGGGTAAAAAGAAGCCCTCTCACACAAACTAGGGTGTTGATGTTGCTATGATCAAGGCCTTTCTCTCCCCCGAGACAGGCCTGCGTGGGAAATCAAGCCAGAATCAAAGTTGGTTTGGAGCACGTGTTCTCAGTAAAAGGACATTTGTTAGATGGATCACATGCTTAGTGACATCCTTCCAACAGAGCTCGCTTGTGTATCCACGTCATCGTATAGATGGTTTTGTCAGTGCAAGGTCCTTGTGCTGCAGTTTCCACTCCCCTAAGCCTATGCCTGAATTGCCTCAGCAGCTGTCCCTTTTTGTACTTCCATTCCTATCAACTTTTCTCTTAGGCATGTTATTGACGCAGTCTAACTTTTTAGACAGACATGACTGGCTTTTGAGGCATTACTTTTAGATATTTGTTTCTAACTATTCTATGTGGATTTTGTATTTTTCATCTCAGAGAATAATCATAAATCTTTTACTTTCAAATTCTGTGGTGGGACAGCAGGAGTTTGAAGTGGGGGAGGCTGGTGTCCTTCACCATATTCTCCAAGTGCTGATAACATCATCAAACTAATACAGACGCTGGGAATTCTAAGGACAGTGTGCCTGGGTATTTGGTAAGGTTATTTGAGAGCATTTTGTAGACTTCTTGAAGGCTTGGAGGACAGTGAGAAAATTCTTATCAGAGGATGGAGAAAAAGGCACCCTTGTTATGTAGTGGAGAAAAATTTGGCAACACTTTTGCCCGCTGAATTGTGGAAAATAAAAAATATCTCTGATACACTGGTGCATTTGGTGAAGGAAAGTTCCAGGCAGAATGTTAAAAGTATCAGTCGATTTTTAAAAATTATGTGTGATAACACATAGGTAGAGATAAGAATAAAGAATTATTTAATTTTTAAGAATTTAGAGGCAATATAAAAAACCTAGTAAAAAAATAAAACTGTTTTTCATTCCCAGTTTCTTCAGATGCTAAAAAAATAAAATAAAATAAAAATAATAATGATAAAAAAATCTGAAAGTAAAGATTGCTTTAAAGCAAAGATTCAATCCAGGGTGCAGCTGTAAGACTCTTCTTTAAGACTATAGAGATATTTAAGACTATTCTCCTTAGACTCCACAGCTTGATAAGAGGGCTTCTAAATATTTCAAGGGCGTTTTCCAACAGTTTGCTGACTCTCAGCTTGAGATGGAAAATATCTTCCTCAAAGAGATTTGTGGGTAGGGTCTTTTAAAAATAGAGTGGTTATAATTTGATATATAGGAATTCCCCCAACTTTTAAAGGGCATTATATTGGCAGAAGCACTACCTGCTTGGACCAAAAGAGTATAAGAATCTCACAATACAAAAACTTTCAATGTTTATATGGCAAAAATTTACATTTACATCTTAAAATGGAATATAATATTTAAAATAAAATAGCGTAAAGAAAAATGTGAAGTTATGCTGCATCCAAAATTAGCAGCAAAATCAGAATTATATGCAGCTATTTTGAAAAGCTTGCCTAGTATCAACAAAGAGAATGTGTATCTGAATGCTGCTGGAATCGAGGTGCCCCCGTGGCTTTTTCATTGTGCTCATGCCTGATACACATTTTGTCAATGACTGCATGTAAAATTGAATGTATTTTGGTGTTGTTAAGTCCTCTGCATGAGATTCTTTCCCATCGATATCTTCAAACCAGAATCTTTCAAGGGCAACAATTTTCAGCTTGGCAGATCTTCAAAGCCTTTGAATTCCGCCACAAATTGCCAAATTAGTTCCCTTCATTTGCTGTGTATCTTCTTTGAAGAAACTCTTTGCTGCACCTTGTTGATGAACCCCAAAGCTTTTTTTTTTCTTATTTTTTTTTAATGAAGAGAAGCAACATTGAAGTCCCAAGAGAGTATCTAGTCAAGCTACTGGTCATAGGCCCGTCGGCAGCCTAAGAGAATAAATGGCCCATGCAGACACAGTCTGTAACATCACCATTAAATGTGGTGGCAACTGGATGAGGAACCTTTCTTTAAAAAAAAAAACAGCCTGCACTAAACGGTTTGGCTCAGTGGATAGAGCGTCGGCCTGCGGACTGAAGGGTCCCAGGTTCGATTCCGGTCAAGGGCATGTACCTTCGTTGCGGGCATATCCCCAGTAAAGGGTGTGCAGGAGGCAGCTGATTGATGTTCCTCTCTCATCGCTGTTGCTAACTCTCTATTTCTCTCCCTTCCTTTATTTTAAACATGTTAGCAATTTTGGGGTTGCTGTGTAACACATTTTATCTTTTTCCTTTTAAAAACAGGCTCCCATTTAGAAATTTCTTGCAGAACATCGGATTTTCACAGATGGATTATTGAAATTAGGTAGGATAATTGCTCTTCCTGTAATTTCTGAGGACAAATTCATGCTGTATTTCTGATTCATATCTTCACTGGAGAATTTTAAAAAAATCATTGCAATTATCTGCTCCTATCCTACCATTGTGTATTAGGTGTGTTACAGGGCGGGGGGAGGATAACTTGAGCGTGAGAGCTGTATTAGGTCCTGAGGAAGCTGCTGGAATAACTGCACAGGACTTCAGGTTGTCCCCTTGGAAAGGGGAAGGTATATTTATCTGTGGGAAGCAGGATGTGCTCTGATATTTGGGTAGCCAGAGGCATAGAACTGCGTAGGGCAATGCTGGCTGCCCCCAGTATCTGTTCTTATTTTGCTCAGTAATGAAACCTGAAAAGTTAGCTGGTGTTCCAAACAATAAACAAAGACTACATTTCCCAGCCTCTCTTGCAACCAAGTGTGGCCATGTGACTAAGCCTGGGCCAATCGGATGTAAAGAGAAGTACTTTGCATACATCTTTTGGGAAGTTTTCTTAAAGAGAAGTATGTCCTCTTTTGCTCGTTTTCCTGCCTAGCATATGGATGTCATGGCTCGAGGTGAAGCAGCCCTCTTATAAGTCAGGGTGGAAATCACAGGTAACAGCAGAGCAACATGTCAGGACGAGTCTGGGATCCCTGATGTTTATGGAGACACTCTCTTAGCCTAAGTCAGTTTATATTTACCTGAGTGAGAAATTTGTATGTCTTCACCACTGTTGTTTTGGGCTTTTCATCTACACTATCTTGTATTATCTCATTGACTTTCTGCTATCTTATATTATTATTATTACATCTAGCTTATATTATCTTGTTTAGATTTCTTGTTTATATTCCATCTTCCCTCTCTAGAATGCTAGTGGTAGGGAACTCAATTAGCTTACCCTTTGCAGTATCCTAAGCCATCCACCTTGACAACCAAATTCATTGTAATGCTTGCTGCAAGAGAGGCATATAACCAGTCGTTTTGGTTAAAATATGATAGAAAAGCATTTCTTGAGTTTTACGTTAAAGTAACAGTATTACTGTTAACAGTTTAATGGCAATCACTGATAGGCTGCTTAGATTATATTTCCTTCATTCATTGTTTTAGAAGGGACTATTGGGAAGGGGAAAAAACCAAACCAAACCTAATACTATTCCAATGACTGAGCTGAAGAAGTGGGAGTTTCTTAACATTCAGATAGCATTTGACTGTCATTTAATAAAGGATTTTCCTTAAGCAAGGATACTACATGGCCTCCCCATTTCTTTCCAAGTGATGAGCATCCTTAATATCATCCAAGCCAATCATGTTTAATACCGGTAATTTTTTTTAAAATGGCATATTTAGAGCTAGCATAAATCACCATGCTTTTCAAAGGTGTACTTTCGGAAGCCCAGAATATAAACATTAGATCTTCTTTCTTAGACTTTAGCTTTGTGTGTCCCATCTTACAAAGCAAATCGACAGTCATTCAGAGGCAGCAACTTCACAAAAGATGTGTGGGGTTTCTCTACAGTGTCATCCACCAAGATCTACTCTACTTCCTCTGCGATGATTTGTCTTTTGTCCCTGCTTGAAGAGAACTGCTTTCTTTCTTGTTTTGATCTCCTCTATGTAGAAGATATTCTCAATTTCATATTGTGGATCCTAAGAAAAAAGATACCTACTGAGAAGGACTTGCCTGGGCTCAATTGAAACAAACAAACAAACAAACAAACAAACAAAACAGAGCCTACAGCCATTTCTACGCAGGGGCCTCTCATGCAAACCACACTTCAGGGAGAATCCTGCACTAAGGTGCCCGCCTTCTGCACTAGCTGGCTGCCTGCACTGTGTTCCTGTTATCGGAGCCAGCTCTTATAAGGAAGTTCCTGGAGTAGCACGCCAGCCAAAAGGACTGAGGCTTTCCCTGTCTAACTGGACCTGTGCAGCTATATATTATCATCCTCACCAATCACTCAAAGAGTCTCCATTCTAACTAATCAATAAAACTTAAAGGATTTGGAGTCCTCATTTGCATGCAGACAAACTAATCAGGTACTTCTGTCTACATAAGTCAACTCCTCTCTGGCACCTTTCCTATTTGTGGAAGACTGAAGACTGTGTTCCCTGGCCCCAGCAGACCAGCACAGGGCAGAGCAGTGCAGACCAGAGCAGGGTGGAACTGCCTAGCAGGAAAGGGGCCTGGTCCCCGGGCCCCCTGTAGCAGTGCTGTTCCACAGCTAGTGCTGCTTCATAATTGAGCTGTAACACTATTGAGCTGTTTCACAGCTGTGCTGTATCACAGTAGAGCTGTTTGCACTCAATAAAGTTTCCTTCTTTACCGCACACTAAACTGGGAATTCCTGTTGGTGTTGAATTGACACCGACAACCATCAGTTGACAATATTAAAAACTTTAGTGACTTCATCATTCATTGCAACTCCATAAGCCATAGCACAGTGCCTATGGCTGTAGTGGCAGCTCTGGCATTGGAAGGAGGAGGAGGGGTGGGTGGAAAACTTGTCTCTCTTGTTCACATGTGAACCTACGGTTCCTGTAAAATAGAATGTGCTCAGTAAATATTTGTAGAATGAATGAAGGAAGACTATATTAAAATAGGATTTGTAATGTTAACATAAAAACCATTGAAACCTGTAAAGAATTTTTGTGAGTTTATTTGAGCCAAACTGTCGACATATGCCAGGAAACAGAACCTCAACAAATTGAGATAATGCTCCGGAGAATGGTGGGGTTACATTTGTATTTATACATTTGCAATCAGAGCAGGGACATAGGTGGGTTACATGAAATTCACTGGTGATAGATTAAGGAGGAGGGATAAAGCAAAGCAGGGAAACCCCTGGGATTGGATAAAAAGTAAAATGAGGGACACATACTTAGGTGGGTGCAGGATCAATTAACATGATAATGAAGGAATTTGTGGCATCTGTCCTGGCGCCCAGCACATTTGGTTGTGCCCCAGGGGCTCCAGAAAAAGGAAAGTTACAAGTTTCCCAGACATTTCAAGGCCGTTCTCAACCTTGGCTGCACATTAGAATCACCTGGAAATCTTTTTAAAATTCTGATTTCTGGGCTTCATCCTCCAGAAATTCTGTTTCTTTGTTACTAATGTTGTGGCTCCATCCCATAACAAAGAAACAGAATTTCTGGAGGATGAGGCCCAGAAATTAGGATTTTAAAAAGATTCCCAGGGGATTCTAATGTGCAGCCAAGGCTGAGAACCACTGATCTAAAGGTAAGAAGCTCCTGCATTAAGAAACTATAGAATTTAGAATTCCAAGGAAACCAGGAGGTTATTGTAGGTGAAGAAACGGACATGTAGAGTGGTTGTATGACTCGTAGGACACACAGCTCCCTTGTATCATGCCAGTTGTTGGCAAAGCCCTCTAGTCAGGTGTGTACTAATTGGATGATGAGCACTTGTCCTGGGTGCAACAGACAGGACTGCTCAGTGTCCCAGGGATTGTACAGGATGACCTATAGCCCTTTCCCCAAGCAGGAAGTGTATGGAGAGAGCAAACATTTCTCAAGCCCTCTCAGGCCCCACAGAGCTTAGAAAGCCCAGCAACTGGGAGCAGTGCGGTTGCAACCAGCAGGCAGCCTTAGCTAGTCATTACCTGGCACTCTAGAGAAGGGGAGCTGCCCAGAGTAGTTGTCAGGCTCTCCCCTGGCAACCAGCTTCCCTCCCCAGCTCCCAACAAAAACTTTTAATCCCTTTCTTCCACTGCCCTTAGTTCTACTTGGCCGTGCTTGGAGAGGACAGGGACTGTACTGCAATGTGACCCAAGTCGCCAACATTGCACATCCAACCCAGCCTTCTGCTTCCAGGGCGAGGCCGAGG
>NW_006285247.1:659180-667979 GCF_000327345.1 Myotis davidii | reverse complement strand
CCCACCCGTCCTCCTTCCCACCTCCCTCCCAACTTCGGCTCACCCCCGGCGTCCCCTCCGCGCTTCTCCTCGTCATGGCGGCGCTCAGCAAGTCCATCCCTCATAACTGCTACGAGATCGGCCACACTTGGCACCCGTCCTGCGGGGTTTCCTTCCTGCAGATCACGGGGGGCGCCCTGGAGGAGTCCCTGAGGATCTATATCCCTCTGTACTTGGTGAGACCCGGCAGCCCCTCCCCCGGGGCGAGTTTAGTGTGGAGGGGTGGGCCGGGGGTGCAGTCCTGCTCCCGAGAGGCTGGGGGGGGACTCGCCCTGTGTCTGTTTCTCATTTGGAGGGGTCAGAGTGTTGGTTGTTTTTGGGGGTGGGGTGGGGGAGGGTACTGGGGTAGGGGAGGTCCCAAGGGGGCAGATGTCCCAAATCCTACTCCGGGGGGGGAGAAGGGGGAGGGGAATTAGAGGTTGAGCTGTCATCTAAATGCCTGTTTTGGGGGGAGAGGATGGGCTCCCAAGTCTGGGATTAAGTTTAGAACACTTAAAATTGTGACTACAGGGACCTGCGTAATTTTTGCTCCCTCCTGCCTGGAGGTGGAGAGGTCAGCGAGACGACGAGAAATGGCCTGCAATCTTTCCTCATATAAAATCCCTCTGTTCCCCCATCCTCATTTTTTTTTTTAAAAGGACATATTTGACAGCAAGTCCATGTGACCACAGATCTTATCTCAGTTTGGAATGGCAGGATTGTGGCTTGAGGCTTTTGCACGTTTTTTGCAAGCTCACAGAGCAGACACTTGGTTGAGATTTTTTTGCGTGGTGATTTAAAGGGTGTTTCTAGTCTTAGAGTCAGTGAAGGTGATTAGAGTTAGTGAAGTTTATGTCAACTAGGTCCTCTAATTATTGAGCTTTACATGCAGGGCAATCCGAGTTTGGAGTTTTTAATGGAGGATATTTGAAAATATGTGTATGCATCACTGAGAAGTGGTAAGGAAGTTTGTTCTTAAATGCTCTCACCAGGTTCCTTTTTGTTTTTTAATGCCCTGGTCCTTGGTGTTAAAGATTTATTACTTTGGTTATTGAAGTTCAGTCTCTTTATTTTGTCGCCCAATAGCGTCTGTGTCCTAAGAAGGCAGAGGTCATGTTGTTTGTGTTTCCTGAAAGTTTCATTCAGTATTCAGTGGATAGTTAATTCTTACCTCTCATTCAGTAATGATTTGAATGTATACTCTACTGTGCCTAGAAATGTGTCATAGCCATACTTGTAGTATTTTAACAGTTTGATTATTTATTACAGAGATAACACAGGAGAAGATGGTAACTATCTCTGAGATTTCAGAAGCCAGTTTTATTTTTATCATATATAGACTGATGCTTTTCAAACTTGACCATGTTAGGAATCTCCTGGGCAAGCATGTTAAAATAGGGGTTCTGATTTAGCAGGTCTGGGTGGGGCCCGGGATTTTGCATGCCTAACAAATTCCCAGGTAATACAGATGCTGCAGCTAGACTAAGAGCCACACTTTGAATAGTAAGGATTGAGCGTGGAGGCCAATAATAATAAACTTGTTATTGGAGCTGGAAATTTATCCCTTGATTTTCTTTGGCAAAGATTCCTGTTTATCTGCTTTTCCACATGAATGTGGTCAGTCCGTAGTTCAGTGTTTGTTTGTTATTGTTTTTCTTAATAGAACACTTACAAACATTTTTGAGCTCTTGGTATATTCAATAATACAAAAAGGTTGTTTCTGCCCTTATAGGGTTATGATGTAGGTGGGGAGAGAGCTTATGCTATGTAATTTCTCTTCTGGAAATCCATAATACTTTTATGCTGCCCGACTCATTCATTCGACAACTGTTTGCTGAGTGTTTGACTGTTGTCATATCTACACCCTAGACAATTTATTGGTATCTTCTATGATAGGGAAGTTCAGGGGAGCAACAGGTATTTCTGTTCTTCTATTCCAGCAGTTGAGGTGGGGGCAGGAAAGGTTTTGGGGAGAAAGGTTTGTGTTTTACTGTTATGTCTTCAACTTAAGTAAATATTCTTGAGGGTAATTCTCCATCTTATTTGGCCTGTATCCCTTATAGCTGTGTATTTCAAACTTTGGGTTGCTACTCGGAAGTGGTTGTGAAATAAAATTAGTTGGAATTGACCAGTATTTTATTTTAAGTGAAATAGAAGAGAAAATAATTAAGAGTCCATTGCAGGCACTAAGCATAAACATTATTTCAAGACAGTTTTATTTTAGATATATTTGTATGTGTGGCTGGGGCTACTTAGAGCATATATAGCAACACTTTGCTCTTTATCAGTCCTGGGTAGTTGCTGATTACATGTGTAACATCAGGTGTCAAGATACAAGTTGGTAGGGGAAGAAGTGGCCTTTGAAAAGGGATTAGAGACGTGAATTTGAATCTCTGCTCCATCAGTTACTAGCTGTTTGACTTTTTGCATGTTATTTTGACTTTCTCTGTAAGAATTGAAGACACATCTATCATATATATATATGTTAATCCTTACTGGAGGATATTTTCCAATTGATTTTTAGAGAGAGTGGAGGTAGGGGGAGAGGCACAGAAAGAGAAACAGTGATGTGAGAGAGACACATGGATTGATTGCCTTCCGCATCAGGGCCGGTACATGCCCTTGACCTAAATCGAACCCAGTATTCTTCAGTCCTCAGGCCGACGCTCTATTCACTGAGCCAAACCAGCTAGGGCTGTATCACATATTTTCTAGTTCATAATAGGTCTTGAATAATTAGGCCATTTTTTTTTTTTGCAGAAGATTATTCTAACCATGTTTTAGGGTTACTGTGAGGACATAAATGGGGTAATAGTGTGTAGGAATAGCAGCTATCACATAGTAGGCCCTAATAAAGTGTTGGAATTATTAAAATAGTGCATTCAACATAATCAATGTCTCTATCTCCTGTTAGAATGGTGGTTTGTATTCAGTGCTAGCACAGTACCTCAGTGAGTGCTTAATAAGTGTCTGAAGTAGTACACAAGTGAATGAAGGAATAGCTCAGGAGTAAAGAGATATTCCGCAGTTCTAAAGTAGTACCAGAGAGAATGGAAGGACAGTCTTAGAGGCATTTGACAGGAGGTATTTCACAGAAAGAATGAACAGGACTTACAGACCGACAATATTAGGGGTAGTGTGCTGACTGGTTTATGCTTCTAGGATTTCAAGTCATTGATGCTGTTGCCATCATTGATAGAAGTTTTGAAGGCAAACTGATTTAGGGGGAAAATTTTAATTGTGTGTTTTCTGGAGCTTATAAAAATGGGTCTTGTACATTGGCTTTTTGTTTGAAATATTAACCTTATGTTTTGTACTAAACTGATTGCTTTTGTTCCTTTTATATTTCTTCTTTTATTCAATGCACCTACTCTCATGCTTCTTTTGCATGTTGGCGTCCACAGCTGTTCTTAGTATTTACCTTATAATGCTTAAGCCACGTTGAAATGTAGATGCACTAAATCCTTTTAATAGTGAATCTTTGTGTTTTCACCATTTGTAAAAAACATCCATCTTCATCATCAATTCATTTCATGTAGGTTTTTTTTTTAAAAAAGTCCTACATATGTTCTAAAATATGCTAACATTTTATGCATGTACAAAAAATGTATCTCAGGAAGTTATATTTTGTTTCTTGAATGTTAGTTATTGTCACATACTCACATGTGAAACAGTTGTTAAAGTGTTTAAACTCTAGCCTCTCACTAAAATTAATGAAAACATAGTGCCCTCCGTAATTTGTGGCAAATTTAGAGTACACAATTGCCATTTATGCTATTCAAGTTCTTAGGTGCCTTCTTTAAGAAGGAAAACTTGTTCACTCATCTCAGGTTGTTTTAAGGCCTTTCTTACTTTTGGTATTCCTAGGTGACTTAACTTAGGACCACCAGATAAGGATATTGGCATTTACCTTTAGATAACTCCGAAGTAGAGCCTTCTGCACTTCTGGGAAGGAAGGAATTAAAAACCTGCTTTTGTTTTTATTTATTTATTTTTTATTAATTAAATCTTCATTGTTCAGATTATTACATTTGTTCTGCTTTTAAAATTGACCTTTAGATGTTTGTTTACACCCTTCTTCAGAATATGAATATGTTTTCTTAATATTTACTTCCTTTGAACCTTTTAATCTAACAATTATATTATATTATAGAGGTTCAATTAATCATCTCTAGACTGAATTAAAACTTAAATAAGAGCTGGAATTTTTAGGATTAAAAAACGATTTATGGACAGTCTTTAGTTGCTAAAGACTTGAAAAACATTCACTGAAGAAATCAGTTCAGTGATATTGAATACGGTGTTGTTTTTTTTAAATGTTCTCACAGTTTTATTTTATGGGAAAAATGGCAATTCTACAAAACTTCTAAAACCTAACTACACTTTCAAGAGGCTGTTCAGATTTCTGTAGTTCAATATGGCTTAGGTGGCAGGATCCTGGATTCTGGGATCAAATTGCCTGTTAGAATTCTAGCTTACTACTTACTAGCTGGGTAACCTCAGACAAATGATCTAACCATTCTTAGCCTCAGTTTCTGTGTCTGTAGTATTGGAGGGAAGGTAAATTTTCACTCCAGATATCTTTGTGAGGATTTAATGAGTTATCTATAATAATAGAAGTGTAATATGCTAATTAGACCTGATGGTCCGGACAAAGCCGGGGCTTCGAGGGAAGCCCCAGTCCCCGGTACCAGAGGGGGAAGCCAGTGCTGGCAGCTGGGGGGGAAGGAAGACCTACTCTTGCACGAATTTCGTGCATCAGGCTTCTAGTAATATATAAAGTGCTTCTGGCACATAGTATGGACTGAGTTTTTAAAGGCAGTGGATTAGCAGTTTTTTTAGAGAAAATGAGATCAGCAATGAGACTTTTTAGATTTTGGTAATAAGCAGGACTTTTGTAGGCCATATGGAGAGAGAGAGAGAGAAGATCATTAAGGAATACCAACTGCTGAGAATATCTGTCTGGATTATTTGACCTTTGGAAATCATGGAATTTTTAAATATTCCCCTTGTGATTTTTGCCTGAAGCCTACTTTAGGGGGTGGAATTGAGGGACACTTTTATCTTTCTATTCAATGAGTAAATGATGATTATTATACTATTTGTTATTCCTTTGGAGATGTAACAGTCATTTGGTCTTTTTCTTTTAAATGAGCAATTAAATGTTGAATTTTTCTGTTCATTAATGTGACATTTTGAGTTTGTTGAACTTGTTTATATTTATTTATTTTTTAAAAGATTTGTGCATGCATCTATCTATCTATCTATCTATCTATCTATCTATCTATTTATTTTGCTGCTGTTGTTGTTGTTGTTAATCGTCACCGGAAGATCTTTTTCCATTGATTTTTTTTTTTAGAGAGAATGGAAGGAAAGGGGAGAGACAGAGGGAGAGGGAAACATCCAGGTGAGAGAGACACATTGATTGGTTGCCTCTACCCCTACTGGGCCGGGGCCAGGGCTGGAAATCGAGCCTGCAACTATGGTAATCTCAGACAAATGATCTAACCATTTTTACAATTCCTTGACCGGAATTGAACCTGGAACCCTTAATTCTGCAGGCCAGTGCTCTATCCACTGAGCCGTGAGCCACATAGGCTAGGGCTGACCTTTTTTTTTTTTTTAAAGTTTATTGCATGAAGGAGTTACACTAGTCCAAGTTAAAAGCAGACCCCAAATGGTTACATTATACAAGCTGTGAGGTTTTTAAACTTATGACAAGGGACAGGCCTCAGTGCCAACGGGAAGCGGGTCATCAACCTACTTGCATCAGCAAAGGGGTCGAAAGAATGGAGGTTCTGGATAGCGGACATATGATATGATTCCTTTTCCTCGGTGGAAACGGCCTGCGGAAGGCTGCGGGGGGACAAGGTGGGCAGGGGCGACGGAGCGTCAGGAAGCGAGGGGGCCTCAAGCGGGAGGTTGCTGAGTCCTCTGCAGCTCAGTCACTGGGGCCTGAACTTGTTTTTATATGTGACTTGTTTGTTATTCTTTGGCTGATCTTGAGTGCAAAGAACAGTTCGAGTACATCATTCACAGTTGGAAGTTGAAGATTTACTATTGCACTAAACACTTTCTCAACCTATTTCTGTAGCAACTATCTTTGAATATAGTTGGCCCAACCTGGCTTACTTTTGTTTGACCCTTTAGTTATCATAGATCAGGAAAAAACATTAATTAACATTGGAATATAGGATTTCAATAATTATGATTCATTACTGTTCATATTTCTGAGTTAGTAGATTTTTTTTCCCCAGCTTACTTTATTTTTAATTTTTTAAAAATTGTTTATTGTTGAAAGTATTACATATGTCTTCTTTTCCCACTTGGACCTCTCCTGCCCACTCTCGCTCCCCACCCTGTCCCCCCTCCCCCTCAGCACAGGCCCTCACCCCCCTACTGTCTGTGTCCATTGGTTATGCTTATATGCATGCATACAAGTCCTTTGGTTTATCACTTACCCTCTCCCCCCCAAAAACAGATATTTGGTTGATTAAAAAAAAATTAAAAAGCCTTCAAATTCTTAAGTATTTTTCAGTGCCAACATTATTTCCTTTTGCCTGCTCATTAGAAAATTCTCTTCAAATCAAAAGGAGTGCTCCTCTGTCTGGGACAGTTTATCCTCTTCAATAAAATAATACATTTTGGTAGAGAGAGAAACCCACCTGGAGGAATGAGGGAGCCAAGTTCACACTGGTACTCCCTGTTCTAACAGATTTTCCATCAGGTTGTCTTTGTACCCAACTCTCTAGTTGACTCACTGTGATACAGATTATTTTGATAACCAAACCTCTTATTTACTATTTAGAAAATTATATTTGTCATGAATTTTTGACTCTTTAAGACATAGTTTTGATTATCTGCTGATAAATATTGATGGAAAAAATATACACTAATGGAGGAGGACTAAGATTTGATGATTAGGTTTAGTAATAGCTGAACCTGTACTATTAGTATTGGAATATTTGTTTCCTATTCAATTACCAGTTATTTAATGAGTCTGCTATTTTCAAGGTACTGTGTATAGCACCTATGTGCTGTGTTGTATGGTGGAGAATAAGAAAATGCACCAGAGCCCTCACTGGTTTGGCTTAGTGGATATAGTGTTGGCTACAGGCACCAGAGCCCTCACTGGTTTGGCTTAGTGGACATAGTGTTGGCCTACAGACCGAAGGGTCCCCAGTTCGATTCTGGTCAAGGGCATGTACCTCGGTTGCAGGCTCCTCTCCAGCCCAGGCCCTGGTCGGAGCTCGTGCAGGAGGCAACCAATCGTTGTGTTTCTCTCACATCAGTACTTCTCACTGTCTATCCCTCTCTCTCCCACTCTCTGTAAAAATAAATGGAAAAATATCCTTGGGTGAGAATTAATTAGGAAAAAGCAAAAAGGAAAATGCACCGGACATACTTCTTTTGTTGAGAGTTTATAGTCTAGGTGGGAAGATTAAGCATGTATTATCCTGTCATAAAAAGTCACGAGTTAAATACTCTTTGCTATGGATAAAATGGTTTGAGAGATCATAGGTAGAAGATCACATTTGACTGAGAGATAAAGGGAAACTTAATGGGAGAGGTGGCAGTTTCATACCGAACCTTGAAGGAAAAGTAGAATTTGGAAACGTAGAAATGGTGGTGGAGTGGCTTGAGCAAAGACGTTCAGGTAGAATAAAACATGGTATGCTTTGAGGAATGGCAGATGAAATTTAGGCTTTACTTGATGTAGTAGGCAGTCAATAAAGGTTGCCAACAGGGGGTAGTATGCTTGAAGTTGTTTCATAAAGTTAATGTGGCAGTGGTATATAGATCTGTGAGATTTAGTGGCTCAAATGTAAAGTAGGGGAAGAGTCAAATGAAGCTAGGAGATTTTAAGCCTTGTTGTTAGGATGGTGGAAGGTAGTGCCTTGGGAAAAGGCACATATTTTCAGTGAAATATGTTGATTGCTTGGGGGCCTGTTGAGTTTTATCTACTAGTGCAGTATATGAGTGGAGAATGACCAGGAGGCATTGAGAAACTCAGAGCTGCCCTTCTAGAGAGAAGGTGGGGCTAGAATTTAGGTTTAGATATCCTAATAAAGTTGAAGCTCTGGTAGGTCAGTAAGGAAGAGAGGTCAGGTCCTTCCATAGGTCAACTGAATGTTTAGAAAGGGAAGACAACCGAGGAATGCTCAGTGTGGAGTAGAGGAGGAAGAAAGGAAGAGAGCAGCAGTTAGATACGAAGTTGAGAAGAGAGCCTTTCTGAGCTGTCTTGAGCAGGGAGTCTTGGGAGGTATTGTTAAGAGGTGGGAAGAACATGGACTTGAATCTAGGTCCTGCCACTTATTAACGTTGTAACCTTGAGCAAGGTTCTTAACATATGGGAATGTCAGTATTCCCATCGATAAAATGGGAGTAGTATACCTGTCTCATATCCTTTAAAAATATAAATCAGCTCTTGTTATTCTTCTGCACAGAACTCTCAAGTGTCTTTCCATCTCAATAAAATGGAAAAACCTTTACCTCAGTAAAATGAGAGCCTTATGCAATCTGGCCGTTGCTTGTTTGATTGCATTTCAGACCATTTTCCCTTTTGCATGTTCACTTCTAATAGACATAATCACACTACTTATGTTTTTTTTTGGTAATCTGTTTTGTTATTTAGGGTAGAGCTCTTGATTTCTGAGGAATATCTTAAATTGGACAACAAGTTGTCAAAAAAGCACATGAAAATTTCTAAGGAGTGAATGACTAGAGAAAAAATCCCTTTTTTTAAAAAATATATTTTATTGCCAAAACCGGTTTGGCTCA
>NW_006285247.1:642914-658529 GCF_000327345.1 Myotis davidii | reverse complement strand
GGTGGGTATGCAGGAGGCAGCTGATCAATGTTTCTCTCATCAATGTTTCTAACTCTCTATCCCTCTCCCTTCTTCTCTGTAAAAAATCAATAATGCCCTTGACCGGAATCGAACCTGGGACCCTTCAGTCCGCAGGCCGATGCTCTATCCACTGAGCCAAACCGGTTTGGGCGAGAAAAAAATATCTTGCCTCATCTTTGTGCATAAGCAATATAAGTAATATTGCTCTTATTGATTATGAAAGACGACCTGGGTTGAAAGTCTGGAACACAAACTTATGTTCCATAAACTTATCTGTATAAGCTTTACTACTGTTAAAAATATGATAAAACTTTGATATAGATTTATAATTTATTCATGAAATATCTACCAGGCATTATGCTAGGTGCTAATTAGGAAAGGGGAGTTAATTCAAGTGACTGCTTAACAAAGAGCTAAAAAAAAAGTCTTGGAAAGTCTTTTCAAATGTGTTGGTACAGTTTCTTGTATTACTTGTATAGTATAGTGAATGTGAAATAAGTTTACATCCCCAAGGACTATACTAGGTACATAGTAATTCATAATATTATTTGATGCTTTGATAATTAAGAGTCTTAAAATATTTTATCATAACGTGGTATTGTATTGAAGATTTGTTTGAATCTCTATGGACCCTAGGCCCGTGGTTGGCCAACAGCAGCTCGCGAGCCACATGTGGCTCTTTGGCCCCTTGAGTGTGGCTCTTCCACAAAATACTGACTTCTGCGCATGGGCCACAAAGTTTCAATCGCACTGTACGTGCGTGCCTGCAGGTGGTATTTTGTGGAAGAGCCACACTCAAGGGGCCAAAGAGCCGCATGTGGCTCGCGAGTTATGGTTTGCCAAGCCACAGCTTGCCGACCACTGCGCCTAGGCCAAACTTTTAAATTGTCTTTTGATTAATCACCAACCCTAGCTTCCTTTCTACTAATGGATCTCTTCTAAAAGAGTGTTGTGATTTGAGATATTTTTGTGTGTTTTTTATTCATGCTTAATATGAGATGAATCTGTTTTATCTTGGGAAACTAGGAGTGTAGTTAATAAGTATTTGTTAATGGACCTTATCTGTTATTCAAATTAGTATTGTGAATTGATAATACAAATCACATGAGGCTCTCATAATTATATTTGAGGAGAATCAATAATTCAAGTGAATGAATACAGGTTTTAAGTAATTTTGTTTTTAACAGTATCGAAAAATATTCAGTATAAAATTAATGTATGTATGAAAGTATGAAAAGAAGGAAGAACGCTAGATCAAGTGTCATCAGATTAGAACAGGTTCCTTTCTAAGAATGCTGAATTTACAGTGTTTTCAGCTTATTACCATTTATTTTGTATAGTCTTTTGACTCATTACAGGTGTCAGGTTGCTTTTGTTTCTTGATTCCAACTAGATCTTTAGAGTTTGGATTGTGATTAGTCCGGTTTGGGAGTTGTTTTGAAGGATTCTGTCTCTGTTGGCAGTGACAGAGGGAGGCTTGTTTGGATCGTTCTTGATTTCTAAACCTTGAAGAAAGTAGACCTGTATCTCAGAAACTTGCAAGCCCAGAAGACATTGAATTAATCAGGATCAGACTGAGTTTCAGACTGTGCTTACAGTTCCATTTGGAGTGCATGGAGTGTTACAGTAACTATTTACTTTGAATCTGCATTTCCTCTCACTCCCTCTTTTCTACCCTCATTTTATTGTTTTAATATTACAGATTGCCTACAATGTGTCAGAAATACCAGGGCATGGGAATGAGATGAGATATATGTGGACATTTATAGTTAAGGGAAAGATGTATACTGTGTGTGTGTGTGTGTGTGTGTGTGTGTGTGTGTGTGTATAAATTCAACTGTGGTAAGTGCTATTGAAAAGTACAAATTTTATATGAGAGAGTTACAAGAGGACCCATTCTAGTGTGGTGGGTTTGGGAAGGCTTTCCCAATAAACTGACATAGTGAGTATATGAATATACAGTATATGAAGTGAATATGTACTTGGCCAGTCAGAAAGAGGGGTTATTTGATGATTTCTTAAATCCAATACCCTGGCCAAGAATTTGATTTCTTCCCTTTAGACTTTGGGTTTTACTTAAACTTGAAGCTAATAGCAGTAATAAAGCATTTCAGACCATACAAATACCTTAACAGATTCTCTGAAATTGAACCTCTATTCTAATAAAATCTGTATTTTAAGTTAAGGTAGTCAGGAAATTTTAGTTACAAATGTTAGACAAAGTGTCTTAATAAGTTTGTCTTCACCCCTTTAAAGGTTGTAGACAAAATTGTGAGGTCTGGGTAGGTAAGCATGTTTATAATGTCTCTCCCCCCCCCTTTCTTTTCTTATGGTTAATTTTGTGGTTAAATTTATCTTGTGGTTTAGGTAGGTGGTTAGGGTTCTCCATATCAAAAAATAATAAGTGATTTTGTGCCTGTCAAATCATTGATGGCCTAATTTTTAGTCTTCAGTATAGTGAGTTTTAGCAAAAGTGTGAGTACAATTGCAGCTTAAACCTTTTGAGAATGGCTTCTCTTCTGTTAATGGATTGAATATATCAGCAAATGGTGAAGCAGTTTGGTATTTTTCAGTCAGCATAGTCCCCTGATATCTGTGACTTCCCTTGATCAAATTGTCTCTTCTTCTCTGTCTTGAATTCTTAGTTTGCTTGAGTTCTGTTTAGAGGATTCGATTCAGTACACCTAATATTCTTATTGGAGAGACTGGAATATTTGAATGTGCCTTCTGTCTTTCATAGGAATAAAGTTCTTTATTAAGATGTGTATTATTAGAATTTTTCTTCATTAATAAAGGTATTTCTTTTTAGAGCTCATGATATTTGTACTTATGTCTGCAGAAGATAGTAAGGCATAAAAATGTTTTGGATTAAGATTACTGTATTGCATGGTGAGTTATATCAGTATGTTGAAGTAATAATTGTGTATTTCTAAGACTATTCCCTACATTACCTAAAATATTAATATTGCTCAATTTAGAACATGGCTATAATGTATGCAGGACTCAATCTGAGTCATGTTTTTGATCATTTTTTTTCTCAATATTATATCTAAACTATATTTTCAGATTTATCTTTAAAGTCTGTGTCAACTGCCATATCAGTTTGAAAGTGGCTCCTTTTACAGAGTAAGGATACTATAAGGCTTATTTTGAAGGTCATCACTAAAACTTAATTGCATGATTTTCATTATAGGAAGGTTTTATATAAGTAGCTAAAGAAGACTTTTAAAGATTTTCTTGTATTCTCTGATATATAATATTAACAAAGTTGCCCTAGGTTTTTAGTTTAGTTTTTTTTTGGGGGGGGGAGAGATTATTTTTAATAATCTGGTTGTATACCATGAGACAGCATGGTGTAGTGCATTGGATATAAGTTATAAGATCTGAGACTTTTTTTGCTTTCAGATTTATAGTATGACTCAGTGTCCTCATCTATAAACAGATGACAGTCTATATTTTCTAACTCATTTTATGAAGTCAACATTACTCTGATATCAAAACCTGGCAAAGAAAACACACACACACACACACACACACACTTACAGACCAATATCTGATGAATATAGGTTCAAAAATCCCAAACAAAATACTAGCAAATTGAATACAGTACATTAAAATGAGAGCACATCTCGATCAAGTGGGGTTTTTTTCCAGGGGTGCAAGGATGGTTCAAATACACAAATCGATCAATGCAATATATCACATTAACAATATAAATGATAAAAAAACATATGCTTCTATCAATATATGCAGAAAAGCACCTGACAATATACAACATCCTTTTATGAGTAAAACATTCAATAAAATGGATATAAAAGGAAAGTACCTCAACATAATAAAGACCAGATATGACAGATCCTCAGCTAATACCATACTCAGTGATGAGAACTGAAAGCTTTTCCTCTGAGATCTGGGAGAAGACAAGGATGCCCACTCTTACCACTACTATTAAACGTAGTACTAGATGTCCTACCCAGAGCAATCAGGCAAGAGAAAGACATAAAGGCATCCAGGTTGGTAATGAAGAAGTAAAATTATCACTTTTTGCAGATGACATGATTCTTTATACAGAAAACCTTAAAGGTTCCACAAAGCCTTATTGTTTCTAATTGCTATTACAGTAAGCATATACAGTAAGGTTGCAGGGTATAAAATCAATGTACAAAAATATATTGGGTTTCTATATACTTAAAATGAAATTTCAGAAAAAGAAATGAAAAAAACAAAAAACAAACAAAAAATAACTCCATTTGCAATTGCAATAACAACAACAAAATACCCAGGAAGAAACAACAAAGGATGTGAAGGACCTATACACTGATAAATACAAGACATTATTGAATGAAATTAAAGAAGGCACAAAGAAATGGAAAGATATTAAAATAAATGGAAGAAGATACAAAAAATGGAAAGATATTCTGTGTTCATGGATTGAAAGAATTAGCATAGTTAAAAATGTTTATGTTACCCAAAGCAATATACAAATTTAATGCAATCCCCATCACAATCCCAATGGTATTTTTCAAAGAAATAGGACCAAAAAAATTATCAAATCGGTGGGGAACCACAGGAGACTCCAAATAGCCAAAGCAATGCTGAGAAAAAAGAACAAAGTTGTAGGTATCACATTCCCTGACTTCACATTATACTACAAGGCTACAGTAATCAAAACAGTGGGTACCCTGACCAGGTGGCTCAGTTGGTTGGAGCATTGTTCCCTATACCAGAAGGTTGCAGGTTCCATTCCTGGTCAGGGCACATATCTAGGTTGTGGGTTCAGTCCCCAGTCGAGGCATGTATGGCTGGCAACTTACTGAGGTTTCCCTCTCACTTCAATGTTTTTCTCTCTCTCCCTTCCTCTCTCTAAAATAAATAAATAAATAAAAAAAATCAATAAAAACATCCTTGGATGAGGATTAAAAACACCACCAATGTTTTTTTCCCTGAGTAATTGGGTGGATGTGATGCTATTACTGGGGGTAGAAAACCCAGTAATAAAAGCATTTTTGGGAAATATAGTAAGTTCTACTTTGGACATGCTGATTTTTTTTTTATCCCTATGGCACATTCTTATTGACATGCCAAAGACATTTAAAATATGAGGTAAGAATTTAGGAGAGAGGTTGGAGTTATAATAGGAATTCCTGCTTTTTGAAATAATAGATGATGCTGCAAGAGAGAGCATATGTAGAATGAGTAGAGATCTGAGGAAGACTATTAACAAGGAAATAGCATTTTGAGATAAAATGGGAGAATGAAAAAAATGCACTGTCATAGAAGCCATAGAAACTTCTCTTCTGTCAAAATTCTACCTATTTGTCAAGACTTATCTTAGAAGGTTTAGTGACATCTTCCTTACATCATCATCTGCCCAGTCCCATCTGCTTTTAGTCATTCTCTAAATGTGTTTCTATAGCAGTTTCTTCTTCCTCTTAACTTAGCATTTACCACACTGCTATATTGTAGATTATTGTTTATGATTTTATATTCCTTGAAGGAAAGGGTTAGATTTTATTCATCATTATTTTTCCCGTGTATGGCATAATTCTTAGTAACAATTTAATTGCATAAAGTTGGGGATAGAGTAAGGAAATAACTCAAGAGGTTATTGGATTGGTTGGTCATACTGACCTTAGGGAAAGTGTTATCTCTAGACTTAGGGGAGAGTGAATAGAGAGTTCTCTAGTCTTCTCTCAAGTCAGTCTTGCTTTTTTCTATACTCTGTTCCTCATTCCCCAATTATGTCTTTTAAATGTTTGTTCCTTTGATACTACTATTTCATCATGATGGATAAGTATTCATTCATGGTGACCTGTAAGAATTCCACTATTTTTTCCAATTTAGTTTGTATTCCCTTCTCAGTGCACTAATGCCTATAGTCACTCTTTGCTAAACTTCCAAGGCTCTTTGTATTACATTGCTAACATTTAATCCTTTTTCAGTTTCTCTATCCATTTCTTATCATATGTTATGATTGATAAGATTTTTACTTCCTATAACATTAAATTATTTTGTTTTAATTTAGAAACCTTTCTTTTAAATTCAAAGTTCACATACAAAAATGTTTAAACACAAATGTTTTCAATCTCAATTTAAAAGATAAGTCAATGAAGACTCAATGGTTGGTAATCTTTATAAAATATTTCTGTGAAGATAGTATCCCTGATGAACATAAATGCTAAAATCTTCAACAAAATATTAGCAAATTGGACCCAGCAATACATTAAAAAGATCATACACCATGACCAAGTGGGATTTATTCTGGGGATGCAAGGTTGGTATGATATTTGCAAATCAGTAAATGCGATCACATAAACAGATTGCAAGACAAAAATCACATGATGATATCAATTGATGCAGAAAAAGCATTCAACAAAATCCAACACCCTTTTTACTCTCAGTAAAGTGGGATTAGAGGGATCATACCTCAACATAATAAAAGCCATATATGACAAACCTACAGCCAACATCATACTCAATGGGCAAAAACTAAAACTATTTCTCCTAAGAACAAGCTAGGGATGCCCACTTTCACCACTCTTGTTTAACATAGTACTGGAAGTCCTAGCCATAGTGGTCAGACAAGAAGAAAAAATAAAAGATACAATTTAGAAAGGAGGAAAAACTGTCATTATTCACACATGACAAGATATCGTACATAAAAAACCCTAAAGACTCCATCAAAAAACTACTAGATTTAATAAATGAATTTGGCAGGATACAAAATTAACACCCAGAAATCTAGAACATTTTTATACACCAACTAGAAGCCCAGTGCACGAAATTCTTGTGTGTGTGGGGGGGTGTCCCTCAGCCCAGCCTGCGCCCTCTTGCAATCCGGGACCCCTCAGGTAGTATGTCCTTAGGTCTGGCCGGAGATCAGGGCCTATTGGGGCTTTCCTTCCCCTGGCTGCCAGCAACTGACCCCACTCCTGCCGCTGCCACTGCTTGCCATCTGTGCAGCACTACCCCCTCTCCTCCATCACTGATCGCCTCCCTCTGCAGGTGACAGGTGTGGGGTGTGATCGCTTGACTGGCCTGGGCCTCCCTCTGCAGGGTGATCGCTGGCCAGCCCCGTGCACCCGCCACAGTGTTGCTGGCTGGTGGCCTTTGCCTCCCTCTATGGGGCGATTAATCGTGGGGCCCCCAGACCAATCACCCCACAGAGGGAGGCCCCGCCCACCTGGCCAGGGCTCTGTGATCAATTGCCGCGCAGAGGGTGGCCTTGGCTTCCCTCTTTGGGGCGATCAATTGCAGAGCCCCTCCTTCTCTCCAATCGATCGCCCCACTGGCTAGCTGGTGGAGCCCCACCATCAAATGCCCTACAGAGCATGGCCTGGGCCTCCCTCTGCAGGGCAATTGTGGGGTGATGGTGGGGCTCCCTGACCAATCATATCACACCTGCCTTGGCTGGCCTGGTGCAAATTCATGTCATAGCATGGTCATCCTGAAGGTCGTCTAGACTCGTTCTGCTGTTTGGTTGTTTGGTCTATTTGCATATTATGCTTTTATTATTATAGATAATGAACTCTCAGAAAGAGAAACTAAAAAGAAAAATTCCACTTACCATTGCAACAAAAAATTAAGATTCTTAGGAATAAACTTAACCAAGGAGGTAAAAGACCTGTACTCAGAAAACTAAAGGACTTTGAAAACAGATATGCTAGTAGAGGAGGATATAAACAAGGAAGAATATACCATGTTCATGGATTGGTAGAATCAACATCATTAAAATGTCCATACTACCCAAAACAAGCTATAGATTTATGCAATCCCTACTAAAATACCAATGGCATATTTCACAGATATAGAACAAACACTCCAAAAATTTATATGGAACCAAAAAAGACCACAAATAGTGTAACAATCTTGAGAAAGAAGAACAAAGTTGGAGGAATCACAATACCAGATATGAAGCTATACTACAAAGCTACTGTTCTCAAAACAGCCTGGTCCTGGAACAAGAACAGGCATATAGATTAATGGAACAGAACAGAAACCCCAGATTTTGAACCACACCATTATGCTCAATTAGTATTTGACAAAGGAGGCAAGAGCACACAATGGAATAAAAACATATAATAAATGGTGTTGGGAAAATTGGACAGGTACACACACACAAAAATGAAACTATACCACCAACTTACACCATACACAAGAATAAACTGAAAATGGATAAAAGACTTAAATATAAGTTGTGAAACCATAAAAATCTTAGAAGAAACCACAGGCAACACAATCTCAGACATTTCTCATAGCAATATGTCTACCGATATATTTCCTAGGGCAAAGGAAATGAAGGAGAAAATAAATGAGACTACATCAAAATAAAAAGCTTCTGCACAGCAAAAGAAACCATCAACAAAATGAAAAGAGAGCCCACTGCATGGGTGAACATATTTGCCAATGATACATCCAATAAGGGATTCATTTTCAAAATATATAGGGAACTCATACAACTTAATAAACGGAAAACAAACAGTCCAATTAAAAAATAGACAAAGGACTTAAACAGATATTTCTCCAAAGTGGACATACTGAAGGCCAAGAGCCATATGAAAAAAAATACTCAAAGTCACTAATTATCTGAGAGAGGCAAATTAAAATGACAATGAGGTATAACCCACATCTGTCAGAATGGCTGTCATCAACAAATGACAAGTGTTGGTGAGGATGTGGAGAAAAGGTAACCCTAGTACACTGCTGGTGGGAATGCAGACCGGTGCAGCTACTGTGGAGAACAGTATGGAGTTTCCTCAAAAATTAAAAATGGTTTCCTCAAAAAGTTAAAAATGGAACGCCCATTTGACCCAGTGATCCCAATTCTAGGAATATATCCCAGGAAATCAGAAACATCAATCAGAAAGGACGTATGCATCCCTATGTTCATAGCAGCACAATTTACAATAGCTAAGATTTGGAAACAACCCAAGTGCCCATCAGCAATGGTACATTTACATAATGGACTACTATGCAGCTGTAAAAAAGAAAGAACTCTTACCATTTGCAACAGCATGGATGGATCTGGAGAGTATTATGCTAAGTGAAATAAGCCAGTCAGAGAAAAATAAGTATCTCATGATCCCACTCATATGTGGATTGTAATGAACAAAACAAATTGATAAACAAAATAGACCCAGAGACATAGAAGCACGGAACAGACTGTCAAATCTCAGAGGGAAAGCAGGGGAAGGTGGATGGATGGGAAGAGATCAACTAAAGAATTTGTAGGCATAACCCATGGACACAGAGGGGAAGACCTGGTGTAGGGGGTGGGGACGGGCTAGAAGAGGTCAATGGGGGAAAAAAGGAAATATATGTACTACTTTCAACAATAAAAGATAAAAAAATAAAAGTGTTATTCTTAACAAAATAATTTCTGTGAAACTTCTGCAATCCTCTGTACAGGAACTTGTGCCCGTTTCTGTTTTGTAGCATATACTAACATATATTATGCTAGATTCTTAATATGTATTTATTTTTCAGGTCATTTTTTTTTCTTTTATGCCTTCGGTAGACCAAAATCATTCATTTTATTTTACTTTTCATACTTTTTAATATCTAGCATGGTTTTTGTCAGACAATAACCATGTTTGAATAACTGAATGGATTTCTCTGGTTTCTGTCCTTGAGTTTCTCTAATATCCAGGCTGATAAGATCTGTAATGTATTTTTATTTTAGCATTCAACTTCAATTTGAGTTAACTTTATTTTTCCCCCTTACAATATATTTAATTTTCTTTTTAAATATACTTTTATTTTATTGAATTCAGAGAGAGGAAGAGAGGGAGAGAGAGATAGAAACACCAATGATGAAAGAGAGTCATGGATTGGCTGCTTCCTTCATGCCCCCTACTGGGGATGAAGCCCACAACCTGGGCATGTGCCCTGACCGGGAATTGAACCGTGACCTCTTGGTTCATAGGTCGACGCTCAACCACTGAGCCACACCGGCCGGGCTATATTCTATTTTTCGTTTAAAACTTTTTTCTTATTAATCCTCACTTGATATTTTTCCATTTATATATTTTTTACTTTAAAAAATACATTTTTATTGATTTCAGAGGGAGGAAGGGAGAGGGAGAGAGAGAAATATCAATGCTGAGAGAGCATCATCGATGAACTGCCTCCTGCAAGCCCCCCGGGGATCTGTCCCGAAACTGGGGCATCCTGACCAGAATTGAAACCTAACTTTCTGGTTCATTGGTTGTTACTCAACCACTGAGCAACAGGCTCCATTGAGAATGAAAGGGAGGGAGGGGGAGACAGAGAGAAACATTGATGTGAGAGAGGCACATCGATTGGTTCTTCCCACTAACACCCTGACCGTCTGAGGGATGGACCTGCAACCCAGCTACATGCCCTTGACTAGGAATTGAACCATGATCCTTAGGTGGGCTGGCTGACATTCTACCATTAAGCAACTCTGGCCAGGGCTAAAACTGTTTTTTAAGGCATCATAAGTATTTACCTCAACATTTGGTGGTTACTCATTATATGACCCATGTCATAATTTCTTTGTGTATTTTTTACCCATACCGTCAATAAATTAAAGTGTTTTCTGTTCCTGAAATTATATTTTTATAGAGGTGGCAGTAAAATACCAGTTTTTACTTTAAAAATATATGCTGTTATTCAGTAGCTTTCATCTAATTTAAGTGGAAAAGTTGGTTGGATTAAAGAAAAACTTTCTCTTTTCAGATTGCAGCAATTCTCCGGAAACGAAAACTAGACTATTATGTACATAGACTACTCCCTGAGATCCTGCAATCTGCTTCATTTCTGACTGCTAATGGGGCCTTGTATATGGCCTTCTTTTGCATTTTAAGGTTGGTACTCATATTCGCTACTGGAGGTTAATACAAATTCCTGTGTTGAAATGGAAACGAACAGATGTTTATATAAATGTTGTGCAGGTCACTGCTTGTATATTTTTTTTCTCTCTGTGAAGTGACATTTATTTATCCCAAGGAAAGCTTGTAAAGCCGGGAGTTGTGGGCCTCTTGGTCTAAAGATGTAACATAAACTTCAAATTATTGCTGTGATTAAATAGCAGAAGTATTTTACTTTATCATACATTTTCTGAGGGCTACTGTGTTTACCAAGTTGTTGAGGATTTCTTAACTTTTCAATTTCATAAATGATGAATTCAAAGCAGTTGTCCATGCTATAGGTTTAAGTCCACATGCAGTGAACAACTTCAAAAGGACTATAAACTGTCCGTGTTTAAATATAAAATAGTAAGTTAACTTCTGGCATATCCTACTGATGAAACTTTTAGTCCTGATTCAGTCTTATGCACATTACTTGGAGACATGCTTCAAACAATGTAGATGTAGTTGGAATTCAGTTTTTAGTCCTGTGATATGCCTAACATATTTATTAAGTATTTACTTTTTATCTTTCCCCCCCACTGAATATTGAAAACCCAAATTAGTGTGTTTTTAATCAATCAAGTTTAAAATACTAACTTTATATTGCCCTCATATTAGTGTGATCCAATTTAATGTCGTTCAAAGTTCTGCAGGTATATTAGCAGAAATTAAAAATATTTCCAAATGTCTTTTAGAGATATTTCCCTTAAAACATTAATATTTATAGATGTCCAGATTATGCATAAAATAATTGATAAGGTTTATACTGTTGTGAGTACGTCATGTCTTTAAATTGACCTGGAAATCTGTGTAAGAAACTCTTTATCAGGTGGTCTCTGGAAAGTTTCTAACATTTGTTAAAACTCTAAAAATAAAGTTATAAGATAACTAGGTTTTTAAAAAATTACAGTAATAATAAATTGCTATTGCAGCATATTTCTTTACGTTCCATGAACTTGTTTGGTTAAGTTGTAGAAACATAAACTACTTATAATAAAGTAACATCTGTATTTCTCCAGTAATTGAATCACTGATTATTTTCCTTTAATTTTTACATTCAGTAACTTCTTAAGTTCCTTGTGGATTTTATATTGGATGGGGGACTACTAATAGTTTTCTCAGGCAGAAAGTTTCTGATGTCCGTTTCGGAAATATCCATGTTATATATGCTTAGTAGGTTTTCTAATTCTTTAAAGCTAAGCTTCATTTCAAAAGATCATTTCATCTTTATTTTTAGCCTTGTCTGTGTATATCTCAGGAACATACTGTCTTTGAAAGGAAAAAAAAAAGTCTTTCCAACATCTCCATTTTTTTTCTCTTTAAAAATCTGAGCATCTAATGGTTTTATATAATGTGTGAGACACCATGCAGAGTCTTACTTTCACTAGTAAGTGAAAAATTATATAAACATATAACTAAGAGTAGGAAACATTTTTTTAGTAAGTGCTGTAAGAAAGAGTTATCAAGGGTGATAGAAGCAAAGAGGGAGAGACATTTGTTGAATATTATGTGTAAAAAGTGATAGTAATTATTGTAATAACAGTTAACATTTTCTTTGTATTTTCTATATGCTGTGTATGGTGCTAGGAAATATTTCATGCAGTCCTCATAACAATATGAGATCGGTAATATTTTTCTCATTTGATAGATAAGGAAGTTGAGAACACAGCGGGTTTGTATAGTGAGTGATGTTGGATCCAGGAATCTCTAAATGAATATGATTGGCTAAATTACTACAGGGAGAGAATATCTGTTAGTTTGCTATTGTCGTCTGGTGAGAGATGGTGAGGGTCTTATCTAAGACCAGGGGCAGTAGGTTGGAGAGGAATTTGAGAGGATAATTGCATATGAAATGATTTTTAATGTATGGGGTAAGGGAGAAGGAGAAGCCACGGATGTCTCCAAGTGTCACCTATGCGTGGATAGGTAGTTGTTGCCAGTAACCTAGGAAAATAGGGGAGAGAGAACAAGTTCATGAGGAAGGAGAGAGAGATCATGAGTTTGTCTTTGGATATGTTGAGTTGGAGGTGCTGTGGACATTTTGATAGAGTGTGGACTGAGAAGGGGAGCTTCTATTTGTAATGACTGAAATGACAAACCAGAAATTTCATATGAACATTCCGAATTTGAATTTCAGGAGGATACTTGGAAAATTCTACTCATGGAGTCCTGGTTTTGGTGCCGCTTTGCCAGCATCTTATGTGGCCATTCTAATTGAAAGAAAAAGCAGGTAAAATTTTACATATCTACATATTTAATTGAACTGATTTACTGTCCCCCATGTCAACTAGAATTTTTTTTCTAGTTGCTTATCGTTTATTGTAGTCCAGGTATGAGAAATATTTCCACATATCTTTTTCAATCTTGCAGATATATTATGGCAAATTTAATTTTATACTGTCATTATTTATGTTTATTAAGCCTAAAAATATAAAGATTAACATTATAGAGCAATAATATCAATTAGTCTTTATTTACTAAAAATTTAGAGAATTCTTTGGTGTACCTAACTAAAACATGGCATGCACAAATTGTAATTAAAAATCTTCTCCGTGCCCTAACCGGTTTGACTCAGTGGATGGAGCATCGGCCTGCGGACTGAAGGGTCCCAGGTTCGATTCTGGTCAAGGGCATGTACCTTGGTTGCGGGCACATCCCCAGTACGGGGTGTGCAGGAGGCAGCTGATCTGTTTCTCTTTCATCGATGGTTCTCACTCTGTATCCCTCTCCCTTCCTCTCTGTAAAAAATAAATAAAATATGTGTGGATTCTGGAGCTGTTCTATTTACAGCTTAGCTAGCTCTGCCACCTATTATGTGACTTCTGTGGCTTATTCCTTACCTGAAAAATGGATAGTGATAATTTACTCAGATAGTTATCCAGAGAATTAAATAAGTTAATATAGGTAAAAGTGCTTAGAACGGTGCTTGACACATGGTGTTATGTTAAGTGTTAAGTATTCTTATTGTTTTTTGCTCATGAGTAATGACAGTTATTCTGGTGGTTCCTGATCAATTTAAAAATGTGAATATTGGTTTTGGAAATATGATTTAAAAATATGTTACTCATACTTAGGTCTTATTTTTATAATTTTAGTTTAAAGTAATTAAACTTTTCAGTGAAGAACAGAATTTGTTTAACTATAACACCAAAGTAAAATTGTGCTATTGATATTAAAAGCTGTAACTTCTTTTTAAAAAAATATATTTTTATTGATTTCAGAGAAGAAGGGAGAGAGAGGTAGAGATAGAAGCATCAATGATGAGAGAGTCATTGATCGGCTGCCTCCTGCATGCCCCCTTCTGGGGACTGAGCCCAAAACCTGGGCATGTGTCCTGACTGGGAATCAAACCATGACCTCCTGGTTCATAGGTCGACGCTCAACCACTGAGCCACACTGACTGGGCAAAACAATAACTTCTTAAGGCATAAGGAGGTTTCTTGTAAGTGATGTGATTACTTGGATTTTGGTTACTAATTTATTTTCTATTATTTTTTTTTACTTTTGATAGGGAACTTTATTTAAAAAAAAAAAGCTTTCTGCTTTTATTACCTTTAAGTGAGCTACTGCCCTAGTGTTTTGTTTGTAGATACTAAGTATTCACAAAAATTTATAAACCTGTTTTAAATATTAATTGGAGTGGTTTTACTGTTTTAAAAACTTAATAAAAAATTTAAGTCTAGCTTTTCTGTAAGTACTATACCTTGGTTGCTGAAGAAAAATTGACCCTTACCTTAATGTGATTGTTACGTAGTTGAACTCTGTGATATATGTTGATTTACTTCTGTTTATTAGGTAATGCAATAAATGCCTGGAAATAGTTCTTTAGTTTTTTCGTTGAGAGTTATGTATGTATATGTATGTATCAACCACAAATCCTAGTTTGAGGTCTAATTAAAACTTTAAATTTTAGTTTTTTAGTATTGTTCAGAAGCTAGTGACTCTTTTTATAAAGCAGGTTTTAAAAATGTTTTTGGGATTAACCTTAAAACATAACAAAGCAAGTCTTTTTGCTCTATTTTAAGGAAGCCTGGTCTGTGTTTATCTGGAATTGTGTAAAAGTTAACTTCGACTTTTTTTTTGGTTTTGAAAAATTATTTTTTACTTATCACAAAATTTAAATATTTTAATAAATTAAGCATCAATATCCTTTAATAGATTATAGCTAATTTATAAAGGTTGAAATTATATTTTAAAATTATTATAGCTAGTGCCTAAAATGAAGCATATTAATGTTATAGTTCTTACTTTAGGGAAAAGAAGTTTATGATTATTAAAGAATTTACAAGGAAAATCAATGATATGTTGGTGCGGATAGCCAGGAGGCAGCTTGAAATGTGAGTGTAGATTTAGGAGAAGCATGGTAGTTATAAAAATAAAATTGGGGAGTTTTTTCTTATAAGTGGTCATTGAAGCTATGAGAGAAGATCACAGTACGAAAGCCCAGAATACGATGTCTGAGGTTAGAAGTTGGTAAACAACAACATTTAAGGAGTTAGTTGTCAATTGAAACATTCTGTCTCTTTTAAAATAAATATTAGTAATATACACTGAGTGGCCAAATTATTATGACCACCTGACGTTTGTAGGCAAATTAGCTGTACATTGCATCATATGGGATATGGAAGCCGAAGGCCTGTTCGAACACCTTTGCTGTCTGCAGTTACCAAGATAAAACGTCTCCAATTCGCACAGGAACACAAGGATTGGACAGTCAAGC
>NW_006285247.1:631875-642865 GCF_000327345.1 Myotis davidii | reverse complement strand
TGGTTTCAAGAACATGAGGGAGACTTTATCTTGTCTAGGTGGCCCTACAATCACCAGATCTCAATCCAGTTGAGCATTTGTGGGACGAAGTTAAAAGAGCCATCAGGCAGCTGGTTCCACAGCCATCAAACCTCACAGAACTGGACAGTGCTATTCATCAGGCAGGTATCAGATTCCTCACATCACCTTTCAACATCTTGTGGAGTCAATGCCAAGAAGAATGGCCGCAGTATTGAAGGCAAAAGGTGGCCCAACGAAGTACTGATGAGGTGGTCATAATAATCTGGCCACTCAGTGTATATGAAAGAGTGGAAGAAATATTATGTGGGGGTTAGCATTATTTTCCAATTAGCAGCAATAATTCTAATTTTTAAATCTCTAAAGATTTTTTTTAATAGTGAAATCATTACTATGAGATTATACATTTTGGACTCGGTTGTATAATTTTTTAAAAAAATATTTAATGAAGTAAGAACATACAATATGATTATACACACATATACACACATATACATATGGCAGATATATATATGTATACACATATACATATATATTCATAAATATATCTTCATCTATATTGGTTTAACTTATTTCCTCCCCATCCATCCATCCATCCATCCATCCATAATTTTTTCCAGTCTCCCTCTCTCCCTTTATGGAATTAAGCATGCTTTGCCAGCTAGTTCTTGACACTTTGTAAGAGGGCAGCTTAGTTAAATCTTAATCACATCATGGTAGGGTTCCGAGAAGCTTTGAAGTTGTTTCCAGGGTTGCTTAAAAAATTTGTGCCACAATGAACTGTGATCATAGTAACTCAGCACGAAGCACTGGTAACATCTAGTTTATCTCTAGGTGGGCTGTTAAGAACTAGTCTTCTCTTTCTTTTTCTAGGAAGTGCTTTGTTTGTGGTTCAGAAAGAAGTTGTTCTGATGGATTTTGTTTTGTGGAATTCCTTTGGAATTTGCTTTGATTTTTAGTACTAGTTTAGGTAAATTAAAACTACAGGGTGCTCAAGAAATGGACATGGATTAAAATATCAAAACCTGCATATTTATTCTAAGCTTACTCAAGGGTTAGTTGTTAAATTTCACTGTTGTAGTTATGAAATTCCTAAAGTAATTATGACCAAAATGAATGGATTAAATATAAATATAAAAGTATACCATATATTTTGTCTATAAATTTTTGCTATAAATTTTATCTTCAAGTTTCATGTCATGTTATTTGTCACGCTATCGTCACAGGAAGAAAATTAATTTACCTTGCAGCCTTCTGAAAAATTTAACGTATTATCTAATATATATATTATAATAGATTATGACAGGGGTCCTCAAACTTTTTAAACAGGGGGCCAGTTCACTGTCCCTCAGACCGTTGGAGGGCCGGACTATAGTTTAAAAAAAAAACTATGAACAAATTCCTGTGCACACTGCACATATCTTATTTTGAAGT
This sequence comes from Myotis davidii, assembly GCF_000327345.1. Lineage (NCBI taxonomy): Eukaryota > Metazoa > Chordata > Mammalia > Chiroptera > Vespertilionidae > Myotis > Myotis davidii. The sequence goes on along the minus strand of NW_006285247.1, from coordinate 641,413 downwards.
AAAAAAACAAAACGGGAGCAAATACAATATTTGTATTTGCATGTGGCCCGCGGGCCGTAGTTTGAGGACCCCTGGATTATGATCTCTGACTCTTGCTCTAGACTATAAGTCTGTCTTCTTTGCTTTTATACCATAAGAAAGTAATTTTATACTCTTCTAAAACATTCTGACAGATGAAAATCTATTTTATCTTGGAAGACTGAGATGATTAAATAGCATCTTCAGTAAACCGTTACAATGTTTAGGAACTTTCACTGTTTCTTCTTTTTGTTTGTTTGTTAGGATTCTAGCACCACCAGAGGCTGATGCTATATAAAACTGTTCTCATTTCTAACCCCAATCAGTATATTGTTAGCTAGCTTAAAGTTTCATTTTTGCATCTTTGAAGTCTTTGTCATGTTAGATTAGATATGGAAGGTTCATTATGTTTTTCTTTAATCTCTAATTTCTCCTCATATGTAGATCACATAAATATTTTTATAAGTATGTGTATATATATATATATAAATAATAAAAATATTTAAAATTTAGAAGTTATTCCATTTCTACTGTACTCCTTAGTAACTTTAGTTATGAAATGTGTTACAAACAGTGTAACTGAGAAGTTTGAGAAGGTTAAAGTAATTATATATATATATATATATACACACACACACACACACACATACATATACTAGTATTCCCCCCCATCCCCCCAAAAAAATCCCAAAACATTATTATTCATCTAATTTGGTATAAGAATGTTATTCAAAGGTAATAATACCTGGAATTTCTGCATAATGTGAGGATACCTTTTAATCTAAGATGTTAAGAAAATTATTTAAATATTTTCTCACAGGAATAAAGATATTTTGATTATACATAGTTCCTGCAGCAGTGGTTCTTAATACTTTTTTAGGTAGTACCACTTTATGTACATACCAACTGAAATATTACATGCAAATTTAAGAGATTCATCTCTTTCTTTCACCAAAAAAAAAAAAAAGAAGCTTATTTGTGGTTTAAAGAAATACTTGACTAACTAAGGTTCACCAATCTTTTGATCTAGTGGTTCTCAGTAGAATAGGAGTATTTGTGTTTCAGAATCTCCTGTGAAATGTAAAGTTGTTGTCCTTGGCCCCAGCCCATCCTCTTTGGCCTACACCACCTTTTGTTCTAGTTGGCAGCATCCCCTTTCCCATCTTTGTTGGTGTGACATTTTATTATTATTATTTTTTATTTTTTTAAATATATTTTATTGATTTTTTACAGAGAGGAAGAGAGAGGGACAGAGAGTTAGAAACTTCGATCAGCTGCCTCTTGCATACCTCCCACTGGGAATGTGCCCGTAACCAAGGTACATGCCCTTGGCCAGAATCGAACCTGGGAACTTTCAGTCCGCAGGCCGACGCTCTATCCACTGAGCCAAACCGTTTAGGGCGTGACATTTTAATATGTAACTTAATTTCCAGAGAAAATTTACTGAGGAGAGAGTGACCTGTTTGTCGTCACACTTAGGTTAGATATAGTCAAGTGTTAAATAATAGAATAGCATTTACTTATCTTATTAGTTTCTTATGATATGAACATCTCTAAAGATGTGATTAAACTAATTACTGTTCTGATGTTCTACCCCTACCAAACTGACATTAGAGAGGAGGCTGGAGACACTGCACCAGGGACACCTACCAGAGGCGACTGGCTATATCATGAGCACGTCATGCCCTTCACAGATACTGTCCTCTCTTTTGTGAGGCTACAAGCTCTGATTGGAATTTAGATAAAGCTGGAAAGGAGATAATTTTCATTATTTGGGAACAATAAATTGAAACTCGAGACCAGAAAAGACATAATCTAGTCACACTGCATCATCTGCTTTTTCCCAATAGTAAGAGTATGTCAAGGCTTTATTCATTCTCAGAGCATAGAAGCCTGTTAGGATACAGAATTGCAGAACTTAAAGGCAGTTTAGTAAAGATTTTCTGCTTTAGAAGCAGTGCATTAGAAAGAACACAAAATGAGTTAGGTGAACTGACTCCTAACTCCAATTTGTCTTTTTTACAACTTTAATATTTTTAAGGAAACCACTTCTCTGATTCTTGGCTTTTGCCACAGTGAGGATAATAGTATCTGCATTACACTACAGAGGACTATTTTTCTTTGCTTTCAAAAAAATTTTTTCAATTACAGTTTACATTCAATATTGTTTTATATTAGTTTCAGATGTACAGCATAGTATTAGAGGATCATATACCACTACAGAAGTATTGAGAGGATAAAATCTGATTTCAAAAAATATCTATATATTGTAAATTGGCAAATATTATGCAAATGTCAGATAATTTGAGTGAGTCTATGCTTGCTAATATGCTCTTTTGTGATTATCCAAATAATAAAAGGCTAATATGCAAATAAACCGAATGGCAGAACAACCGGTTGCTATGATGCACACTGACCACCAGAGGGCAGACGCTCAATGCAGGAGCTGCCCCCTGGTGGTTAGTGCACTCCCACGGGGGGAGCGCTGCTCAGCCAGAAGCCAGGCTTATGGCTAGTGAGCGCAGGGGCGGTGGGGGGAGTCTCTCCCACCTCCGCGGCAGTGCTAAGGCTGTCCGACTGACGGCTTAGGGCAGGAGCGGGGAGCAGGCCTAAGCCATCAGTCGGACATTCCCCAAGGGCTCCTGGACTGCGAGAGGGCGCAGGCCAGGCTGAGGGACCCTCCCCACTCCCTGAGTGCATGAATTTTGTGCACTGGGCCTTTAGTATTTGTATAATATCTGTCTATAATGTGTTCCTCTTTATAAGGCTGGGTTCCTAGTAATATCTTGTTTAGTAATTTCACACTATTTGTTTAGTGCCCATTAGATGCCAAGTGAAAATGTTGAAGGTTGTGAAAATGTAAAGGTAAACAAGATGATGTATGTCCGGTAAAGACGAACAGTTATATTATCAGATAGATGGAAACTAGTGGTTGATGCTGTATCTGGATTGAGTATTAGAGACAGAATTAGATTAGTGGAATAAATGTTTTTATAGATAGCATCAGACATTAGTTCACTTAATGAGGACATGAATTATCAGGCACTGCCACTGAAATTACAGAAATATTTTTATTTTGGTTTTATAATTAGGAATATTATCTTATTCGTATATAATTCTTTTAGTAAGAGTGGATATCACTACTCTTACTAAAGAGAAGGATTTAACTTTTCTGCTTGTGTGTGACTCTTAGATATTGATGTCACCCTAATTTTTCTTTATATAATTTATTTAAAATAAATATCATTAGAACATCTGTGATTTAGAATTTTTGGTAGGAGTTGGTAAGATTGGTAAAGACTAGTAGCAAACATTTCAATTCATATGTACAAATCATAGAAAAGAAGAGCTAAAAGGGACCTTACAGGTCATCTTATCAGTGATTTTTAAATTCTTTGTAGAGGAGCAGTATAATTCAGTTGTTCTGCTGAGGTGCTTTAGCACCTACTGCACAGGGACATTGGGGTGGGCTGGGAGAAGGTTGTGGCTCAGTGGCTATGCCCTTTCAACCAGAGTAGGTCCCATATGATGTTTATATATTGGTGATATATGAAAGTTTTTTTTCTTTAAATAGTTTTTATATTTAAAAATCTAAATTAGAAAACTAGACTTACTCCCTATTTTAATGACAGAGTACTGGAGAATTAAAGTTAACTGGAACCCTAATTTCCCAACTTCATTTCAATGTTGTTCACTTAAATCATACTGCCTCTATGTGGCTTTAGTAATAATAAAAATCTTATTAAGCCATTTTAAATAATGAACTATCAAGACTCTGTGTGACTGGATCTGACATCAAGAGGATTTCGTATACATGTTAATATCAAGACCTGGACAATTGGTACTTGTTTTATATACAAAGTTTTTTTTTTTTTAATACTAAAAATGTTTATAATTGAAACTCATGTAAGTTTCAGAGTTTGTTATTTGAACTCTGCCCTTAAACTCTTAAAACACCTATTTCCTAGAGAATAGGATGTTTCATTCATGGTCTCATGCAAGATAAGTTAAATAAAGTAACTAAAGGCATAGAATTGTCCCTATTTTTGAGTTTCTAGCTGAATTCTTATTAAGTAAACTTGGTAAATATGCATTTTTTTTGGTAGAGTGTTTTTGAGCTTTTGTTTGTACTTTGGCATTAGAAAGTTTACTTAGTGCCCAACTTCTCACTTAACAGTGAAGGTAGAACCAAGGTGACTTAGTATGATTTGTAATCATATCTAATGAACAATTGTATTTTGTGTGAAACAAATAGAAGTCCTGATTTTTTTGAATAAATTTGCACTAAGTTAGAATTGTTTTGGCTTTCACTTTTTGGCAAGATGAATTCATTAGGATTCTTTATTAAATTTAGAATTCTCTAGTATACTGTAGAACAGTGATTTACAACTAATTACTAAAATTCTGCAGCATATCAAAACATATATTTTTCGTCAGTCTGACAAAAGGTATAATTTTGATTCATTCACAAAAAATTTCTATATGTGACATGGCACCAGAGTGAAGTTAGGGTTTTTGAAAATGCTGACACATCGAGCTCAAAAGGTTCGCCATCACTGATCTATAGCCATGTATTAGTTTCAGGTATACAATATAATGATTTGATATTGCTATATACTTTGAAATGATCTCCACAATAAGCTTATTTAACAATTACTAGGCAATTGAAATTTTAAAGAATTTAAATTAATAAACATTAAACAGAATGACTTGTAGAATCTATTTAGATCCAATTATTGGGGTATTGAAAACTTAGCTCAGCATAATCTACCCCTTTTTCTCAACTCCTGATAATTATTTTGATATATTTTTCAAAAATGATAAAGTGATGATTAAGTCAAATTAATTCTTAATCTCTTTTTAAAATTATTTTCAGGAGAGGGCTGCTCACAATTTATATGGCCAACTTGGTAAGTAATTTTTTTTTGGTTTTGAGGGTTTTCCATGTGTTTTTTAAATCTTTTTAAATATTAAGTTCCCTTAAAAAATAAAAAGAAAGCTGCTAAAATTTGAGAATATTTTTTTTCTCTATTTTTAAAGGATATATACAAACATTTAAAAGAGTCTTGATGCTATCTGGTTTATTCCTGTCACATATGACTGGATTTCACCTATTTCCCGGGGAAAGTGATTCACAGCCCTGTGCTCTTTATGACATTTTTAAAAAACATAGACCTTCATCTTTGATAGGATCTATATCTGTGTATCTCTATACATCTTTATTTAAATTTCATATTACGTTTCTGTTGCCATTTATTATGGGAAAAATGTTGTAAGGCTTAGACATCAGCACGGCATTGATTCTGTCTTCAAACACTCAGCATATCCTATATAATAAAAGCCTAATATGCTAAGTGTCCGGTCGTCCGTTCAACCAATCAAAGTGTAACATGCTATTGATATGCTAAGGCCTCTCAACTGCTCGCTGTGATGTGCACTGACCACTAGGGGGCAGACAGTTGACTGGTTGACCAGTTGATACAACGTACACTGACCACGAGGGGACAGACAGTTGACCAGTCGACCTGATTTGCACTGACCACCAGAGGGCAGACTCTGACCTGTGCACTGACCACCAGGGGGCAGATGCTCTGACTGGTGGGTTACTTTGCTGCTGGGGTCTGGCTGGTTGGGACTGAGCAAGATAGGCTGGACACGCGCTGGAGGCCTCCCGCGGTCCCTTTCTGGCTGGCCAAACTCCCACACCCCTCCCTGGCTCTGATTGTGCACTGGTGGGGTCCCTTGGCCTGGCCTGTGCTCTCTTACAATCTGGGACCCCCCAGGGGATGTCAGAGAGCCAGTTTTGGCCCGATCCTGCAGGCCAGGCCAAGAGACTCCACTGGTGCACGAATTCGTGCACCGGACCCCTGGTGTAATAAAATAATTAGCTAGGCTTCTAAATTTCTAAGTTTACAGAAGTAAAATTAATGTTAACTAGTCTGGTATTCTTTATGGGAAATATATAATCAAAATTATGTAATTTTCACTGTCAACTTCAGATTTAAATAAATATTTATATTAAGAGCTTTTAAAGTTGTTTAGAATTAAAAGGAAACATTGGAAAATTTAACTAAAAGATAAGTAAATATTTATTTACTTAATGATAAGTTCTTGAATTCTGTAACAAGGGACTATAATTCAGAGTTATATTTACCAATTCATTTTAGTTACAGACTATGTAATTTTTGCTATGAATTTACCATATGTCAGTTGCTGTGTTCATATGCTCATAGGCAACAAAGAGACAGTCCTTGTACTTATGGAGTTGGCTGTCCAATGGAGAAGTCACATATATAATAATAAAAGCGTAATATACTAATTAGACTGGACGTCCTTCCAGACGACCTTCCGGACAAAAAGCCTGGGTCCTGGGTGCCAGAGGGAAGCCGGTGCTGGCAGCCAGGGGGAAGGAAGACCTGCTCTTGCACGAATGTCATGCATCGTGCCTCAAGTAGAAATAATAATGTTTGAAAAGGACTGAAAGAGGAATAAAAAGGTGTTGTGGGAACCATATTAGTAGCACCAAGACATTCTGGGTGCTACTTTCCTTTCTTATTAAAAAACAGCAACACTTAAAAATATTATGTTTGCATACTAGAATGGATTTGATTTTAATGTGTGTTTTTTTCTGTTTAGCCATGCTCATGCTTTTCTATACTACCACATGGTAGATACTTTAGTACCCAAATAAATAATACTTTAGTATCACTTATCTTTAAAGTGTAAGTAGATTTTCATGAACTTTTTTTTTTTTTTGTATTGCCTGGCTTAGGTTGTAAATTCCTGAAGGGAAGATCTTTGACTTTGATATAATCATTATTGGAAAGTGCCCTTAAAATAATTGTATTTTTTTAAAGATTAAACTTTTTATTTTGAAATAATCCTAGATTCATCTGTGGTTCAAGAAATAATAGATTTGTACTCTACCTAGTTTCCTTCAATAGTGATATCTTATAGTAACATCAAAATCAGGATATTTCCACAGATATTTATTGTAGCCAAGAGAGAGAACAGTTCTTTCACTGCAAGGATCCCTCCTGCTGCTCTTTGGTAATGATGTTCAATTTCCCCTTATTCTTACCACCCTCCTCCCAATTAACCTCTGGCAACCTCTCATTCATTCTTTACTCCTATAATTCTGTAATACCTATAGTCATTTCAGGAGTGATATATCAATAGAATCATATAGTGTAGACTATTTGTGATTAGCTGTTTCACTCAGCATAATTTCCTGCAGGTTTATTAAGCTGCACATACCACTAGTTCATTCCTCTTTATTGCTGACTAGGGTTTAATGGTGTAGCTATATTAATTTAACCATTCACCCATTGGAGGACAGCTGGCTCATTTCAGGTTTTTTGGCTATTACAAATAAAGCTGCTATAAATATTCTGATGCAGCTTTTTGTGTGAGCGTGAGTTTTCATTTTTCTAGGATAATTGCCCAGGAGTGTGATTGCCAGGTCCTATGGTAGTTGCTGTTTGGTTTTTACAGAAACTTTTTAACTGTTTTCCAGAGCGGCCGTACCATGTTGTTTTGATAGTTTCCACTTTAAAATAACCTTTGAATATCTAGTTCTTTCTAAATGAAAAACTTTTTGGGGGGAGGGGCATTTGTCTGTTAAGTAGATTTGTACTCTCTGTCCAGATTAATAAAATTCAGTATTAGAAAAGTTTTTCAGAAAATGAAAAATATGTTTTGGTCTTTTATTCTTTGTTAGTCAGTTATAAAGAGTCTGTTATTCAAAAATTTAATGAGACCAAAGGCTTTACACATAGATTTTGACTATGTCTAAGGGAAAATGAATCTAATCTGTACATAATATATTCTGGGTACTAATTATCCTATATAATAAATGGGTAATATGCAAATTGACCCTAACAGCAGAATGACTGCAAATCACTGGTCACTATGACACACACTGACCACCAGGGGGCAGATGCTCAATGCAGGAGTTGCCCCCTGGTGGTCAGGGAGCTCCCACAGGGGGAGCTCTGCTCAGCCACAAGCCAGGCTGACGGCTGCCAGCTCTAAGGATGTCCGACTGCAGTGTAGGCCTGCTCCTTGCTGGCAAGTGGACATCCCCTGAGGGCTACTGGGCTGTCAGAGCGATGTCTGACTACCAGCTTAGGCCCAATCCCTCGGGGAGTAGGCCTAAGCCAGCAGGTGGACATCCCCTGAGGGGTCCCAGACTGAGGGAGGGCACAGGCCGGGCTGAGGGACCCCTCTGAGTGCACAAATTTTTGTGCACTGGGCCTCTAGTAATCTAATAAGCTTCATCTTCCCTTTATCTAAAGAGCCTTTTATTTATATTGATATTATGTAACTGTTACTATAGTAATAGGTTGATAGTTTCAGAATAGGTAAGAATGTAAATATTTTTAGAGGTACTGAATTTAGCTTTAAGAATTAACTTTGTTTTATAACTTACTAAATTGAAATTGTTGATTTAAAACATCAACAATAAAATTCCTAAATGTTGGGAGGTTTTATTAAAAAAATATTTTTTTATTGTATTTAAAAAAAACAACAATAAAAAAATGTGTTTGTGTTTCTGATTTGGAAAGCATAAAGAAGAAAGTAAAAGTTTATAATTTTATCGTGTAGTAATTGCTAACATTTTAGTGTTTGTTTTCTCTTATTCCCTTCCTTTTCCTCCAGTGTATCTCATAGATGGACAGACATAGATGCATACTCACATTATACACTATATGCCTATTTTTTACAATTGGGGACATATTGTTTTGTGACATTTTTGTTACTGTGCCATATAGTTATTTTATTTTTTAAAAAATTTGTATTGTTTTATTTAATTTATTGGGGTGACATTGGCTAATAACAACTATACAGGTTTCAAGTTAAATTCTATAACACATCACCTTTATTGCTCATAATGATAATATTTGGAGAGTTGTCTCCCACCTTTTCACTTCTTGACTATGTCTTCATTACGAGTTGATTCTATACATACACACATACACAGCCCCACTCAAAATGTTGGGAGCAGTGAAATAATAACTATTTGGTTAGTAATAATATAATTTTGTTAGATTTGGTTGTGACAGTTATTTATTCTTTAGTTATCCTGCTATGCCTTTGAATAATATGAAATACACAGAACTGACTTCATATTATTTTTTTTTGTGTGTGTGGGTGTGTTTTATTTATTTATTTTATTTTTAAATATATTTTTTATTGATTAAGATATTACATATGTGTCCTTGTCCCCACGTTACCCTCTACCCCCCCCACTCATGCCCCCCCCCCCCCCCCCCCCCCGTGTCTGTTTCCACCCCAGCTTCCTCTTTAACACCGCAGGACACAGTGTCCCAACAGGGACACTTTGCGCCTCAGGCCTCCAGCTCATCTCCACTCCATGCAGCAGGGAATAAAAACTGACACCCCCGCCAATTTGGCCTTGTCTGCAAGTGTAGTTCTTCCCAAGTGCAGTAAATGAATAATTTTTTAATTAAATAAATGTCAGATAGTTCAGTTCAAGAATAGGAATGGCCTTAATAAA
>NW_006285247.1:616027-631684 GCF_000327345.1 Myotis davidii | reverse complement strand
GCCCTCTCTCTTCTTCTGGTACCCCTATAATTCTGATGTTGGTACGCTTGAAGTTGTCCCAGAGGCTCCTTACACTATCTTCATATTTTTGGAATCTCTTTTCTTTTTTCTTTTTCGGTTGGGCATTTTTTTTTTATTTTTATCATCTTTGTCTTTATTTTTATCTGTGAACATTTATTTATTAAGTACAAAGCACTTTGGTAGGTGTTGGGCACAAGTATAAGCTATTAATTCATCCTTAAATTTAATTTAGTTGAGGGAACAATGTATAACTAGATGTGGATTTAAAATGAATAAATAATTAATCATCCAAGATAACATATTTATGTCAAATACGTGGTTAACAGTACATTTCTTAGGACTTTAGAAAAGGGAGTTAGCTTTTGGCTGGGGCAATCAGAGAAGGTTTTATGATTTACTTGGGACTTGGAGGAAGGAGAGGACTTGGAGGAAGTTCCATCTTAGAGATGTGTCATTGGTGACTACAACACAAAATTCTTGCCTTTCTAAGGATTGCCAAGTTGGGCCAAGGTTTAGGAAGAACTGCAAACAAAGGATAAGAAATATTTATTGAGCATCTATTGTGTTGGGTACCGTAGGTGAAACTGGAGTTACGAAAATAATAGTCTCTGCTTCCAAGGACCTTAAATATTACTGGGGGAGAGAAATATGTAAATCAGTGGGAGTAAAGCACATCTCTCTTTTTTTTTAGTGTTGATAGTTATCTAAAAATAGAAAACAGTACACTGTTTATACTATGTAATTATGAATATAAATTTTGCTAGTTATGTTTGTGTTGTGGGGTCAGGTAAAGAACTATATACTTTAAATAAGGGATATCTCTATTAATGCTTCTTTTTATTACAAAAATATCTTCCCTTGGGCTCCCCTGTAGTTACTCTTATTACTCATAATTACCTTTCAGTTAGCCCTGTTAAGTCTCAGTTATTAGACCAGTGGTATATAGTTGTAATCATTAACACTTTTAAAAATTAAAAACATAAGGCAGTTGAATTAATACCCATCTGAAAATGCTGTTTTTTTTGTTATATATTAGTAAACACATTTTGGAAGAAAAAGTATACAGTTTTTCAACCAGTATGGTTTTTAGTTTTTAGAATTGTTAGAGAATTAATTGTTAAGGTGCAAAATGTATAAAAGGTATGTAGAAAAGGTATAAAATAAAGAATTAAACATTTTATCTGGCTTCTTCCCAAGGTATTGCTATAAAATGATGGAAACGTTCCTGGGGCTAATGTGCCAGAACCAATTACCCACAAGCACACCAGCTGCTAGGATGCCACAGTGTGATTTAAGTGAGAGCACATAGCCTTGGCCAGTGTGGCTCACTTGGTTGGGTCATGGGTTCGATTCCCGGTCAGAGCACATGCTCAGGTTGTGGGTTCAATCCCCAGGGGAGGCGCCTATGGGAGGCAACCGATCGATGTTTCTCTCTCACATTGATGTTTCTCTCTCTGTCTCCCCTTCCTCTCTCTCTAAAATAAATGAAAACATATCCTCTTTGAGAATTAAATAAATAAATAAAAGAAAAGAGAATACATAAATTTTACGTTCACATGATTTCCTTTTATTTTGTTGGTTTTTACAATGACTGAGGATTTCAGTCTTTCAAAATTCATTATATGCTGCCTCTAGTTATTTAAAATGTAATGCCAAGGTAGTTCATTTATGTTTAGTTTAATTATAATTTATGACATTTAAAAGTCTTTCTATTTAAGTCCTTCTGAAAACTTCTCTCTGCAATTTCTTTTATGCCACTAACCACCCAACAATGCATGCATTTTAAGATTGTAAACATATATCTAGTAGGTTTGTTGCTAGCATTTGTTTTTTAATTTTAAACATGCACTGCCTTTGAATAAAACATCTGTACTTGATTTTTTCAAACATAGGGCTTGAAAATGTTGATTCAAATGTGTTCTTATAAGGCTACTTCAATTTAATTAGATTCAGCAGGCATATATTAAATCAGTGCTGTGCTAGGCACGTTAGGATACAAAAGAAATACAAAATGGATTGTAAACTAGTTGGAGAAATTTGACAGATGAAATAGAAAGATATAAACTGAAAGTATTAAATTTAAAAACAGTTATAAACACCCTCTCTCAAATCGCTCCTCTAAGCCTTTCCTGTGCAGCAAATGGTATCAACCATCCATCCAATTCCTCAGGCTAGAAACTTAGGAGCTTTAACTCTTTTCTTCTCCTTATACTGCTAGTCCAATCCATTAGGAAATCTTATTCCACTTCTAAAATATATTCTGGATCATAGAGTGACTGACTACCTCCACAGTTAGTCCTGAGGCCTCCCATAGCCTGAGCCCTACCATCTCCTGTCTGAGCTATCTCTAGAACCTAACTGGTTTACATCTTCCCATTCTTGTTGTCCTATAATCTGTCTTCCAGATAGGAGTCAGAGTATTGGAAATACATGGTAGAGCATGTCTGTCTTCTGCTTAAACTCAGAAAATCCTTCCCTTCCCACTACACCCCAAATAAAATTCAAATGACTCACTGTGGCTGTTAGGGCTCTGTGTAAGCAGCTTCCCCACACCTCTCTAATCTGTAATGCATAATCTTCTATTTTTCATGGCACTTATAAGTACTGAAATTGTCTTACTTGTTTATTGTCTTTCTTCTCTCACTGTCTATTAGCTGCTTAAGGGCAATGACGCTTGCTTGTTCACTGACATATCCCTAGAACCTACAAAGAGTACTTAGCATATAAGCTAAGTGAGTAATTTTGAATGAATGTAGATTGGGAACAAATACTCGTGAAAATGGCAAGGAAGAGAGAGAATGATCCTTCTAAGTTGGTGAACATAAAATGCCTATTTTTCTCCTCTCCTTCCATTAGCCCCAAGACCCAAGTTCTTTAAGCCAACCAAATGACCGTGTGTTCCCACACAGAGGTAAACAAAGGAAAAGTGAATCTGTCTTCAGCTGAGTCACTGAACTAGTAGATTCCTATGTTGGAAGCTTTCTTAGAAGTTCCAGAATTAAGAATGATATTTCTCTCTCTGTTCTTACTCTAATTCTCTCAGTCACTTTGAGGAGAGTGTTTCTGATGCCCATTATAACATTAGGAAATGTTGAGCTCTTATCCTTGCTTTGCAGAAGGTGAGATATTGCTGTCTAAGAATAGGCTCCTTAAAGTTTCCATGGCTCACTTGATCTCAAAGGTGGGCTTAGAGGGATTTCCCAGAGACTACAGCCAACCTTGTGAGCATGAAAAGAGGAATTGTTAGAGACTCCTTTTTACTTTCTTTTGTTGGGTAATTTAATAACATGTTTTCAAGATATATCCATATTGTTGTGTTTACTTTGAACTTGACACTGTTTTCAAGACCTGCGTGTGTTACTTTATATGCTTCCAATGCATTGCTTCTGATTGTGGCATAGTGCACCAGAATATCCATGCCCTGTTATCCTTTATAGTAGCTTTATTGAGATATAAATAACAAACCATAAAATTTACTCCTTAAAGTTTACAATCCAGCTGTTTTTAGTATACTTACAGAGCTGTGCACACATCACTATTATCTAATTTTATGATATTTCATCTGCTACATTTTATTTGTTCATTCTTCCAGCGATGGATATTCAGATTACTTCCTTTTCTCAACATCGCAAACAAAGTGGTGATGAATATATTTACACAACCATTTTATGAGTTTCTCTGGGTGTGCATGGATACAGGCTAAGAAGATGGATTTTTAGAGTACGTACCTTCTGGTAAAAGGACAGAATAACTTGGGATGTGAGAAAATATTATTCTAGGTCTAGAATAGTAGATTTATTGTTACTTTCAGAGAGAATTTTGTCTTGTGTTACTTTGACTTGTATTTCTATTTGAATAATTTGACTATTCATCTTAGGAACTTTAGGGTTGTATGTTGAACTTTGAAACTAATAGGGACTCTGATATAAGTGGCTTGCAGGACTACTACAGGGTCAAAAAGACCAAAGGAAAAAAAGGTGTAATTTCTTTTTGGACATGGATTATTATCATTATTCAACTAGTCTTTATGTACCTTTGCTTTCTGTTTGCCTTGTAAAGATAATATAAGATACCAGTATATATTAAAAAATTGAAAGAGACAAATGTAAAGGAAAATATTAAAATATAAAAAAGCAGATATAAAGAAGCAGAATTTTACAAAGGAATAAAATAAAAGATATAAGAAGGGAAAATACAAAACAACCCATATAATCAGCATTTGGCTTTAATTGACACCTGAAGGTAGGGTGTGGCTCCTCTTTACTGCTGGGTAGGAGTGGTCTCTACTGACACCCTTGGTTGGGAGTAGTTACCAGCTGGTGGGGATGAAAGTCCTAGCTCTCTACCTGGTTTTCTCAGAACTTTCCCTGTTGGGGGTGATAGGGCACCTTGTTTACAGCCTTGTGAAAGTAGAAGTCTAGGCTCTCCACTTGGTCACAGCTTTTGTTTTGTTTTTTCTGTTGTGTTTGGCTGGAGTATAATGGTTATTGTCTGAAAGTTTCTGTTTTGATAAGCTGCCTTTTTCTGGTCTTTTACTAAGACAGAGCAGGTTTTTGTCTGTGCTTATTAGGATTTCCAGTTTGTGGGCTTCTTCAGCTCCAAGTCCGGGATACATAAGGCAAAAAGAAAACCTAGGTATTTATCATTGTGTCATTCTTTGGATTGTAAGATCTCTAGATGGTCTACCTTCTTCTTTCTACCTTTTAGCCTTTTAATATTTGTTTTATACATAATATCTAGGATTTTTAGTTGTAATTAATGGGAGGAATAGGGAAAATATGTATACCTGATTTTCCCTGAAGCAGAAGTCCTATTTCACATAGAAATTTTATAAGGTAATCAAAAATAATTAAGCACACAAGGAAACAAGGCACCAAACAAGATCTGGCAAAAACAACAAATGAAAAATAGACTTTCAGAGAGTACATGTATTGGAATTATCTGCAAATGTTATAAAACAAGTGTATTTATTATGTTTAAGTAAAAGATGACTTTTGATTCAGGCCAAATCGGAGTAATGGGGAACAGATTTACCTTTCTGCCTGAAACAACAAAATAAATGAAATAACAGTTTACAAGACATTGTACATTAAGCAATGAAGGATGATGATACCTTAGAGATTGGAAACTGGTGAGATGAGACCTTTGATTTCCTTGGTTTACTACCCAGACAGCATTTCTAGGCCATGTAGCAGAGGCAGAGCCTGGCTATATTCCAGAGTTGATGAGACAAAGCTAGGAGTCCAGAAAGACCCCTAGAGATTGCAGGTAGGAGATGAGAAAGGTAGAAAGCTTCAGAGATGTGCAGAAGGTCCCAGTAAGTACTCAGCTGAATTATCATCATTGCACACAAGTGAAGGAACTACCTGAGACTGGGCGAAGAACCAGCCAAATGCATCAAAGGGAAAAATCCTCTGAGCTCATGCAGGGCTAGGAATAGTTTCTGTTCCCATCATTGAGAATAGAAAATTTCATAATTCATGGGGTAGTGAATTTGAAGCCATAGCAATAGAAACTATCCACAACGAAATACCAAGAGAAAAATAAAAAATATGAACAGAATATTAGTGATCTAATAGGACAACTTGAATTGCTCAATCTGTATTGAATTAGAGTCTCTGAAAGAGAGAGAGAGAGGGAGGGTCAGAGAAAATAGATGGAGAAATAATGGCTGAAAATGTCTCAAACTTGATGAAAACTCTAAACTCTCATATCCAAGAAGCATAATGAACCTCAAGAATAGGAACATGGGAACCTCTTCTGTTCTCTGTACTTCAATATATTTTGACTTTTAGTTTAGATTTCTAAGACATTTGTATGTGGCAGGAATTAAGAGACAGAGGGTAGCTAGGCAATCAGGAATTGGGACCATGTGGGAGGGAAGGAATAAAACCAGGAAACACAACTAAGTGGAGTGACTAAGGCACCTCAACTGGGCGGGGAAGGAAGGGCACACATGAAGGGCATGAACTTTAAAATCTTATTTAAAATCCTATTTAAGAGGTGATATGCAAATTGACCATCACTCCAACACACAAAATGGCCACCCCCATGTGGTCAAAGATGGCCAGCAGGGGAGGGCAGTTGGGGGTGACCAGGCTGGCAGGGGAGGGCAGTTAGGGGCAATCGGGCTGACAGCGGAGCAGTTAGGCATCAATTGGGCTGGCAGGGGAGTGGTAAGGGGGTAATCAGGCAGGCAGGCAGGCGAGCATTTGGGAGCCAGCAGTCATGGATTATGAGAGGGATGTCTGAATGCCCATTTAGGACCGATCCAGGTGGGTTTATAAAATCAGAGACAAATTGGATAACCTAGAAGAAATGGATATATTCCTAGAAACCATGTAAATTGACAAGACTGAATCATGAAGAAATAGGAAATCTGAATGTACTAATTGAATCAGTAATCAAAAAGCCCAGAAACAGTTGGTGTCACAGATTGGTGAATTCTATTAACCATTTAAAGAAGAATTAATTCCAACCTCTCTCAGACTCTTTCAAAATATTTAAGAGAGAACACTCCCAAACTTATTTCACAAAGCCAGCATTATCCTGATGCCAAAGCCAGATAGTGACACTACAGAAAAAGAAAACCACAAGCCAATATCCCTCATGAATAAAAAATTTTCAAAAAAAAAAATAAAGCAATCAAATTTATTAGCACAGTAAAAGAATTGTTCACTATAACCCTGTGGGATTTATCCCATTGGAATACAAGGATGGTTCAACATACCACATCAATAGAATGAAAGATAAAAATCATATGATCACCTCAATAGATATAGAAAAGTTATTTGACAAAATTCAACATCCTTTTATGATAAAATTTTTAGCAAATTGGGTGTTGAAGGATTGTACCCCACTGTAATAAAGGGCACAAAATGTAAGGGACCCCTACAACTCAATAGCAAGAAAATATTCTGATTAAAAATGGGCAGAGGATTTTTCCACAGGTACATGAAATGATGCTCAACATCTGTAATCATCAGAGAAATGCAAAGCAAAACCACAGTTAGGTATTACCTCACACCTCTTAGAATGGCCATTATGAAAAATAAAAGAGATAAGTGTTTACAATGCTGCAGTGAAAAGGGAACCCTTTTGTACTGTTTGAAAATAAAAATTGGTACAGCCACTATGAAAAATGATAGGGATACACCTAAAAAAATTGAAAACAGAACTACAGTTTTATCCAGCAGTTGCTCCTTTGAGTATCAGATATGTGAAAAAAATGACATCACTATCTCAGAGATACCTCCATTCCCATGCTCAGTGTAGCATTAATCACAATAGTCAAGACATTTAAAGAATGCTAGAGGCCTGGTGCACGAAATTCATACACCAGGGGTGGGGGTGGGGGTCCCCAAGCGTAGCCTGTGCTCTCTCACAGTGCGCGAACCCTGCGATCAATTGCCCGAAAGAGGTAGGCCCCGCCCACCCATCTGGGACTCCTGGATGGATTGCTCCAAAGAGGTAGGCCAGCGCCACACACACAGCGTCAAGCCCCCGTCTACCCGTGCGTGCCTGCTGCGCACGCGGCCTCCTGGTGATCACTCCTTATGGCGTGAGGGCGTCATGACCACATAGGCTTTTTTAATAGGATGTGTGTCTCTTGATGTATGAATGAAGAAAAGATCACACACACACACAAATGTTAGCCGTAAAAGAAGGAAATTCTATTTGGGACTACTAGGTTGGTTATTGAGAACATTATGCATGCTAAGTGAAATGAGGTAGGGAACAATGAGTACTATGTAATCTCACTTATCTATAGATTCCAGACAAGTAGAAAATTATAGAACCAGAGTAGAATAGCAGTTGTAATGGGCTGTCCTAGTAGTTTTGGCAAAATTGGGAGATCTGGTCATAGGGTAAAAACTTAGAGTTATAAGAAATAAGTTCTGAGGATTTAATGTACAGTATTTTGACTATAGTTAACAATATTGTATTATATACTTGAAAGTTGTGAAGGTAGTAGATATTCAATGTTCTCATCATAAAAAAGTTTATTATTCTAGGTTATGGAGGTGTTAACAAACATTATTGTGGTAATCATTTTTGCATTGTATACATGTATGAAATCATCGCATCATATACCTTAAATTACATATTATTATATCTCTCTAAAGTTGGCCCCCCAAAAATAAATGTATAAGCAGATAGTGTAGATTTATGGTGATAAATCCACTGAATAGCTGAAGTTCTATAGTTAAAACAAATTTTGGGTTGCTAATTAGACTGGGACTAGAAAGATTCACTTTTATTTTTATTGTCTCTCTGCCTTTGTCTATTTTTGTCTCTTTTCTTTATTGTTTTTATTTTTTTTACCCAGGTATGGTTATAGGTTGGGAGTTCTCAGTATCAATGTCCCTGCTATTAGGATGTATAGACAAGCCAAAATTAGTATAACAAAATACTCACTAATTCTTACTCAAACATCTTTCTTAGGTTAACACTCTCATTGTCCTTGTCAGTCTTAGATGATGTTGGATCTTGCAGATATTTGACAATTCAATGAAGATTCATTCCAAATCATTAAAAAATGAAATTGCAGGTCTTGTAAAAGGGCATTTCATGTAGCCCTTAAAAGTTTATATTTCTGAACAAATTAAATCACAGAGAAATGTGGACCTGGCATTTAATGGCTAAAGAAACTTTTTGAAATTTATTTTTAAAATTGAGGTTCCAGTTAGATCATTTCCTCACTATTTACTCTGAAATCTTACTTCTTGCTTTAAGTTGACCAAAATTCTCTTTGTGGGTTTTTAAAAAGATTGTTCTTAGGTAATGTGGACCTTCTAAAGTCCTTTTTAAAAAAATTAAGTTACATCAAGGAAAAAAAGAACTTAGATTATAGCTTAGGAGCCCAACCATCTATATATATAACACCCTAAGCGACTGGTCAACCATTCGACTGGTCAACCGTTTGGTCACTATGATGCACACTGACCACCAGGGGGCAGACGCTCAATGCAGAAGCTGCCCCCTGGTGGTCGGTACACTCCCACTGCGGAAGCACCACTCAGTGAGCTTACCTAGCTGTGGTGGCTGAGGCCATATGCACAGCGGGGGCGGGGGCCGGGATGAGCAGAAGGCGTAGTGCTGGCCTGGTCTTGGCTCCTCGTCCACCTGCCGCTTCACTTTGCGCACTACTACATCCCTCGGGGTTGTCGGACTGCCCGTTTCAGCCCCGAGGGGTGCCGGATTGCGAGAAGGGGCAGGCCAGGCTGAGGGACCCCACCGGTCCTCTAGTAAGAATATAAAACCCGTGCACCAGGCCTCTATTAAGAATATAAAGTCATTATTCTGTTTTCTTTGAAAGAAAACAAGAAAAGCAGCATATACAAAGAATTTTGGAGTGACCTTGAATGTGCAGCTCTGTAAGTGAAGCCCTGATAATTAGTCAGAGATGGGGACTGATTATGTACTTAATGATTTAACTTATATTGTAGTTTAAAAAATATACTAAAGAAATTTGTTTTATTTTAAGAACTTTTATAAGCCAGATTTTAAGGAACATTTGTGTACTGTCTATATTGTATTAGTAAAATTGTAATATGATCAAGGCTTTCAACATTTTGTTGATACATTCTTAATAATTAAACCTAAATTCTAGATCATTTTAGTTTACGGATTTTTTGGAAGTGATTTTAGTGATTTTATTTTTAAAGATTTCTCTCTATATTTCAAGTTGAACATTTTTAAATGTAATAAAAAGTAATTTTATTTGTTGTGAGAGTTGTGGTTTATCTCTACCTTACCTCATGACAGTCCCTCTTTATTTCAGTAAACACTTTAGTCACCTTATGCAATTGACTTAACTAACTTTGAGGTCTACAAATTGAGTAATTTAACGGCTTAGCTGGCATGACTTTTCTGTTTTTTTACATCTAGGTGATATTAGGTAGATAGCTAAATTTAGAAATATTCACTCTTGAGTACTTCAATTTAAAAATATTAACTCTTAATTCAGCTTTTTTAAAAAATACTATTTATAACAGAGGTTTTCTTGTAACTAATTTTTTTTTAAAACAAAAGATAGTTTTATAATAGCATTTTGAGTTTCATGTTATAAATGAAAAAGAAAAAGAGTAAAGCAGGTAGTATTTAAATTCATAATTGGGCTGGTCATTTTTGAATTCAATCTAGGAAGGTGTTTGGGAAACTTGTAGCATAATCTTAGAAACTTATTAAACTGATTTGTGTAGATTTTGGTTTATTTAACACATCAGCAAAATAAATAAAAATATCAATCTGTTGTTCACTTTTCATTTATATGAGTATAGATTAAAGATTATTTTAGTTACTTTAGCAAGTCTAAAGATTAAAAATAGGTTTATAAAATCATTGTTCAATTTTTACTCTCGAAGAAAATCAATAAGATTAATTCTGTTATTGTTTTATAGTTTTGACTTCCCTCTGGCCATTGATGTTTATCTTAGCTGTTAATTGATGTGTTACAATGGAATATATTGACATAGTTTACAATGAAAAATTGCACATTTTCTAGATCTAGAATTGAGAGAATTCATCTGAATAATTGTTAGTCTTTGTAGACATACTTTTATTGTGCTTAAAGTCAGAAAACAATGACGTTTGAAAACCTATGCTTTTCTAACATATGGCTTCAATTTGCATTCTAATCAGAATATGGAAGTCATTACTTTGACATCTGAAACTGAGGCAGCAATAAAAAATTCTCACTAACAGGACAGCAGACACAATTTAAGTTTTGTTTATTACTGGGTGGCCTTTTTGCAACTTTCCTGAATGTAATTGATTCCAGATATTAGAAAATTACAGTT
Organism: Myotis davidii; assembly: GCF_000327345.1. Taxonomy (NCBI): domain Eukaryota; kingdom Metazoa; phylum Chordata; class Mammalia; order Chiroptera; family Vespertilionidae; genus Myotis; species Myotis davidii. The sequence goes on along the minus strand of NW_006285247.1, from coordinate 620,861 downwards.
ATGAAATTTACTTTGGATGCATTTAAGATGGACTATCTTAATAGGATTTGTATAAATTAGTGATCAATACCTAGTACACATAGGTATTGGTGCACATATTAATATTAAAATTTATAGCATATGTGTATAAACAAACATAAATATATATATTCATGTGGGTGTATATAAATGTATAGATGAAGAACCAAAAAGATTACTTTGAAAATGCTAAATGGCTTACTTATAGTTAATATCTCTGAAATGGGAATGTTGATGAAAAAAGAATTTCAGGTTTTATCCTAAATATTATTTTAAGTAATATAGTGGGGATATATTCTATAATAAAGTAATTTATAACATGAGATTAACTTTTATTAATTTCTAAATTTTACTTGAACTAAAGTATATCATAGTTATTTAAAGCACTGGTCAATAAATTATTAAAACAAATTGATCAAGAAAATAAATGCACATTGTTCTATGATCTAGAATGTTGTTGTCTTAAATTTTTAAGATAATCTTAATTTATGCATTCAGCAAGTATATTTTGACCACTCACATGTTCCATACGTTGGGCTAAGTGTTGGGGGAAAATGATGAATTTATCCTTGAGAAACTTGAGGTTTAATGAAGAGATAGTACCACCAAATATACATTACAATATAATGCGGTCAATAGTATTTTAGCAATGTGGAGGAAAGGCAGAACAACTTGATAGGTAATATAAAGAAAGCTATTACTGAGGAGGCTATATTTGAAGGATTAGTAAAGATTTTCCAGGTAGATAAGCAAGACAAAAGGAATTCTCAATAAAGGGAGCATTCTGTGCAAAAAAAACTAGAATCCTGAGTTGCCTTGGCATATTTAGTAATCCTTTGCTCATTTATTCATTCTTTTTCAGTTATATTTATTGTGCACCTATGTACCAGACACTGTGTTGAGTGCTGTGGATGTCATAGTGAACTTGATAGACATGCGTCATAAAATTCACTTTAGTGGGGAAGAATAAACAAGTAATTAAAGTCATAATGGGTGTTACGAAGGAAAGCATAGATTGTTATAAGGTGTACTAGTATGTGTAAGTACAACTATCGAAGAAACTTCTGGAATATTGAGAAGTGGTATAAAATGAGACTGAATGGGATTGGGGTCTATTGTGAAAGGCAATATACTGAGCATAGGAGTTTAAATAATGTCTCATAAAAAATGAACTATAGATGTACTCTAGCATGATGAAACTTTCCATTTTAAGATAAACATTCTGAAAGTTCCAGATGGCTTAGAATAGGAATACATTTATACCATTGGCCAATTGGGATGTTTTTAGTGTTTAGTCAGTAAAATGTTTTAGTTGCTTAGATTTGGCATTTAGATTGGAAAGAGAAGATTAGGGACTATGAATCTATGTCTGGATTTTTAAATTATGTTTTCAGTTCCATTTGATACTATTTTCAGGAGACTTCTGGATATCTTCTGCCTACCATAAATGACTTATAAAGCAAATTAATCCTTCCTCTGTACCCAGCTTCTCCATAATGATTGTTATCTAACTTATTTCAAAAAATAAGACATATCAGACTATTCTTGATGAACACCGTTGCATTTTGCTAGTTTTTTGCCAAAATTTGATTTACATTAAAATATTAAACCATTTTGCCATGATAAAAATCCCTGTTTTGTGTTTTGTTTTTTTTTGTGGGGGGGGGGTTTGTTTAGACTTTTATTTACTACTACTTGGTCGTCTCTCACTGGTGCAAATCTGTTTTAGAGCTCTGTTATTTGTGACTTGGGCTAATGTTTAAGAACAAGGATTAGCCAGCTTGTTCCATGTAGAGCCAGATAGTAAATATTTCCAGTTGGGGAGGGGGCATGTGATCTCTGTGGTAACTATTCATCTTTGAAAATGTAAGACAAAAGCAGCCACAAGCAATATGTAAACAAATACTGTGACTGTACTCCAATAAAACTTCATTTATAGATACTGAAATTTGCATTTTATATAATTTTTACATGTCAGGAAAGACACTTCTTTTGATTGAAAAAAACCTATTTGTATTATTTGCCTAGGAGTGCTGCAACCAGTTCTCACAAAGTAGGGGGTTGAAGACAACAGAAATATATTTTCATAAAGTTCTGGAGGCCAGAAACCTGGGTCTGCAGGGCCATGCTCCCTCCGAAGTTTCTGGAAAAAGAGTCCTTCCTTTCCTCTTCCAGCTTCAGGTGGCTCCTGGGAATCCTCGGATTCCTTGGTTTTAAGCTGCATTGTTCCAATCCCTGCCTTTGTTGTCGCATGGCTTTCTTCTTTGTTTCTGTATCCAATCTCCTTTTCCCTTCTCTTGTAGACACCAGTCATTGGATTTAGAGTTCACCCTAATACTATATGACTTCACCTTGCTTCCATTTGCAAAGGCCCTATTTCAAAATCAGGTTACATTCACAGGTACTGGGGGTTACAATTTCAACATATCTTTTAGAGGGCCAATATTTGCCCTACATTACTATTTAAAAATATAAAAAACATTCTTAGCTGGTGGGCCATGTTAACTAGGTGGGGGGATGAATTTGGCCCATGACTGTATTTGTTAACTCCTGCTCTAGCCAGAGTTGGCTTTTCATTTATTCTCTGATTAAACATCTTATCCTTATTGGGAAACAAGATGAGAATTAGCATTTATTGAGCCCCTACTTTCTTCCAGACATTTTGCTTTGTGTCTTGACATTTATTATTACACTGATAAGCTCTTCCAGACTTGAGATTTTATTTTAATCACCTTTTTATTCTCCAGAGATAGATCTCGAGAGGATCTTGTGAAAGAGTATTCAGGGAGAGTGAACATTAAGTAAATAGACCACTTGATGCATTTGATTTGTAGCCAAGAAGACGATTATGGCTGGACACAATGATGTGAAATGAGGTTGGAAAGATAGGCAGAGGACAGTCTATAATAGGACATTGTTGGCTGTGATGAGGGGTTCAGATTTTATTTTACGTCTACAAAAAACCATTGGAGACTTAAACAGAGTGATATGATGTGATTTGCCTTTTGCAACAGTTACTCTAGCTGATTTGGGAAGAAATAATTGTAGGGGAGATGGGCAGCAGTATAGGAAGCCTGGGCCAGCTCTCAGGCTATTGGAGAGATTATAAGAGTTCCTGAAAAGTTTAGTGTCAGGTAAAATTGTTTCAATTAAACTTTACAGATAGTTTTTGTAAGTACAAATGAATTTTGGTTAGCTTTAAAAATTTATACGAATTTGTTTGACTTGTTTGCTAAAGACAAATTTGCAGCCAGTATGTGGACCATGTGTCTTCTCACTCAGCGCCTCACCTCCCACCCATTCTCTTAGTGTGGAGAAACAGTATTGTGTTGAGATCTGCTATGGGCATGCTCTAGTACCGTGGTCGGCAAGCTGCGGCTTGCGAGCCCCATGAGGCATTTTGGCCCCTTGAGTGTGGCTCTTCCACAAAATACCACCTGCAGGCGCACGTACAGTGCGATTGAAACTTCGTGGCCCATGCGCAGAAGTCGGTTTTCGGCCTAGGCGAGTCTATTTTGAAGAAGTACTGTTGATATTTGGCTCTGTTGATTAATGAGTTTGCCAACCACTGCTCTAGTACATTTTTACTTGTAACAGTGAAATATACATAGTTATCTATATATATAAAAGCCTAAGTGACCGAACGACCAGATGACTGAATGACCGGTCGCTATGATGTTCACTGACCACCAGGGGCAGACGCTCAATGCAGGAGCTGCCCCCAGGTAGTCAGTGCACTCCCACAGCCAACCTCCCGCTGCCCCCTCCTCCTGGCTGGCCAGCCCCAATGACCCTGATCAGATTAGCTGGCCAACCTCCCACGGCTCCTCCCCTCTGGCCGGCTGGCCCAACATCCTCAATCCGGGCAGCCTACCTCCTGCAGCTCCTACCCCTGGCCAACCTCCTGCAGCCCTTCCCTCCTTGGCCGTCTGATGGCCCCGATCGGGGCAGCCAACCTCCCGCAGCCCCTCTTCTTGCAACCCCTCCCCTCAGCCAACCTCCCACCGCCTTGATCAGCTCTGATCGCCCACCAGGCCAAGCACCCCTGCATGAATTTGGTGAGGTCCTGCATGAATTCGTGCACCTTTCCTTGAATTGCATCCTGATATCTTGAGCCAGAGATAAAGGGGTGAATTCTAGCTAGTATGATATTAATTATCCATAATCTTGGGAATACCATTGAAGTATTGTTAAGTCAGCCATCTTAGCAGTTGTGATGCAAAAAAAGGTTAAAACCCCTATTCCAGGTGAAAGGTAACCTTTTTGTTTATATATTGATAATTTTATTTTTATTATAGACAATTTATCTTTTAAATTAGAGCATTTACTAGTACATAAAAGTGATTTTTTAATTTTAAAGTGCTATACAAATATAGAGTGCTAGAGGCCCAGTGCAGATTTGTGCACTGGTGGGGTCCCTCGGCTTGGCCTGTGGGGATTGGGCTAAAATCACCAGTCCGACATCCCCCAAGGGGTCCAAGAGTGTGAGAGGGCACTCTGCAAAGTTGCTGTCGTTCAGCAGCTACTGTGTTGAGTGTCTGCCCCCTGGTGGTCAGTGTGCATCATAGCTACTGGCCAATTGGCTGGTTGGCCGGTCTCTTAGGCTTTTATCCTATCTAATAAAAGACAAAAAGGGTAATTAACCGTACCTCCGCTATGCTTCCCATTGGCTAATTAGGGTGATATGCAAATTAACTGCTGACAAAGATGGCGGTTAATTTGCATACATAGGCACAATGATGGGAGGTGAAAGGGGAAGGACAGAAAAACAGTGATCAGAAACCCAGGCAACAGGCAAGAGCCGCGGGGGTGCTGC
>NW_006285247.1:615110-615665 GCF_000327345.1 Myotis davidii | reverse complement strand
GGCTGAGGGTCCCCCCTGAGTGCACAAATTTTTGTACACCATGCCTCTAGTAGTATATATAAAATATAAAAAGTGTGTGTGTATATGTGTGTGTGTATATATGTATGTATGTATATATATATATAAAATCTGGACTATTGCGCCTATGTATATAAGTGTATATTTTTACATATATAGTAGCACCAAAATTTTTAATCTTAGTTAATTTTACTTTTATCAAATATTTAAAAATATTTCACCTAATAATTGTTGATAATTATTCTTTCATTAACAATGAGTTTAAGTGATCATAATAAAAATTACATTACTTGCTAGAAAAATTTAGTATAATGTATTCCTTTTTTTTTGTTTGTTTGGGAAGGAAATTTAGTCTTTGCTAACAGTGTACAGATTTAGAGGGCTTATAGATTTTTTTTATCATATAGCACACTATTTATATGTATTCATACTTGTGAGAGAAAGGGACTCATTGATTGGACCTTTAAGAACCTGATATTTTTAAAGAAACATGTTTTCCATTTTTTTGTTTAAAGATTACTAATAAAGTATCTATTA
>NW_006285247.1:612010-615099 GCF_000327345.1 Myotis davidii | reverse complement strand
TGTGTTTACCAAATTTATATTCGGATTCTGAATTCTTATTGGTGTAACTTATGATGGAAATAAAAGACAACAGCAGAAGCAAACTAGTACAGGAAATAGTGAGAAATAGTGGAATTAAGGGGAAGGATTAAGAATTGGAATCTATTACATTCTTTTTAAGAACACACATACAAGTGTAGATAAAAAAAGGCTTAAGTTTATTTACAATATATTTTTTATTAACAGCCCAAACCTAGTAGAAGCCAGCATTGATTGAGAAGTTTTGGATTTTTTCCAATTTCTGTTTACTTTGTTTAACCCCTAACAAGGTAATCTGGTTTCTTTTGACTTAAATAAGACAAAGAATTCCATATTGAGTCACTGTTTATAGGTTGTTAAATATTTTAGTTTGGTGTCTGAGGATAATGTTCAGCATTGTGTTCAATTAGTGTGAACTAACCAGTTGAAGTGCCAGATTCTTAAATGTTTTACTGCAATTAATACAAAATTCTAAGGGCTCCATTCATTACAAGTCACTTGCTCCATGGGTGCCAGCCGCACAGTCTCCGTAAGCAGGCTTTTCTGGAGAATAATCAAGACTCATGGCCTCCAGGTTTGTGGCACCGGCATTTCACTATCTGACACATCACTGTTCCTTTTTATGAGCTCCGTTTTCATTCCTAGTTCTTTCTCCTGTTTTAAATTATGTATGGAATTGAATTTGTATGATATTCCCATGTAGTTAGACATGAGTGTAATTTGGTAGAGCATACTGGAAAGGTATAACAATAAACGAACAAACAAATAAAACTTTTATGTAATTTAGGATACTTACTCGTCTTCAGTAGAGGAAATTTTCAGTCAATTAACTATAGCAGTGATGTTTCTTCCTATTGATGTTAAGGTCAGATGTCTGTAAAATGATGAAGTAGGCAGACTTTTTGTTTGGTTCTTTCCAACTTCTTTTTCAGTATCTCTGTTCCTATTTCTGTTTTTCTTCAGGTGCCTATCTTTGTCAGCTAATTTTTCATAAGTTTCCTGTGTCCAGAGATATTTGCAATTTAATGCAGATATTTGTTATTGAATAAAAAATCCTGAGTGTCCAACAGAATACAATAATGCAAATGTGGTTTCAGGCACTGTGGGAGGAAATGAAGATCTGTTTTGGAGGTGAGAGGGACTTTCAACATCTTTTACATCCAAATAGGCAATTAAGTGCTCTGACTGTCTGATCATGCTGTATCTAAGGTTCACTTGAGTGTTGCTGTGTCCAGCTTTCTCTGAATTTGTTACACAGACTCTCTCTCTCTCTCCTTCTCTCTCTCTCTCTCTCTCCCTCTCTCTCTCTCTCCCTCTCTCTCTCTCTCTCTCTCTCTCTCTCTCTCTCTCTCTCTCAATTTTTTACCCCTTGAATGTTTCTTTTTACTTATGAGAATCTTTAGCAGAACAAGTATCTGTGACTTTCTTGCTATCAAGAGAAGGTTAAAGAAATGCATTTGATTACTGGGTTACCACTGTACCATTTTTGGTAACATTAAGTAGGTAGTAAAAAATATTTATTGAATAAATGAATAAGTTTGCTTCAGAGTTTCTATAGATATTTTCATGATACTTGATGAACTTTATTTGTTAATCCTGACAAAAAATATTACTAGGAAATAATGAAAACTGTTATCTGTTGTTGGTAGGAGTACAAATTAGTACAACAACTTTGGAAACCACTTTGGCTCTTTTTTCCTTTTCTCTTTTTTAATCCTCACCGAGGATATTTTTTCTATTGATTTTCAGAGAGAGTTTAAGGGAGAGGGAGAGCCAGAGAGAAACATGGAGATGAGATAGCCACATTGATTGGTTGCTTCCCGTATGCCCGGGCAGGGAGCCTGCAGCCAAGGTATGTATGTGCCCTTGACTGGAATTGAACCCTGTACCTTTCAGTCTGCAGGCCGACACTCTATCCCAGCCGTGGGCAAACTACGGCCCGCGGGCTTTGAAATGAATAAAACTTTTGAAAAAAAAGACCGTACCCTTTTATGTAATGATGTTTACTTTGAATTTATATTAGTTCACACAAACACTCCATCCATGCTTTTGTTCCGGCCCTCCGGTCTAGTTTAAGAACCCATTGTGGCCCTCGAGTCAAAAAGTTTGCCCACCCCTGCTCTATCCACTGGCCAGGGCCACTTTGGCTCTTTTTGATAAAATTGAACATACACACATTTTACAATTCATCTATCTGTTCCTTAAGTATGTACTAGAAACATGTGTACCAGGAGAAAACAACAAGAATGTTAGAGCAGCAAATTCATAATTATAAAATTTCATCTCAAGGATCCATCAGCAGTTGATAAGTAAATTATGTATTCATATACTTAATGGCTTAGAAGCCTCAGGTTGATTTGAAGAAACAGTAATTAACTATTTCTTACAAATGCCCAGGCAATTTCCGTTTTGAAAATTAAACAGCTTTAAGTTTATTTTTCTTAGGTTTATAGCTTAACACTGTGAATATCTGAGGCTTTTGCATCTTCTTAGTTTCTCATTTTGTAATTTATAACCTCTGTTTTCCTTTAAAAAAGTATTAGTGCTATGGCTGTAGTTGAAAGGAACAGCCCAGTTTTTATGATCAACAGAGTTTGTGTGTGTGTGTGTGGGCGGGGAGCGGGGGAGGAATGCATGTTCCTTACTGTTTTGTAAATAATCTAAAACTCTTTACATTCTCTTTTTGGACAGAATGAGCCCCAACTTACTAAAATATAAGTATTTAGGAAACTATTTCATAATTCTCCAGAAATCTAGAACCCAGAATATTTAAGGACTAATAAATAAATGTGAAGTTCTACTCCATGATAAAGATTTTATTTTAACAAATTTTGAGGCAGATTCTTCACTGGATTTATAAATACAAAACATTGGGTGAGATTTGATGACTCCAACGATATGAATTTAGCTAATTTAAAACATGTAATAGCTACTCATTTCACACTTATTTTATATTTGGATGCAAGTACCGTATTTGCCGGCGTATAAGAGGACTGGTCAAGTAAGACGACTTTTTTAAAGTAAGTTACAAGGAGTCTTAAGAGTTATAGACTTGCCGTATAGACTACCCC
>NW_006285247.1:610836-611907 GCF_000327345.1 Myotis davidii | reverse complement strand
ATTTCACACTTATTTTATATTTGGATGCAAGTAGCTGGGTAACTAACTACTCGTGACATAGTTTAAGTACATTTACTTTTTTAAAGTAAGTTACAAGGAGTCTTAAGAGTAGCAGTGATGTCATCAAAAACTCAGGCTTTTAAAATAAATTCCATGATAATAGTGATGGTAGTGAAGGATATACAATTACTATTTTTTTTTTTTCTGGGAGGTCTTGGATGAATAGATTAGAACTTAGGACATAACTCCTTGAAAGTAATGTTCTATTGATATTTTGGAAACCATATGACTGAAATTCTGACATCATAGAAAAGGAATGGCCTTCAGTTTCCCAGTTCCTCCTTCTGTTTTGCCCTCTCCTTAGTGTCCTTTTCATGGTCTCTAGAGATTAGACTGTGCTTCTGGAAATTATAATCTTTATTAATGTACTCTTGGTACCCTAGTGTGAAATGAGTAGCTGTTACATGTTTTAAATTAATAAATTCATATTGTTAAAGTCATCTAATCTCACCCAATTTTTTGTATTTGTTAAATTAATTTGGTTGTATAATAGGTGCTATTTTAAAAAATAAGTATTTTTATTTATTTCAGAGAGGAAGGGAGGAGAGATAGAAACATCAATGACGGGAGAGAATCATTGATTGGCTGCCTCTTGCACTCCCCCTACTGGGGATTAAGCCCATGACCCTGACTAGGAATCCAACAGTGACCTCCTGGTTCATAGTTTGATGCACAATCACAGAGCCACACTGGCCAGATGATGTTATTTCTCATTTATGTGTTTTGTTAAAGTTTTTTTTCTTTTTATTTTTTACCTTGGTATATGAACTTCTATTTTATTTTTATTTTTAGGTTGTATGTACAGGGGTGGATAAAAGCAGGTTTACAGTTGTTCATATGGAAAATAATCCTATATAATAAAAGCTTAATATGCTAAGTGTCCGGTTGTCTGGTCTGCCATTCAACCAATCAAAGCGTAATATGCTAATGATATGCTAAGGCCACTCAAACACTTGCTATGATGTGCACTGACCACCAGGGGGAAACGCTTTGACTGGTAGTAGGTTGCTG
>NW_006285247.1:606466-610485 GCF_000327345.1 Myotis davidii | reverse complement strand
TATAATAAAAGCCTAATATGCTAAGTGTCCGGTCGTCCGGTCATCCGTTCAGCCAATCAAAGTGTAATATGCTAATGATATGCTAAGGCCACTCAACTGCTTGCTATGACGTGCACCGACCACCAGGGGGCAGAATGACTGGTAGGTTAGGTTGCTGCTGGGGTCTGGCCGATTGGGACTGAGCGAGATGGGTCAGACATACCCTGGAGCCCTCCCATAGTCCCGCCCTGGCTGGCCAACCTCCTGTGTCCCTCCCCAGCCCTCATCATACCCTGGTGGGGTCACTCAGCCTTGCCTGCACCCTCTCGCAATCTGGGCTGAGTGACCCACCCCCCGCTTAGTGCATGAATTCTGTGCACCGGGCCTCTAGTACAATAATAATATATAGCAATAAAATAAACCCTGTGTTTCATGTACTCACAACTTTAAACCTATTTTTTGCACATCCCTGTATATACTTTTTAAAACTAGACTTAATTTTCAGAGCAATTGTAGCTTTATACAAAAATTGAGCAGAAAGTATAGATCAGCCGTGGGCAAACTACGGCCCGTGGGCCAAATCCGGCCTGTTTGAAATGAAGAAAACTAAAAAAAAAAAAAGACCCTACCCTTTTATCTAATGATGTTTACTTTGAATTTATATTAGTTCACACAAACACTCCATCCATGCTTTTGTTCCGGCCCTCTGGTCCACTTTAAGAACCCATTGTGGCCCTCGAGTCAAAAAGTTTGCCCACCCCCGGTATAGATAGTTCTCATATTTTCTCTTCCCCCTTTCACCTATTATTAACAATTTGCATTGACGTGGGACATTTATTACATTTGTTAATGGTTATTTGACAAACCTATATTGATACATTATTATTAACTAAAACTTGTAGTTGACATTAGGGTACTCTCTTTGTTTTGTGCAGGTCTATGGATTTTGGCAAATGCATAATGTCATAGCTATCATTATAGTATCACTAGAGGCCTGATGCACAAAATTCTTGCAAGGGACTTGGCCCTCGCAGCCCTGACTTCGTCCAGAAGGTCATTTGGCTGACTGGTCTAATTAGCATATTACACTTTTATTATTATAGATGGGATAGTTGTATTGCACTAAAAATCCCATGTTTTATCTATTCCTCAGTCCTTGGCAGCCACTGATCTTTTCACTGTCTTCATATTTTTGCCTCTTTTAGAATGGAAAAGTTGTTTATTATTATTAGAATGTCATATGAAAAAAGAGAAAACATTTTACTTCTTTTTAATCTGGATGCCTTTATTTATTTTCCTTGTATAATTGCATTTGCTTGGACTTTCACTACAATATTGTATACAAATTGAGCTGACATTTTTTCCATTGAGAAAGTTCCCCTCTATTTCTAGTTTGTTTGTTTGCTTTTTAAAGTCCTCACCCGAGGATGTTTTTCCATTGATTTTTAGAGAGAGTGGAAGAGAGAGGGAAAAACAGAGAGAAATATCCATGTGAGAGAAAGACATCGATTGGTTGCCTCCTGCATGCTCCCTCATTAGGGCCTAGGCTGGGGAGGAGCGTACAGCCGAGGTAAGTGCCCTTTACTGGAATTGAACCCGGGACCCTTTGGTCCTCAAGCCGACGCTCTATGGCTGAACCAAACCAGTTAGGGCTCTATTCCTAGTTTTTTATGAAAGTTTTTATTATCAGGAATAGATGGCAGATTATGTCAAATGTTTTTTCCATATCTATAGAGATGATCATGTGGTTTTCTTTTTTAGTTTAGTAGGGAGAGTTACATATTTGTTTGAATTTAAATTAACCTAGAACAAACCTCACTTGATATATAATTCTTTTTATATGTTGTTGGATTCAATCTACTTAAATTTTAAGCATATTTATATCTGTGTTCATGGGGGTTTTCTTGTAATGTTTTTGACTGTTTTGGCTAGAATCAGTAAGAAACATTCCCTTCTTTTGAGATTTCTGGGACAGTTTGTGTAGATGTGGAATTATGTCTTTAAATGTTTGTAAGAATGTATTAGTGAAGCCATTTGGACTGGGAAATTTTTTTTGAGTAGGCTTAATTACTATTTCATTTTTAAAAATAGATATAGAGTTACTTAGATTTCAGTTTTCAAAATTCACTATATTGGGTAACATTGGTTAATAACATTGTATAAATTTCAGGTGTACAACTTTATAATATCATGTCTGTATATTCCATTATGTGCTCTCTACCTAATATATTTCTTTTTGTATAAGCTTTGATAATTTGTGTCTTCCAAGCAATTTGTCCATTTCATTTAAACTGTCAAGTTAATTGGCATAAAATTGTTTATGTATTCCCTGATTATTTTTTTTAATTTCTGAAGAATTTTTAGTGATGTTACCTCATTCCTGATAATAGTAATTCATGCCTTCTCTCCTTTTTTGTAGATTATAGTGTAGCTTGAGAAAAGTTTTGTATGGATCTAAAAATAATGTTTTTGCTTTTGTTTAGTGCTTTTCTTTTGTTTAGTGCTCTATAAACATAAATTAAGTTGATTGGTAAGTCTTCCAGACTCATATCTTTATTGATTTTCTCTCTACTATTGTATCATTTATTGTAAAATCTCTGACTATAATTGTGGATTTGTCTTATTTGTCTATGTAGTTGTATCAATTTTTTTAAAAATATATTTTATTGATTTTTTACAGAGAGAGGAAGGGAGAGAGAGAGTTAGAAACATCGATGAGAGAGAAACATTGATCAGCTGCCTCCTGCACATCTCCCACTGGGGATGTGCCCGCAACCCAGGTACATGTCCTTGACCGGAATCGAACCTGAGACCTTTCAGTCCACAAGCCGACGCTCTATCCACTGAGCCAAACCGGTTTCGGCGTTGTATCAATTTTTGACTCATGTGTTTTGGATCTCTGTTTTTAAATTCACAAATATTTAAATTTGTGTCCTCTTAATGAATTGACTCTTTTATTCTTATGAAATGGCCTCCTTTACCTCTGGTTTCATAATCCTGTATCTAAAAAAATCAATTGCAAGAGGAATGACATCAACATTATTATTATTTTTTAAATATATTTCGATTTTTTACAGAGAGGAAGGGAGAGGAATAGAGAGTTAGAAACATCGATGAGAGAGAAACATCGATCAGCTGCCTCCTGCACACCTACTGGGGATGTGCCCGCAACCAAGGTACATGCCCTTGACCGGAATGGAACTTGGGACCCTTCAGTCCACAGGCCGATGCTCTATCCACTGAGCCAAACCAGTTAGAGCAACATTATTGATTTAGTTAAGCCAGTAGCCTTGTAAAAGAAGGTAGAAGGTAGATTACCTAACAAAATCAGCATTTTGTTGGAATAGAGAAAGGAAGTGAATGAAGGGGCAAGTATGTTGTATAGTCATCTAACAATTACTTATTACATATGCTGATTAAATGAAAGATCATATTTATTTTCTTCTATGCTTTAAAAATTTTTATTGAATTTAATGGGATAGCATTGGTTAATAAAATTATATGGGTTTCAGGTGTACAATTCTATAATACATCATCTGTATTTTGTATTGCGTGTTCACCACCCTAAGTTAGGTCTCATTCCATCACCATTTTTCTCCTCTACTCTCTTCTACCTCCCCAGACCTCCCTTTCTCTCTGGTGATCACCATACTGTTGTCTGCATCTATGAGGTTTTTTTTCTTTGCTTAAATTAATCCCTTCACTTTCTTCACCAACGCCCCCACCTCCCATGAAAGGTCAAATTTAGATATAATTTTTTATTCCCCACTTTTGAATTTGAAGTTAAGCAGACTCTCAGTTATTATATAATATATTATAATATTTGATATTATCATCATTCAGTGGTTAAGAAAATTCACTTGAAAGGAAAAGTGACTCAATTCTATTATTTTGTTCTGAAACCGAATTGAAGCATAATTCTAAATTTCAATATTTGTATTTTTGTTTCTTGTTATTCTTTCTTAGTTTGAGTCTAAGTCCAAGAAGATGACTGTGGGAGAAAAATATCCATGCTTTTCTTAAGTTTTATCATGTTCAAA
>NW_006285247.1:602734-606415 GCF_000327345.1 Myotis davidii | reverse complement strand
CTTCCATCCTGTCACATTGGATAGAACATGACAGGACATATATTTACAAAAGTACTTTCCTTTAGAGCCAGATGACTGCTGTCAGTTTGAAAACAAACCATCTGCTTATTGTTTAAATTCCTGGATAACTTACCAATCCACATCTGTAAACAGAAGTAACATTCTTTATAGCCTTAAAACTGCTGCTAAGGTCTGTTGTCGTCATATACAATGCATATTTGCTGTGTACTGAAGGAAAACAGATTTTGACATGTATGATGTCTAAAAAGATCAAGTTGACTTCATTAACATGAAAGGCTAGTGAATTTTACCTTCAGCATTTACAATTGCTATAATAAAGTTTGGGATATATTTGTTCACACCCCACAGAACCCAAAACTGTCAATCAATAAGTGCTCAATTGACGTATTCCGAACAACTACTTATTCATTAGCTCTTAATTCTTGCATTCATTAAACATTTATTGTTTCTAGGTGTTAAGTGCTAGGAGTATAATTGTGAGTGAAATACAACATACAGTCTAGTGAGAATTTTAGGTGAATAAGAAATTATTATAATAGGATATTGTAATAAGTGTAATGTTGTAAGTATTAATTGTACATGTTGAGAGAAATGAAAGATTCAGAGATGACAAGTTTTTGCTTGGGCAAATGGGTGGATAGAAACACAGGTACAAGAACTGTGTATAAGAACAATTGGTCAGTGTTATATATAGTATTTTATATATACTTATTTTTCTTAATTATCAAGTTAAGTATATAGGAGAGCAATGGTGCTTAAATGGTGATATGTACAGAATTTTGAATGGAATGCAGAGTTTTCTTAATAGTTTACCCTTCTGGGATCCCTAAGTCTTCCCATGAGTGTGACAAGCCTACTCTATTGTCTTATCCATCTAGATTATTCATCTCTCACATTTATTGTTGACTTTAGTATTACTGCTAATTTTTTCCTACCTTGGTCACTCTCTACCTCTGCCTAAATTGATATGAATTTAAGATGAAAGGTAAATATGTCTTATTTCTAAAGAAATTTTCATTAGGGTAATACCAGGTTTTTCCTAATGATTGGTGAGAATTAAATTTCCAATTAATTGAGAATTGCTTTGGTGAGGGGGACAGGTGTACATTCTTTTTAAAGACAGCTTTATTTATATTTAGTTAACATCACCTGTTTTAAGTACACAGTTTGATGAATTTTGACAGATGCTTATCGTTATGTGACTACAACCACAATGATGATGTAAAATATTTCTCTCTTCCCTAAAAAGTCCCTCTTTCTCCTTTGCAGTCAGTTCCCTCCCCCATATCCCAAGTCCCAACCAATCACTAATCTACTGTCTGTCAGTATAATTTTGGCTTTTCTGCAGTTCATACAAATGGACATATGCTTTTATTTCTCTTGGGTAGATATCTAGGGTTAGAATTGCTGGGTCTTATGGTAAAGTATATGTTTAACTTTATAGAAAACTGCCCAACTTTTCCCCAAAGTGACTGTATCATTTTTTATTTCCACTAGAAACATGAGGGATCCAGTAGCTCTGTATTCCCATTGTCACTTGGTATTGTCATTCTTTTTACTTTAAGCCATTCTGGTGCATGTTTAGTGGTATCTCGTTGTGGTCTTAATTTGCATTTCCCTAAAGATTAATAATGTTGGACATTTGAATGCCATTGTGTGGACATAATGTGTCTTGTTTTCCTATTCATGAGTTGATAAACATTTGGTTTGTTTCCTCCTTGTGGTTATCTATACATATATAAAAGCCTAAGCTACCAAACGACCAGTCGACTGGTTGCAATGCTGCGCACTGACCACCAGGGGACAGATGCTCAGTGCAGTAGCTGCCCCCTGTGGTCATTGTGCTCCCACAGTGGGAGTGCTACTTAGCTGACCGATCCGTTCCAGCAGCCCTCAAGCCTGGCAGCAGCCACTCACTTCCTCAGTAGTCTTGCAGGTCCAATCTCCAGAGAATGGGCCAGGCACTGACAGACAGGTGCCACAGGCACAATTCTGACAGTGCCGCATGCCTCCTTGAAGTCAGCCTCGGGTACCATGCCCACTTCTCTTCCCTCGATGCTCTGTAAGGAAGAAACAATATGAAAGTGGCCACCAGGTGGCTCCCAACAACTGGCATGAACGTCAATGGGCCGGATCTGGATCCTGGGCCGGCAGGGGTGTCCCACTGCCTGCCTGGAGAGCTGATTGTGTCCCAGTCCCCCTACCACCCTTGGGACAGATGCCAGATGCAGGGCTTGGGTGCAAGCCCACGGCAGGTGCAGCGGGGTCGGAATGAGCGGGAGTGGCAGTCAGGAGCAGCAGGTGGTGTTGGACAGCCAGTTTCGGCCCAATCCCCACAGGCCATGCTGAGGGACCCCACCCATGTATGAATTCGTGCACCGGGCCTCTAATTGTTTGTGTGTGTGTGTGTGTGTGTGTATGTGTGTGTGTGTATGTATATATCCTATATAATAAAAGGCTAATATGCAAATCAACCAAATGGCAGAACGACTGGTCTCTATGACGTGCACTGACCACCAGGGGGCAGACGCTTAATTCAGGAGCTGCCCCCTGGTGGTCAATGTGCTCAGGGGAACACTGCTCAGCCAGAAGCCGGGCGAGCACAGCAGTGGTGGCGGGAGCCTCTCCCGCCTCCACAACAGTGCTAAGGATGTCCGACTGACGGCTTTGGCCTTCTCCCCACTAGCCTATTGTCTGTGTCCGTGGGGAGCAGGCCTAAGCCATCAGTTGGATATCCCCTGAGGGTTCCCAGACTGCCAGAGGGCGCAGGACGGGCTGAGGGACCCTCCTTCCAAGTGCATGAATTTCATGCACCAGGCCTCTAGAGTGTGTGTGTGTGTGTGTGTGTGTGTGTATTTGTTAGTGTATCTGTATATACACATCTATGTATATTGAAATCTTTTGCTCTCTAATTTATTTAGTTGTATGTCTTATTTTTGAGTTGTAAGAGTTATTTACATATTCTGAATGCAAGTGGTTTGTCAGATATATTTGCAGATATTTTCTGTGAGTCTGTAACTTGCTTTTTCATTTTCTTAATTGAGTGTTTCAAAGAACAAAGGGCTTTTAATTTCAATGAAGCACTTTTATCAATATATGGTTATCTGATGCTGCATAAGAACACTCAACATTTAGTGGCTAAAAATAGCAGCAGTATTTACTTTGTATGGATCTGCAGTCCGGGAAGGGCTTGCCCAGAATAGACCATTGCTGCTCTACTTGACATCAGCTGGTGCAGCTTGGAAGCTACGGGCTGGAATCATTTGAAGACTCACTCACATGAATGGCGTCTGGGTTTGGAGTACTTGAATAGATGTATGTTGGAATAGCTGTGGCACCTCTCTATTTCTATGTAGTTTCTCTAGCATGCCAGTTTTCAATCTTTTTCATTTCATGGTATACATGAACTAATCACTGAAATTCTGTGGCAGACCAAAAAATATATTTTTGCCAGTCTGCCAAAAAATAGGAATAATTTTGATTCATTCACACTGGATGACTGTTGTTGTATTGGCTGTTGTCATTTTTGTTGTTGTTAATCCACACCTGAGGATAATTTTTCTATTGACTTCTTTTTTCTTTAGAGAGAATGGGAGGGAGGGAGGGGGGAAAAGAGAGAGAGAGAGAGAGAGAGAGAGAGAGAGAGAGAGACAGAGAGAA
>NW_006285247.1:598992-602607 GCF_000327345.1 Myotis davidii | reverse complement strand
TTGATGTGAGGGAGACACATCTATTGGTTGCCTTATACATGCACCCCAACTGGGGATGGGGATCAAACCTGCAACCTAGTTATGTGCCCTTGACCAGGAATTTAACCCAGGCACGGGAAAATGCTCTAACCACTGAGCAACAGTGGCCAGGGTTGTTGTCACTTTTTTATTTGACAATCTAAGGGAAAAGAGGTCAGTGTCCTGACTAAATAGTCAGGTATTGCATGTTTTAAAAATTCTTGTGGCACACCAGTTGAAAATCTCTGCTCTAGCATTAGCATGCTGGCTTCAAGGGAGTTAGATTTGTTACATGGTGGTTCCTGGCTCCTAAGGCACATGTCCCAAGAAAGTGAGAAAGCAGTTAGAAGTCATTTTGCCTTTAAAATCAGCATCATTTCTGCCTCATTATGTTTGTTACAGTTATAAAGGCAGTTTCAAGTATCCTCTGTTCATGAGATATGGGAGAGGATGTATATTAATGTGGCCAGTTTTGAACAATACAATCTGCTATAATTAATTACTTTTTTAAATGTTTTGTTCTCCCCCATGTATGTAACATATCTTTGCCTAAATGAAGATTATTAAATATTTTTCTGTGTATTCTTTCAGTAGTTGTATGGTTTGAGTTCCACCATTAAAAATCTATGTTCCATTTTGAGTTAGTTTTTGTATATGGAGTAAAGGATGAACTGAGGTTCATATATTTCTGTTTGGAAATACAGTTACTTCATTTCCATTGGGTTACAAGACTATTCTTTCTCCAGTACCTTGGCACCTTTATTGTGTTGTGGGTTTTTTTGTTGTTTTGTTTTTTGGCATTAATTTTAGAGTCAGATTGTCAGTTTGTACAGAAATGTCAGGATTTGGCTTACAGGCCATACATTGATGATCCCTGGTGTAAAGAAATCTATTTCTTTTATGATGAATGTTTGGCCACGTAAACTACTATTTCTTAACCATGTGGGATTAATCTAAATGTTAATTTTTTCATGAGGAGGAAAGCATTACTTTCAACTTTCTAGTTTGAAGTAAACATTGGAATCCAGTCTATCTAACCCTGTCTTTGGGGCACACATTTTACCAGGTGTTCTTCAGTTGCCTCTGTATAGTATTATTGTAGTTTGAAAATGAACATATAAGCATAGCATAGATGGAGATGCAGTCATTCCAACATCAGTTCTGTGTTTGATGCTACTTTGGGTCTGTCCCATTTATGTGCCACTCATGAGTCATTCTAGGACTTGGTTGGTAGTTTTTTTGTTCGTTTTTTAATCCTCACCCGAGGATATTTTCCCACTGATGTTAGAGAGAGTGGAAGAGAGAAGGAAAGACAGAGAGAAACATCGATGTGAAAGATACACATCGGCTGGTTGCCTCCTGCACAGGCCTTGACCAGAGACCGGGCCAGGGAGGAGCCTGCAACCGAGGTACGTGCCATCGGCTGATGCTCTATCCACTGAGTCCAATCAGCTAGGGCGTGACTGGTAGTTTTAACTGCAGTTTTGTTCTCAAAGCCTTTGCTTTGCTGCTTGGGTCTGTTCTGTGCCTACGCTCATTCGGGGTGAACCCTGTACTTGTGCCAGTTCACACACAGTTTTAGGGCAACTCCTCTTCTAGCCGTCCTTCTTTGGGTTACCCCTATATTCTCTGACTCACTGGCTCTCCTTTTCCTCGTCTCTGGCCAGAAAGATGGCGTTTCTCTTAGTTTTAATGGCCTGCACTGCTGTCACAGTTGCAGAAACTCAACAAGCCTGCCATTGAGACAAAGTGGCTAGAGAAAAAAGAGACTGAAATAGATAATGGGGAGTCTTCCTCTTTTCTTTCAGTTGCTAAGGTCCTCTTTCCATGTACCTTTGACCAGAAAAACAGCATATTTTTTTTTCCAGTTTTAACTACTGGCACTGCTGCTTCTTGGGACCTATCCTTGGGGCTGAATTAAGATAAAGAAGAAGAAAAAAGAAAAGAAAACAGTCCCAACAACCAGGGATTAATTTCCTACACATTATCTGACCCTGACCCTTTCCCCTGTTTTCTGCCCAGAAAGATAGAGTTTCTCTCAGAGGGTTTTTCTATAGGCAGCTATTTGGAGAAAAGAGAATGATCATGGTTTGGGGACATCACAAAGGTCTTGGTTGCTATTACAATGTGTTTATGTAATTTGAGACACGCTATTAGATTTGTATTGTGTACTGCTTCTTGTGGGAGAAGCCGGTAGCTAATGCTCAGTTTTCTTATTTTGTATTTTTATCTTCATAAGGAAGGAAAGCAGCTGGTGTTTAAAAGCTTCAGTATTTAAAATTTTCTTGTATGGTCAGGAAAAAAAGCTAGAGAATGAACTTTGTGTATGATTTCTGATGACTTTTGCTAAATCTTCTTGAAATAATATAAGTTTTCTATTTTTTTTCTGATTGACTTGTCATGAATTTTAGTAATAATGGCCATATAGCATTACTTGATAATTGTAGTTGACTGTTTTATATAGTATCCTTTAAATTGCCAACTGATGCAATTTTTAATTGCAATCTGATGACTAACTTTTAAAGTAGAATTGGAATTCTGCATTTTCTTTGAGATATTAATAGTAATATGATTATCATTTTTTGAGCATTTACAGTTTCCTTTGAGTTACATACTTTTATTATCCTTATTTTGCTAACGATTAATTTGAGCTCAAAGAAGTGAAGTTGTTGCCCTGATCAGTTTGGCTCAGTGGCTAGAGCATCGGCCTGTGGACTGAAGGGTCCCAGGTTCGATTCCGGTCAAGGGCATGTACCTTGGTTGCGGGCACATCCCCAGTAGGGAGTGTGCAGGAGGCAGCTGATGGATGTTTCTCTTTCATGGATGTTTCTAACTATCCCTCTCCCTTC
Organism: Myotis davidii; assembly: GCF_000327345.1. Classification (NCBI taxonomy): domain Eukaryota; kingdom Metazoa; phylum Chordata; class Mammalia; order Chiroptera; family Vespertilionidae; genus Myotis; species Myotis davidii. The sequence goes on along the minus strand of NW_006285247.1, from coordinate 599,740 downwards.
CCCTCTGTAAAAAATCAATAAAATATATATTTAAAAAGAAAAAAGAAGTGAAGTTGTTTGGCTGAGGTCACACATCTCACAAGTGGCAAAGGTGGCATTTGAACCCAACAGTCTGTTTCATGCTGTATATTGTTATATATTTCTCAAGGTACGGAAATCCTATATAATAAAAGAGAAACATGCAAATTACCCGTCCTTCTGCTATGCTGAAGCCACACCCACCAGCCAATTTGAGTGACTATGTAAATTATCTGACAAAGATGATGGTTAATTTGCATACTCAGGTGTCAAGCGCTCCAGGAGGCGATGGCGGCCGTGGCCGCAGGCTCCTGGGACTTTTGCTTGCCCCAGGAGTCAAGGCCATAGCCATGCCCACGGACTCCCGGGACTTTCATTAATTGTCACTCCGTGACAAAGATGGCAGTGCCCATAGTGGCCGGGGCAGGACACTGGTGGCATTCCCCTGGCAACGCGAGCCCAGCATCTGGCCCAGCTGCATGGAGGGAGGGGAAGGGAGTGGCCTCCGGCTGGAGTCTGCTGAAAGAGGGGAGGGGAGGGGCCTGGGGCCAGAGTCCCTGGTGAGGAATGCTGGACTTGGCGATTGTGTTCAGCTTAAAAGTTTTTTACTAACCATCAGTAAGTAAATAACTTCTAAAGCTGAACATGTGTGCTTGGCCTGGTGAAGAGAGGGAGAGGGCAGGGGCCTCAGGCCAGAGTCTGCGCCCCGGACACGCGGGGTCCGTGGCGA
>NW_006285247.1:580623-598898 GCF_000327345.1 Myotis davidii | reverse complement strand
GCACGAATTTCGTGCATTGGGCTACTAGTACATAAATAAAAGATGTGATTCATGCCCTTCATGACCTCACTGTTTAACTGGTGAACTAAACAATAGAGAGTCATAAAACAGGGTAAAGTGCTGTAACTCTGTGACATCGATTTTGTTTTTCAGATTCACAGCTGTGATTAAGACTCATTTGTTTTTTTATCTTTCATTAGTCCATTTCTTAGTTTTACATTTGAAAAATCAAAAGTAGTATTTCTCAAACAACTTTGCATCTCCAGAAAGTGCTGTCCTAAACTAAACCTTGGATTCATTATTTTACAATTATCTAGCTCTTTAGATAGCTTTTTATATATCTTGACACCTGCATTTACCACATAGGAAGAGAGGTTGATATTAGGAGGTCAGAGCTTAGAGAGTTTAAATGCTCTGCCTAAGGTTGCCCAGATAGTAGATAGTGGAAAAAAGATAACTAGAAATATATTGCTTGATTAATAAACAAATAATTTGCTAAATACAACAAGTTCATGTTAAATTAACCCACTGAAATCTTTCTTAATATGATGCTTTAAGTTATTACAATTATACTGCTTTTCAAGGTAAAAGTATATCAACTATATATTTCTTCACGTTAATTTTACTTATTTTGTGTTGGTTTAATGAATTAAAAAGTATTATACTGTAAGAGCATGAGTCTTTATTGAATTTGGATTATTTTCACTCTGGGAGCTACTCAAGGTAGTACTGGCTGGTGGTGTAACATTTTCCCAAAATTCTGTTTTAAATCTGTTTTATCTTTTAGTATAACAAAAATTGATACTTTTAATTTTTTGCATCTTATTACCAAATAGTACATGTGCATGGTAGCACATTAGAATAGAAGAAGAAAAATACCCAGAGATTACTGCTGATATGAACTCATATATTTCTGCATATCTTTTTTTTTTTGCATATCTTTTTTGATTTTCAAACATACACAGACACAAGGATCCGGCCCAGAATCTTGCATTTGTTACAGCTAGATTTCATGCCTAAGTCTTTTATCTAGCATTCTTCTTAAAAAGTCTCTTTTGATAACCTGTTTTTAAACAAAGATGTGCCCCCGACCCTCACCCTGCCATCACTGACAGAAAATGTTTAATGAATGTTTTTAGTATTTGTAGTATTAATCACTTTAGTTGTTAACAGAACTCAAGGAGAGAGAAATTTCAGTCAAGAATTTGCTGGTGGTAAACTTACAAAGGTTGAAAATTTGCCCTGTGTCTCATTGTTTTTGACATTTGTTAGTCATTGTTTGGGTACAAGTAAATTAAAAGCAATCTTTTTAGTTGGGGTCAAAAGGATGCTGTACACTCCAGTGCTTCCCTATAGAATCAAAGGAAGCTGAGCTCAGTTGCCCAAGTGCTATTAGAATGAGACATCCTTAAAAATGTTGGTGATGAAATAAATCGATTTAGTTGGAAACAAGAGATTGAATTTAGTGTTCTTCTTCTACTGGAGAAAGTGCAGAAAAAGAATTAGATCTTCAAACAGCTCGGGTTTTTGACACACAAAAATGTAAGTTATTTGGTCTGGTTTAGTTGTTGCATACTTTATCCCAAGTGCTTCCTGCCTCTGCCTTTTCCCTTTTGCTCCTCAAATTTACACAGTAATAATCTGACTTAGGCGAGTACTGTTAACAGTCACATCACTAGATCAGATAAGGTCTAAAAAGGAACAGGAAGATGGAAGATATAATTTAATATTCATATCATTAGGAATAGAAAAAAAAATACATCATTGGTGAGATTTTCTTTCCTTTAGTAACATTTCCATAAATAGTTCTTTCAAGTTTTGTGTGCTTTAGTAAAATCTGTTATAGCAAAGTCATTCATTTATAATTTGATTTTTATTTGGGAATGTGCATAACCCCTCTCTCTTCCCATTACTAACCTGTTTAACTCTCAGTAAATTATGGGTTGGAGTTATATTTGTATTGTGCTATAATCACAAAATTTAGTGTAGTGTTTGCCCTAAAATATTTTATTTTCTCTTTTGTTTTCTTTATTTTTCCTCCCTATAACCTCTTCCACCCCTCTCCCCCAGCAATTACCACACTGTTGTCCCTGTTTTCTCATTTAAAAAATTTTCTAATTTAGCATTTTAGACACTAACTCCACACCACCGTGTGTGTGTGTGTGTGTGTGTGTGTGTGTGTGTGTGTGCTTTAAAGATTACTACCCCTCACAGCTAAGAGTGTGATTGTGTTACAGAAACTATGGGTGATTAATTTTCATCCAAAAATCTTTGAAGGAGTTCCACACCCAAGAGTAATTTTAAGTACAAGATTAGTGACATTTGGGGAGTTTTTCCCCCTTTCGGTTTTAAAGATAAAGTTGATTTATTTAATTTGAAGAGTTTCCTGAGTCTGAGATTGTCTCTACATTTTGAGTATAAAACACTTGTGACACTGTGTTGTTAACATTGACGTTGTTTTATTCATTTATTTATTTTTTATCTTTTTTGAAAATCTGAACTTTAATAAATAAATTCTGACCTGTGGGAAAAATGTTAGAAAAATTTGCTTTTATTTCCAAGTTACATGCTGTATTTTACCAATGAAGTTGAATTAAAAGGAGTGTTCATTTTCCTTGACAATTCTTAAACATTGAATTTTGCAAAACATGATTTGCAATAACAAAGACTTATGATTTTCAACCTTAGTTGGGCTTTTCATAATGCTTGGTAGTTAGTTCTGTGTTCCTTTCCCTTATGTTTTCCTTTTATATGCATGCCATACTCTCACCCTTGTCCTTAAGTTAGTATCTTTGTCATTCTCAGAAGGTTATCCTGTCTCCTATTTCAGATGGAAAGGGAGGGGAGTGGAGAGGGATAAGAGGAGAATAGGTAAAGGCAGAGAGGGAGAGAATTTACCTACTATATTTGCCCTTTTCTCCTCTGCAGGAATCTCAGTCAATATTCATTTTCATTCTGTGTCTATAAATTCTCCCACCTTACTGAGTACTTAGTCATTAAGAACATGTTTACATCTCATCTATCCTAAAAATTATCCTGTTATCAATTTTCTCTCAACTCTGCTCTTTCTAGCAACAACTCCATCTCATTTATTGCCAATCTTTTGAGTTTACTTGCACTGTTTGCCTTTATATCCTTCTATTCAGACCTCAACTATATTCTTTAATTTTTTTTTAAATTGAATTTATTGGGATGACATTAGTTAATAAAATTATGTAGGTTTTAGGTGCACAGCTCTATAATAGCATCATCTGTATATTATATTGTGTGTTCACCACCCCAAGTCAAGTCTCCTTCCATTACCATTTATCCCCCTTTCACTTACTCTCTTCCATCTCCTCCAACTCCTCTTTTCTTTACCTAATCACCAGACTATTGTCTGTGTCTCTGAGTTTTGTTTTTTTCTTAGTCTCTTCATCTTTTACACCCAACTATCCATATATATAAAAGCCTAATCGGCCGTTCGACTGGTAGCTATGACGTGCACTGACCGCCAGGGTGCAGACACTCAATGCACAGGCATGGAAACATGGAACAGACTGATGAATCTCAGAGGAAAGTGGGGAGGAGGGAGGCTGGGAAGAGATTAACCAATGATCTTATATGCATACTAGAGACCCGGTGCACGGATTTGTGCACTAACGGGGTCCCTCGGCCTGGCTTGCGGGGATCAGGCCGAAACCAGCAGTCTGACATCTCCCAAGAGTCCTGGATTGCGAGAGGGCACAGGCCAGGCCGAGGGACCCCATGCGCCGGGCCTCTACTATTCTTATAAACACCAGTCTGTTAAAATTGTGAAGTATTTGATTTCTTTGTAAGATTATACATTGATTTCTTATTCCTTTAGTAGATAAAAAAAGTTTTGATCAAGAATTTACAAGTAGTTTAAACAGTCAAACAGTATGCTGCAAAGCTAGTAGAAAAAGAGTACCCTTCTTCACGCCTTCCAGTGCCTGATCTCCACAATCCAGAGGCAGCCACTTGCAACCCCTTTAATCATTTCTTCTGTTACTGACTTTCTTATATCCAAATTAACATGTTACACTGACTTTTGTATACATAGTCAATTTCCTTACAGTTTCCTCCAATGTTCTATCTCCTGGATTTTTAAAAATTTTAAATTTAAAATTTTCTTTTTTTGTTGTTCATATACTAATTCTTAAAATTGATGTTTAGTAGAGCACTCTTTGAATTTTATTTTCAATTATTAAAGGATAGTAATGCATTTCTCTTATGCCAGATGAAAAAATAATAGCACATATTGAACAGAGGAACTTGCATCCTCTCTTTTCCAACAAACTTCTCTTGCAATCTTTTCCATTCAGCCTCATTGGTGTCTTACTCATCTTTGAACGTGCCAAGCATGATTCTACCTACTGGCCTCTGAACTTGCCCCTTCTGAATGGAGCAACCCTGTTATGGACTGAATATTTGTGTTCCCCTCAAATTCATTTTGAAACCTTACCTCCCAATGTGATGCTATCAGGAGTGGGGCCTTTGGGAGGGGATTAGGGTTAGATGAGGTGATAAGGGCTTTGCCCTCATGAATGGGGTTTGGCACCCCTGGAAAAGCACAGAGAGAGCTTGCTTCTGTTTGCTCTCTGCCACGTGAGGATGCAACAAGAAGGTAGCCACCTGGGAGCCGGGAAGCTTGTCCTTTCCAGATCTTGAATCATGAAGCTTATCCCTTATACTTTTTCTAAGAGTTTTATAGTTTTAGCTGTTACATTTAGTCTTTTCATCCCTTTTGAATTAATTTTTGCATATGGTATAAGGTAGGGGTTCAGTCTCACTCTTTTGCATGTGGATATCTAGTTTTCCCAGCAGCATTTGTTAAAAAGATTGCCTTTTCCCCGTTTGAATGGTCTTGATACCCTTTATTGAATACTAGAGGCCCGGTGCACAAAAATTTGTGCACTCGGGGCGGGGGCAGGGGGGGCTCCCTCAGCACGGCCTGTGCCCTCTCGCAGTCTGGGACCCCTCAGGAGATAACGACCTGCTGGCTTAGGCCTGCTCCTGGGTGGCAGAGGGCAGGCCCAATCCCTAGGTGCAGCCCCTGGTCAGGCTCAGAGCAGGGCCGATTGGGGAGTTGGGGCACCGCCCCTGTCATGCACAGAGCAAGGCGGATTGGGAGGTTGTGATGCCACCCTCAGTCACACTCAGGGTAGGGCCGATTGGGGGGTTGGGGCCCCGCCCCCTGTCACACTCAAGGCAGGGTCGAGGGGAGGTTGGGGCTCCATACCCTGTCACGCACAGAGCAGGGCCAATCAGGGGGTTGGGGCGCCGCCACTCTCACACTCAGGGCAGGGCTGATGGGGAGGTTATGGCTCTACCCCGTCACACACAGAGCAGGGCCCGTGGGGTGGGGGGGTTGGGGCACTGCACCCTGTCACACACAGAGCCGCAGGGCGATCAGGGGTTTTGGGCGCTGGCCCCTGTCACGCTGATCCCGGTGCTGGGAGGCATATTGCCCTTTTACTATATAGAATAGAGGCCTGGTGCACAGGTGGGGGCTGACTGTTTTGCCCTGAAGGGTGTCCTAGATCAGGGTGGGGGTCCCCCCTGGGGTGCCTGGCCAGCCTGGATGAGGGGATGATGGCTGTTTGCAGCTGGTCACACACCCTTCAGGGGGGGGATCCCCACTGGGGTGCCTGTCCAGTCTGGGTGAGGGGCTGAGGGCTGTTTTCAGGCTGGGACTGAAGCTCCCAACTGCTCCTTTTTTTCTTTTTCTTTTCTTTTTTTTTATTCTGGGCCACCTTTAGCTCTGAGGCTCCAGCTCTTAGGCCTCAGCTCCTGAAAGCAGGTATCTGGTTTGTTTCGGTTCTATAATCGAAACTCTGTATCAACTCCAGCTCTGAGATCCCAGCCTTCTGAAAGCTGGTTTCTGGGGTTTTGTTTAGCTTCTATATGTTACAATGTTTCTTAAACTGCAAGCTCAGAGGCAGGCAAGGCAGGTGGGGAACATTGCAGTCCTCTGTCACTGAAGCAAGCAAGCCTCATGTTCAGTTTAAGCTGCCTGGCTGCCGGCTGCCATCTTGGCTGGCAGTTAATTTGCATATCACCCTGATTAGCCAATGGGAAGGGTAGCGGTCGTATGCCAATTACCATGTTTCTCTTTTATTAGATAGGATTATCAGACCATATATATTTAAAGGTCTATTTTGGGACTCTATTCTATATCATTGTCCTATATTTCTGTCTTATGACAATATCACACTACTGTTTGATTACTAAAGCTGAATGTAGTAAGTTTTGAAATTAGGAAGTGTGACTTCTCCAAGTTTATTCCTCCTTTCAAAATTGTTTTTGCTATTTAGGTTCCTTATAAAATTTAGGATGGATTTTTGTATTTCTGCAAAAAACACAAAAGAGGAATCACACTGAATCTTTATATCACTTTGGGTAGTATTGACATCTTAGTGATATTAAATCTTCTAATTTGTGAACATAGGATGCTTTGCCATTTGTTTATGCGTTCTTTAATCTTTTTCAGCAGTGTTTTGTAGTTTTCAGTGAACAAGTCTTTTTGTAGTTAAGTTTATTCTAAAGGTACTTTTTTATGCTATTGTAAATAGAATTCTTAAATTCCTTTTAGAGTTATTCATTATTAGTGTATAGAAACTAGTAAGTCTTTTTGTGTTATTTAATATATTACATTACTGAATTATTTCATCTTTTGTCAGTATTTCACTGGCAGTCAAGTGATTTGAACTAAACTCAAATGGAAACTAAAAATCAGAACAAACAATTTCTTATTTGAGTGCAAGTATTACATTTTTATTTTATTAAAACAATTTTTAAAATATTTTAATTGATTTTAGAGAGGAAGGGAGAGGGAATGATAAAAACATTAGTGATGAGAGAGAATCATTGATTGGGTTGCCTCCTGCATGCCCCACACTGGGTATCGAGCTTGAGACCTGAGCACGTGCCCTATCAGGGAATTGAACTATGATCTTCTGGTTCATAAGTCGACACTCAAACACTGAGTCATGCCACCTAGGCTAAATTTTTATTTAATCTTTATTAATCAAACTAAGGTTTAAGCTTACTGTACTAATTTGGACTATAGATCTGAAAAAATACTAGCAAATCAAAATTACCTTAAAAAATTTAGTTTGAGCTCCTGATGTCATTAAAAGCTTCTAGAAATGATATTTTGGGTGTATAAGTTAGAGCTTATAGCTTTTACTGTGCCTTATTAATGTTTCTCTAGAACAGTGGTTCTCAACCTGTGGGTCGCGACCCCTTTGGGGGTCGAGTGACCCTTTTACAGGGATTGCCTAAGACCATCAGAAAACACATATATAATTACATATTGTTTTTGTGATTAATCACTATGCTTTAATTATGTTCAATTTGTAATAATGAAAATATATCCTGCATATCAGATATTTACGTTACGATTCATAACAGTAGCAAAATTACAGTTATGAAGTAGCAACGAAAATAATTTTATGGCTGAGGGTCACTACAACATGAGGAACTGTATTAAAGGGTCGCGGCATTAGGAAGGTTGAAAACCACTGCTCTAGAAGTTACTGGAAATGTCTTTTACAATTTGGAGGTGGGATATACAGTTGAATCATTCTAGATTCTTTTTTTTTTACAGGCCACAGAAACATTATTTAGAATGGGCGTAGCAAGAGGAACCATCACAACGTTAAGAAATGGAGAAGTAAGATGATAATTTTGATATAATTATTACTTCTTACAGATATATACATATTTTCAAAAATATGGTTTTATTTTAGAGAGAGAAGGGAGAGGGAGAGATAAATAGAAATATCAGTGATGAGAGAGAATCATCGATTGGCTGCCTTCTGCATGCCCCCTGCATCTCAGGCCCTGACCAGGAATGAAACTGCGACCTCCTGGTTCATGGCTCAACCACTGACCCACACTGGCCGGTCTAAGTTTTAGTACTTAATTCATAGAATGACATTTAAAAATGTGAATTTTATGATGCTTTATGTAACAAATTGAGAAAAACCTGTTGTATATCTGACCTAATAATCTATTTTAAATAATCCAGTCATATTGGAACCTGATCTTGGGCTGAAAATGAATTGCTGAGCCTTTTATTCTTTACTTACCAATTCTTTTTATGCTTAAAAGAAAATGATATTTTGTTTAATTACAAATTCTGGAAATAAATATTTTTTAATGAAAATGATCCCATACTTTCCCCTTTTCCCCCCCTGTTTTATGCTCTATAGATCTGATACTTCTTTCTTAGGATAAAATAATTTGAAATGCTGATATTTATTACAGATAAAGAGAGATAGAAGGAGAGGGATGGGGAGAAGAGGAGGGGAGAGAGAGAAATGGAATTTAGTCTGCTCTTTTTTATAGTAGAGACTCAAGATACAGATTTTAAATTTTGACTTTTGTGTTGCTACCAATTCTTAAAAAAAATTCTACCACCTGAAATAAATTTTTATTGAAAACTATTACTAGCCTAATTATTGCTCTACTTAATAAAATGTATTTGTCAATATATCTGCTTGCTAGGTGAAAATGTACAATCATTTGGAAATCATAGACTCCTAAATGGCAAATCCTTTTGGTATTAATTTGTAACATTTTTTGTATGAAAAAGACAAGTGACCCCTTTGTATTCTCAGCAAACTGTTGTATGTGGTGCCAGTTTAAGAAAACATTCTCATTAATGAAGTCAGATATATTTATCTGCCCAGAATGTGTCAAAATGAATATCAGATTTTAGTAATTACTATGTATTTTCTCATGGGGGGAATGAACTTTTGAACTTTATCTTCTGTAATAAGAAGTTTGAGAAAATGTATGCAAGGCGGTTTTATAAGAAATCTTCTGAGCACACCAACACATAGTGCATATGCACCTATTTGGGGAAGTAGTTAAAGCAGTGTATTTTGATCCATTTCTCCCCCAGATTGCTACAGGTGACTAACCTGGTTAACAAGTATTAATGTTGGACAAAGTGTTTTTAAAATTTTTTTTTAAAAGAATAGTTTATTGCCCTCGCTGGTTTGGCTCACTGGATAGAGCGTTGGCCTGGGGACTGAAGGGTCCCAGGTTCGATTCCGGACAAGGGCATGTACCTTGGTTGCGGGTACATCCCCAGTAGCGGCTGTGCAGGAGGCAGTTGATGGATGCTTCTCTCTCATTGTTGTTTCTAACTCTTTATCCTTCTCCCTTCCTCTCTGTAAAAAATCAATAAAATATATTCAAAAACAATAGTTTATTGATTTTTAGAGGGAGAAGATGGGAGAGAAGCATCCATGTGAGAGCGCAACATGGAATGGCTGTCTCCTGTAACCCCCTCCCCCGCCCCAGGATGGAGACCCCAACCTGGGCATGTGCCCTGACTGGGAATCGAACCCGTAGTCCTTTGGTGCATGGGATGACACTCAACCAACTGAGCCACACCGGCCAGAGCAATGTTGGACAAAGTTTCTAACATAAAATGGAAACTGAAAGAAGTGCATTTCCCCCTTACATTTTCAGATCCCTAAAGATGGACTGTGTCTTCTAGCCAGTGGCACCCATAGTCACCATTCACTATTATTCACATTTAACCTCTCTTAAATTGTGAGATTTCTTATAAGACTCTGATATTTTAGAGTTGATAATGTATGGTAATATTTTGTAGTTTAAAAAAATAGAGAGTAAGATATAGTAAATATCCAGTAAATGGTAGGTAGGATAGGCCACTAATTAGTTTTAATTATTTGACTTTTAGTAGTAGAATATTAAAACAAAGCAAATATGTTATCGAATATGTGTATGTGTATGGGTGGCATACACATATTGGAGATGATGGTGGGCCAGGTGCTATATAATATGGTTGCTGTCTTTAGAGTACCTCGCTTTCTGCTGGAGGAGACAATTGTATCAATACCTGAAAAAAAATATGAATAGAAATGCTTAGTTTAGGTGTAGTTTGGAAGTACCCGGAATGCAGATTCCACTTGGAATGTGCTAAATTTTAGTATGAAGGCAATAACAGAGATATCATTTGGGAGTATGAAGTAAACTAAAAGGTTAACAATATAAGGGATTATTTAAAACAGAAGCGGAAATCACCATATTTATCATAATGGAAAATTTTTGATATGTTAAGGGAGGGGAGTAGCAAAGAATTTACTTATCCTAGGGCAGTGGTTCTCAACCTTCCTAATGCCGCGACCCTTTAATACAGTTCCTCATGTTGTGGTGACCCCCAATTTCATTGTTACAAATTGAATATAATTAAAGCATAGTAATTAATCACAAAAACAATATGTAATTAATTATATATGTGTTTTCCGATGGTCTTAGGCGACTCCTGTGAAAGGAGTCGCCCAAAGGGGGCGCGACCCACAGGTTGAGAACCACTGTCCTAGGGGGTTTGAAAAATTGTTCTAGCCCATTACTACAAAATTATTTGTTAAAGGGGATTAATAAGTAACCCTGTGACAATTATGTCAGGTAGGAGGAATAAAGACGTATATCTACATTATAAAAAGACCAGTTTTTGAGTAAATTTGTTATCCCGATGCGTGACGACACTGAGCTCTGCTAGCTTACCCTTCACTGTAATCTGTCACTACGTCTACATTTTGTCTACCTAATTGGACATTTCTGTTTGGACATTTTAAGATGTTGAAACCAGAAAATATAGCTCCTCTCTCTGAAAGTAAGAAGGTGTTTTTGAAAGAGTTTGAAACATACTTTATAAATTATAATGAATCATTGGAGGGTTTAAGCAAAGAAGTGATATCTTTTAAAATCTTCATCACAACTCTGCAAGGGAATAATTATTATGCCCATTTTATAGATAAACTGAGGCTCAGAGAAGTTAAACATTTTACCTGTGATCAAACAGCCAGGAAATGGGAGAGCTGGGAATTGAACCCCAATATTACTCCAAAGCCTATACGTCCCACCCTACAATGCAATCTCTCTCAATGTAATTTACTCACTGGAATAAAGTTTTCTAATCATTCAGTGGTCTAATCATTCAGTTTGACAATTAAAAATAACATAGTAGCTAAGACTCCAAGATTATGTAATCAGCCAGATTTTTAATGCATTTTCATTATCACTATTATTTTTTTATATATGTAATATAGGACATAAAAATGAATAGAAAAAAATGCTGACCCTTTCACAGTTATGTTTGTGACTAAATGCCTAGCCATGTTGATGTGCACTTTGCACAATCCTGTATAAGAGCTAGCTGAATTTTTGTATCTTGATTCAGTTACATAAGCTAGAAAGCAGATAATTTTCTGGGTAGAAAATTTTAAAACGTGTTTCTTAATTTTGGGGCAGCAACTGAACCCCAAACCTGGGCATATGCCCTGGACAAGAATTGAACCAGCAACCTTTTGGTGCCTGAGACACTCTCAACCAATTGAGCCACAATGGCCAGGGCCATACATTTATGTTTTTAAATAGCATATATTTTTTCTTTCTTTCTTTCTCTCTTTCTTTCTTTCTTTCTCCCTTTCTTTCTTCCTTCCTTCCTTCCTTCCTTCCGTCCTTCCTTCCTTCCTTCCTTCCGTCCTTCCTTCCTTCCTTCCTTCCGTCCTTCCTTCCTTCCTTCCTTCCTGCCTTCCTTCCTTCCTTCCTTTCTTTCTTTCTTTCCTATTTATTTATTTACTATTTCTCTTTTAATATCACCTTAGAAAATATGGGTGTTTAACAGGTAAAGTGTTAGTATTTAAAATAGTGAAGTCCCCGAGGCCTCGTGGCTAGTAAAATGCCTGTAGCTAATGGCTTGTAAAATCTAATCAAATGGCCGAAACCGGTTTGGCTCAGTGGATTGAGCATCGGCTTGCGGACTGAAAGGTCCCAGGTTCGATTCCGGTCAAGGGCATGTACCTGGGTTGCGGGCACATCCCCAGTAGGAGATGTGCAGGAGGCAGCTGATCGATGTTCCTCTCTCATCGATGTTTCTAACTCTCTATTTCTCTCCCTTCCTCTCTGTAAAAAATCAATAAAATATATATTTAAAAAAAAATCTAATCAAATGAACCGATATTTAGTGAGAGCATCTTAAAGCAGATGTGACACATGGCACTGGAATCAGATCTAGTTCCCTTTTCTTTCTTCCCTAAATATTAATTGAGTGCCAGGCACTATTGTAGGTGTTGGTTTTTAAATGTAAATAAAACTAAAATGGTTTCTACTCTTAGGAAGCTTTACAGTCTAGTGGCTGAGCCCATAACCTGCCACTTGAACTTTGCCAATCAGTGTTGTCTTCTGTAAATGGGATAAAAGCATCCACTTCATGCATGACTCTGTGAGAAATAAGTTAGACACTATGTATAAAGCAACTAGCACAATATCTGGCACAAAGCAAGTATTTTAGAGTTTAACCTGTACTAAACGATAACTATTTTTTATGTAATTAAACATGATGGAGTGTTTAACTGACACTTGGAAAGTAATAGACAGGCTTTAGATATTATGGGGGTCAATAGCTGTGTTAATAGCAGTGTTAAAAGCAGTGGTACTTTTGAATGAACATTTCCTTCCTATGGGACTCAAGGTATTCAGGTCAGTGTATATTGCCAGTGCCCTCTGCTGTCTCGTGCCAATAGCTCAGTAACAGAGAGAGTATATTGTCAGTTACAGACTCGTGGTATACTACTCATCCAACCAAATGCTGCTGATCAGGATTTTGTTTCTACATACAGAATAAACATAGTAGGGAGAAGTGCATTGTTACAGGAAAACTAACATGTGCAAACAAATTAGGATGTTATTTAAAAGACAAGGTGAAGTCATTACTTAATGAAAATTTAGTTCTCCTGATAATTGCAAGATTTAGTTGGGCAAAAGTCCTTCTGAGAATGGTAAGACACTGACTGACGGTTCAGAAATGCAGACTAAGGCTCAGCTGATCCTGTCAAGAAAAATGGGATTATCTCTTCTGCAATACTCTGCTTTATGTATTGTATTATAACGGAAGGAAATATTAAGATACTTTACACATGTAAGTTGCCATTGAAAGATACTTGATTAGCTTTCTCCCGTATCTCCATATCATCTAAAGAAAAAGAAAAAATAATTCTCACCACTCTGGATGGTTCCCAAATAATTCACATCTATTGTTATTTTCTTCTGTGAGTGATTTCTAAATTATATGTTTATTAATAAACTATATAAATATCAGAATTTAGCCCAGAAAAGTTATGATTTTTCTTCAAGCAGAAGATAGAATATAGCTTTAAAAAATTATATATTTATGAAAAATGGACCATATCTAGAGAAGGAGAAAAGAAATAATATGGGAAAGTACCTAGACAGAAAAATTAAGGCCTAGAGAATTTTTATAACAAGCAAGGTATAGACAAGGAAGTTGCAAACCTGTTTCTAATGAAGTGGGAAGTTGTCGCTGAGATAACGTGCTGCTGGACAATATTTCAGGATGATGAAACATTAACTGAGGCTTCAAAGAAGTTGTGGAATTGTTATCTTGCTCATTTATAAAAAGTTGTTTTCTTTAATAGCCATCAATCTGGATGGTATAGATATTGAACTGCCAGACACAGAAGACTGGTATAAGTAACATTTTCAGTTCTCCAATTCTATGAATCAAAACAACATGTTACATTTTGGCAGGTGCTTAGAAAATTTAGAGTCCGTGCCAGAATTGCATTATAAAACATTGAGCTTCAGAACTTGTATTTTATTCTTGCTGAAATAGCTTATCTTTGTCACTAAATCTGCTTTAAATGGCTCATCATGTTATATACTATGGGATTTCACACTCCTGGTGAATAAACTGAGTTTATTTGGAAAATTCTGGTGAAGATAAAGAAGGCCAAGGGCCAAAGTGAGGTTTTAAAAATATGAGATCACAATGTTTAAGCTTGGTGGTCTTGTCTGTACCAACTTTGTACCTTTCTGTACGAGATAATTATCTTTTGAAATGCCCTTATTTTCTTCACAATAGTAACTCTTTTGATTTAAATACAAAAATAAATGTGCCACGATTTTGCCCTTAAACAAAATAAACAATATCTGGACAATATCTGGCTTACTATGGAACACTTAGGTTTTATTTTTCAAAAATTGGAAGGGTTCTTAAGATAACATCAATTTGTTTTGATCCTAATAAGAAGAGCTTTAGGCCAGGAAAGCAATTATTTCCACATGGGTAAGGCCAGTCCCAACTACTTCCTGTCCACCAACTGCTCACTGAACTTAAACTTGCTTCCCATGGTTTATATAGCTGGATGTGGTTGAATGCATTAGGAAATGCAGGCCCTACTTAAAATAAAGTCTGAGATATAGAAAACATTTCTTTGTATAAAGGATTTTTGTGTATAATGTTCAACAGCAAGTAATTTAAACTTTTTGAATTACCAAGGGAATTTAATTTCATACACATACATATGTATAATTATTACCATTTTGTTTATATATCGTTTCTCTTTGTTGACTCTTGACTGCATTCTTAATAGGTGAGTTTGCTATGTAGAGACAAGTATTGCTTGTGGTGGTTGAGTAGGGACATGGCAGATCAGAAATGAAAGGATTTGTATTAAGTGATGTGATTGATTATTCCAGTGATGAGCCTAATTCTAAAGCTGTCACCATGAATCACTCCATTAACATAGCAGACACTCCTGTCACTAAGGAAATTTTAAGGATTTTTAAAGCTGTGTACCAGGAACTGGGAACAAAGACCAGATCTATTCCTTATTATAGCATAATCTATAGATTTACCTTTCCTGAAAACTTTATATACAGGTGTCCCCCCAAAATGTATACACACTTCAACAGCTGATAGCTCAATTTTGAAAATGAAATGTATTTAAATAAACACTGCCTTTATAACTATTCAAAGTGTGTGTATAGATTTTTGGGGTCACTTTGTGTATGTACTCTTTTGTTTCTGACTTCTGTCACTTAGCATGTTTTTAAGGTTCATCCATATCAGTTTTCCTATTGTATGGATAATATTTTGTTTATCTAGTTAATGAACATTTGGATTGTCTCTAGTTTTTGTCTACTTCTGTGAGCATTTGCATAGAAGTCATTATGTTGACATATGTTTAAATGTATCTTCGGTTGCTACTTCAGAATAGAATTGCGAGGTCATATGAATAAATTTTTAAGAAAAGTGGCAGTACCATTTTACATTTACAATGTCAATGGATAAGGGGTCCTGTTGTCAGATTTTTGTCAATATTTGACATTATCAGTCTTTTTTATTATAGCCATTCTAGAAACATGTAGTAGTATCTAACTTATTGTGTATGTAATTTGTACTCCCCTAATGATTTTGGACATCTTTTTATGTGTTTTATTAGTCATTATTTTTATGTGATTTATTAGTCATTATTTTTGATTATTTCTGTCTGCACAATGGATCCAGACAGAAAAAACTCTAAGAGAAACCCTGTGTTCCTCTGTGTATGGTTAGAGAACTGGAAAGGAAGGCCCATCATGAAGGAGACTGTGCAGAAAAATACCATTTTCTTTTTATGTTCTGTATTTTGATTTCATTCTTCTGGTGGGACTGCAGGTGGCTCCAGTAATGGGGTTATCCTCCATCTGTGGCAGTGGCAGCTATGCAGCCATTTAATACTGAATGATAATCTGTCCCTTTGACCAAAGAGACTGAAAAAGGGGCTCCTGTAGTCTAAGAAGTGTGGGGAGACTGTTAGATTTTCCTCCTTTCCCCTCATCACTTCACCCCTGAGGCAGATGTAATTACAGGAAATGTGCGATGATGGGAGTCAAAAAACCAGTGTAGGCAAAGGATCAAGAAAAGGGGCCTGGGAGACAGACTGTGGGAAAAGTCATAGAGAGGCAGGAGGTAGAGAAAAAGATGACCCAAGTCTGTGTGTGAAGTCTGAAATCACCCCTGTGCCGAGCATGTGTGAACTCCTTTGTGGAACCATAATAGAGGCTTTGAGTAACTACAGTGTAGACACTGCCCGTAGGTGGCAGAAATGGGGATGTACTGAATGGCACTGAAAAGACCTGGGAAATGGAAAATGATATTGAAACCACAGCCCATAGAAGGTGGGTCAGAACTTGTGTTTGGAACTTAACAGGGTTGGTTGCCTACAACAACAACAAAAATAGCAACAAAAATGACAACAAATCAATTTTCCAGAGGACCAGAAGTCTTTAACATGACCAAGAGTGTCATAATACTAGTCCCTAGGGTACAATCTAAAAATATTTGACATACCAAGAACCAGGGAAATTATAACTAATTGTAGGAAAAACATCAGTCAACAGATGCCAAACCTGAGATGATCTCAATTTTAGAGTTATAATAAAAAGTGCAAACCCTTTGACACGAATGGGGATATTGAAGTTTCAGCAAAGAAAAGAAACCATAAAAAGAACCAAATTCAAATTTTTGGATGGAAAATTAACACAAAAAATATTATTATTAAATGCTAAAGCAACTAAGAATTTACTAGATGACTTCAGTAGTAGAATGGAGAAGGCAGAGAAAAGAAAAGTGAAGGAAAATGGACACATTTGTAATACCCTTTGTAATACTTTAAGCAATAAAAAAAATAAATAAAAGTAAAAAAAGAAAAAAAGAAAAGTGAAGTTGGAGAAAGCCCAGTAGTAATTGTGAGTAAAAGACTGAAAAGCAAAGATTAAGAACCTAAATGACAATAGCGAAGCTCTAACACTTGTGTTATAAGTGTTTTAGAATAGAAGAAAGAAGTTTGTGCAGAAAAAGAATTTGAAGAAGTAATGTCTGAAAACATCCAAATTTGGTGAAAGACATACATTTACCCATTCACAAAGTGTAGTGAACTTCCCTCCCACAAGGCTGCATATTGTATCAATTCCATCTATTTGACATTCTACAAAAACCAAAACTCTAGAGATGGGAGATCAGATTAGTAGTTGGCAGAGACTGGCGGGGTTGATTCAGAAGGACAAAATGAGGGAATGCTTTTGGTGATGGAACTATTCTGTATCAAAGTACTGAATACAGTACCCAACTCTATGAACTTTTTAAAACCCATAGAATTATATACCTTAAAGAGTAACTTTTATTGTATGTAAATTATAAGATAAAAAGATAATGGTTAAAACAAAAAACCCATGTGTATTGAAAGACAATACTGCTCAGATCATTTTCATTCTTTTTTTTTTTTTTAATCCTCACTTGGGGATATTTTTCCATTGATTTTTAGAGAGAGTGGAAGGAAGGGGGAGGCACACAAAGAGAGAAACATTGATGTGAGAGAGACACATTGATTAGTTGCTTCCCTCATGTGCCCCAACTAGGGCCAGGGATTGAGCCTGAAACCAAGGTACCTGCCCTTGATGGGAATTGAACCTGTGACTCTTCAGTCCACAGGCTGATGCTCTAACCACTGAGCAACCATCCAGGGCATTCATTCTCATTCTTATAATTTTCCTTGGACTGTTGAAGATTAAGGAGGCTAGTTCTATAGATTATTTTTTCCTTAGGCTTCTTCCAGGATTTTTACTTTGTTTAAAAAAAATTTTTTCTCCTCTGGTTTGAAAATGAGTTGCCTGGGTATGGTTTATTTGGTATTTATCCCGTGTAGTGTTCTGTGAGCTTGCTGAAACTATTTGGTGTCTGACATTAATTTGGGGAAATTCTCATTCTTTCAATATTTCTTCCCTTTCTTCTTCTTCTGGTATTGCCCTTACACGTATGTTACACCTTTTGTAGTTGCTCATAGTCCTTGGGTATTCTGTTTTTTTCCATCTTTGTTCTCTTTGCTTTTCAGTTTTGGAGGTTTCTATTTGATGTATCCTCAGGATCAGAGATTCTTTCCTCAGCCATGTCATCTACTACTAAGCCCATCAAAGGCATTCTTCGTTTCTGTTGCAGTGTTTTTTATCTCTAGCATTTCTTGTTGGTTATTTCTTAGGATTTTCACCTCTCTGCTTACATTGCCCATCTGTTTTTACATGTTGTTGACTTTGTCCACTAGAGTCCTTAGCATATTAACCATAGTAGTTTTAAATTCCTGGTCTCATAATGCAACATCTGTGCCATATCTGGTTTTGATGCCTGCTTTTGTCTCTTCATAGTGCTTTTTTTTTTTTTTTTGCCTTTTAGGATGTTTTGTAATTTTTTTTTTTTTTTGATAGCTGGACATGGTATTCTGGGTAAAAGGAGCTGCTGTGAATAGGACTAGTAATATGGCAGTGAGGCGTGGGGGGAGGAGAAGCATTCCATAGTCCCCTAAGTCTCAGTCCTGTAGGGAGCCTGTGCCTCTGGACTGTGAACTAAACAGGTGTTTCTCAGGGGAGACAGGATGGTTCAAGTGGGCTGG
>NW_006285247.1:575042-580421 GCF_000327345.1 Myotis davidii | reverse complement strand
AGGCCCTGATGATACCCTAGCAGGCTAGGCTCTGGTTAACTAGTTTCTTTTGAGGGTAGGCATTTTCCCCCTGCTTGGAAGCACCAGGGATTTCCTCTGAAATGTATTGTGAGAACCTAGTCAAGTTCTTGGAGGTAAAACTCACGAAAGTGTGAAGTCCCCTTTTGACTGCTTCCCCCGGAGTTCTTAACTCTCAGACTTGTCCAAATGAGCCAGCAGCAGTTCATTCAATGATCGTTGAGGTTTTCCTACCCAGGCCCTGGTTTCCTGCCTAGATGAGCCAGGACTCCCTGTGGCCTCAGTCAGGGGCAGAGGTTTCGTTCGCCTGCTTCCTCACCTCTCTTACAGATCCAAGAAGAGCTGTTGGTTTATTTAGCTTGTTCAGCTTTGTACTTGTTCGGGTGGAGTGGCACGTGAAACTAGAAATCCCCCAGATTTTATTCTTTTAGGAGAATTGAATCCTTGCTCTCAATATTTCTGTATGATGTTGAAGTCTTTAGTTTGTTTTACGTGAAGATACCAATTTCTATTTTATTTTAAAGATAGGATTGGTATCGTGGACTGTATTTGAAATGGGAGCAATAAGTCTTGGGGTCCTTAATAAAGCCCAAGAAATAACTGGAAAAGCATTTGCCAACAATAAAGTTTCAGAACAGAATTTTGAATATGTAATGCTATTTAGCAGTGTTAGAATGAAGTCTTTGTTTATTTTTCCATGCAAAATTTGTAAATTTACAAGCCCAAATGAAACATATATATGTTCTGTGTTTCCTGTTAACAGTAGGCATATACAATGTACATTTTGTGATTTGCATGTTATTTCTTTTTTTAAAAAAATTAACATTCAAATTAGGAGGAGGAATAGAAACAAAAGTACTTTCCTACATGTGTGTTTAAGTTAAAGCTACAGTTTCTTGTTCGTTGCTCAGACCTTGTGATAGTCGATAATAGAGGGTTGTGTTTTATGAAAATGAAACAAGGCAGATTAGGAGGAGAAATACAGACTCAAATAGATTTTATAGCTCTGACAGTTATTTTAAAGTGTTGTTTATCCTGTGCTTTAAAAAAAAGGGGGGGGGGGGGGGTTTGCTGTCCGAAGAACCATCTTTAGCTTTGGTTTGATGGGTTTTGTCTAGGCTACTTTGGCGTTAACAGTTAGTTTTTTTTTTTAAGTACATCAAATTTGCCAAACATGGTAAGAACTAGTTGCTTCCAAAGAATTACGGTAAAACCATATGAAGGAGTTTTCCATTTTCTTGTGCTAACTGGGCTGTGCAAGAGTGTTGGGAGGCAAAAACCCGGACATGCATCCTAGATCCCCTCTTCTGTCGCCAAAGAGAAAGGATCAAGATGTTCGCTTACCCCACAGACTGCTAAAAAGCAGATGGTAATAGCTAGCTGTACTGTGCCAAAGATAATGAAAGGTTCAAAAGCCAGTAAATATTTGTTGAAAACAAACTGTGTGCCCTTTCCCATTTCTTCCACTTTTCATGTTTGAATCCTGCCTCTTCCTCATGTGAGTCCCATCTCAGTCCTTACCTCCTCTTTGCTCTCCCTCGCTGGAAGTCATTCCTGCATTTACATTTGTTACTTAGTCTCTTGCCTTATATTTCCTGCTAGATTTTAAGCTCTCCAAGGACAACTTTTGTGTCTGATTTTCCTTTTCATTGTGGATAGCACTTTGCACATAATCCCAACTTATATTCGGAGAGTCAATGGAAGACAAATTGACAATAAGTTAAGAGGAAAAATCTAAAAATGAAAGTTCTCTCCTGCATGTATGTTTAAGTTGCAGTTTCTTGTTCACTGCTTAGTGACGGCAGGTGGAAAGTTGTTCAGTACAGGAACACTTTAGAGCAGTGGTTCTCAACCTTCCTAATGCCGAGACCTTTTAATACAGTTCCTCATGTTGTGGTGACTGACCCCCAACCATAAAATTATTTTCGTTGCTACTTCATAACTGTAATTTTGCTACTGTTATGAATCGTAATGTAAATATCTGATATGCAGGATGTATCTTCATTGTTACAAATTGAACAGAATTAAAGCATAGTGATTAATCACAAAAACAATATGTAATTAATTATATATGTGTTTTCCGATGGTCTTAGGCGACCCCTGTGAAAGGGTCATTCGACCACCAAAGGGGTCGCGACCCACAGGTTGAGAACCGCCACTTTAGAGATACGTGAGTTTGGTTCCAAAAGGCTGCAATAAAACAAGTCATAATCTTTTTATTGGCTTAGGGTTCAATTTGTAAAAAATGTAACATATTTAAAGTCCAGTAAAGTGAAGGTATGCCCGTGTAGCCTGTAATAATTATATATACCTGTATGATAAAATGGTTAAAATGGTAGCACCTTAATCAGGGTGCTGTGAATAGTAGGTGGTGAAAAATATGTGTTGGTGGGCAGGAATTAGTATCTCCTTAAATCTCCAACATCTAGCCCTATTGCTTTTCTGTTTCTGTGGTGTTTGATTATTAAAACAATTGATTTTAATGTTAATGGGACAGGAATATCCGAATGTACTTTGCATAACTTACTACTTATTAATTATTTAATTTAGTGAATATTAGATATGATTTAGGAAATATGTTTTGTTTAGAATATTATGTTTTTAAACTGTGTTCTAGATATAGGGGAATGTAATGATAAGTAAGAAATGTAAGACATGGCACCTGCTTCCATGAATCTCACGTAAAAAAAATTTTTAAATTGATTTTTAGAGAGAGGAAGGGGAGGTAGAGGGAGAGGATGAGGAGTGGGAGGGAGAGAGAGAGAGAGAGTCTCAGAGAGAGAGAGAAAAGCATCACTGTGAGAGAGAAACATCTATGGGTTGCTGATTATACTCCAACCAACTTAGCCATACTTGCCAGGGCCACGAATCTCACTTTTAAAGGTATTATTTCTTTTGGGTTTCTCTTAATTTTTCTTTTGAATATTTACTGTTAAATATTTTAAATGAAGTTTTTGTTAAATAGTTTTTATTTGGAATGTTAGTAAAATTAATATTTGGTCTTATTGTGGTATTTGTTGGACTTTCACATGTACATGACCTACTAGGGCTTTATTACTTTTAATTCCAATAGAACATAGCTCTGCAGAGTTGAGGTTAAGGAAGGGCAAGGAAAGAAAGCGATTGCTTGAAGCTGAAGCTTTCTTCTATCTGAATTGTAACTGTCTAAATGACTGATTTTTTTTTTCCAATTGGCATGGTTTAGTAATCATTAAAACTTTTTGTGTGTTTCTTCTGTAATCTGTAGTTAAGTTAAAGGCAATTAAAAATTCCTCCTTAATATTTTTAATAACAGAGCAATTTTAAGTAATGGTCGTTAATCATCTGATAAATGTAAACTTTTACAGATTGATTTCTTAGGATAATTGAAATGTGTATGCATTGATACTGAGGCTTGCAAATTACATTTTCTTTGTGCTGTTTATATATTAACACTATTGTTTAAAAGTCCCAACAGAGTGATAAATCTTAATCTGTTTTGTACTAAGAGCAGGTTTAGCGAACATTCTCTAAATAGAAAGTTTCTGCAGTGTGTCTTTCAAATATTTTAGGATCTTTTAAATTCAAAAGACACTTTCTGTCAGTTATTTTATTTGCTTTTTTGAAAAATTATTTGAGAGAAATTGAAACTTTTACTTTATATATTTCTTTGTGGATTAGAAGTGATCCAAAAAAACTCATCAGGAAAATTAGAGGACAGTTGTGTGAATATCATATATGTGTTCTATATGACAGTTTAATTTCAGATTAATTACTTTTTAATTAATCAGTTTTCAATCTTCAGTAGTAATAGAGTATGCCTTTAAATGTGGCTCTTTGAAAAGTGGGGAGTGAGGAGTTACTCTGTAGTTTTGCCTGGCAGAATAGCTTTTAGATAAGAATTTCATAGAAAGAAGTAACAGTAGGGTTGTTGTTTTCTAATATTCACATGAGGATATGTTTTCTTATTTTAAAATATATTTTTATTGATTTTTTTACAGAGAGGAAGGGAGAGGGATTGAGAGTTAGAAACATCGATGAGAGAGAAACATCTTCTATCTGAATTGTAACTGTCTAAATGACTGATCAGTCAGCTGCCTCCTGCACACCCCCGACTGGGGATGTGCCTGCAACCAAGGTACATGCCCTTGACCGGAATCGAACCTGGGACCCTTCAGTCCTCAGGGTGACGCGCTATCCACTGAGCCAAACCAGTTAGGGCATGAGGATATGTTTTCATTGATTTGAGAGAGAGAGATCAGTTGCCTCCCATACGCTCCTTGCCCCCTCCCCACATCCCTCCCCTTCCCAGAGATCTAACCTGCAACCTTTTGGTATATAGAATGACACTCCAACCAATTAAACCACCTGACCAGGGCTACTTTAGGTTTTGAAAAACAACAGCAATAGAATGGTTTTTAGAAAATTATTGTTTAATCCATATAGTAAATGAAGGAGTTTCTAATGCTAAGTATGTTTTAGAAACTATAGACATGACAAATTGTGTTTACATATATTCCATAACATTAGTTAGGTGTTCTTCTCTCTTTTTTCCCATAAATATTTTTGTGTTATATAAGGGGCTTTACATGTAATGAAGTTATCTTTATTCTGTATATATTGCTTTCTATATTAAATGCCTGTAGCTTCTAGCCGAGTGGCTTGAATGTGACATATGCTCAGTAAAACACTCTTTTGAGTCATCATTGCTTCTTAAGATTTAAAAATGCCCAAGACAGAAGTATTATTATACTTTGGCTTACCTCTTTTTATGAAAACCCAATGGGCAACATCCTCTTTGCTAAATAAAAAAATTTGTGTTGCCATATATATACATTACAAAAGGATTTTTCTGGTAAAACATTCTTTTTATTATGGAAAAAATCAAATTTATCCTATCTAATAAAAGAGAAACATGGTAATTAGCGTACGACCGCTACCCTTCCATTGGCTAATCAGGGAGACATGCAAATTAACTGCCAGCCAAGATGGCGGCCGGCAGCCAGGCAGCTGGAAGCGAACATGAGGCTTGCTTGCTTCCGTGACGGAGGACTCCAACGTTCCCTGCCTGCCTTGCTGGCCTCTGAGCTTACAGTTTGAAACATTGTAACAAATATAGAAGCTAAACAAAATCCCAGAAACCTGCTTTCAGCTCGCGGGGATCTCAGAGGTAGAGTTGATACAGTGTCTCGATTATAGAACCCAAACAAACCAGATACCTGCTTTCAGCAGCAGAGGCCTCAGAGTTGGAGCCAGAGCTAAACCTGGCCCAGAATAAAAAAGAAAAAGAAAAAAAGGAGCAGTTGGGAGCTTCAGTCACCCACCAGCCTAAAAACAACCCTCAGCCCCTCACCCAGACTGGCCAGGCACCCCAGTGGGGAC
>NW_006285247.1:567074-574873 GCF_000327345.1 Myotis davidii | reverse complement strand
TAGGGGGGAGCACCCCATCCCCCTGATCGCCCTGTGGCTCTGTGTATGACCGGGTGCGGCGCCCCAACCACCTGATCGGCCCTGCTCTGTGTGTGACAGGGTGGGGTGCCCCAACCCCCGGCTCCCCCATGGGCCCTGCTCTGTGTGTGATGACGTAGAGCCATAACCTCCCCATCGGCTCTGCCGTGAGTCTGACAGTGGCGGCACCCCAACCCCTTGATCCGCCCTGCTCTGTGTGTGATGATGTATAGGCATAACCTCCCCATCGGCTCTGCCGTGAGTCTGACAGTGGCGGCACCCCAACCCCTTGATCCGCCCTGCTCTGTGTGTGATGATGTATAGGCATAACCTCCCCATCGGCTCTGCCGTGAGTCTGACAGTGGCGGCACCCCAACCCCTTGATCCGCCCTGCTCTGTGTGTGACAGGGGGCGGTGCCCCAACCCCCCAATCAGCCCTAGTCTGCGCGTGACTGAGGGTGGCATCACAACCTCCCAATCTGCCCTGCTCTGTGCATGACAGGGGCGGCGCCCCAACTCCCGAATTGGCCCTGCTCTGAGCCCGACCAGGGGCTGCACCTAGGGATTGGGCTTGCCCTCTGTCAGCCGGGAGCAGGCCTAAGCCAGCAGGTCGTTCTCTCCTGAGGGGTCCCAGCCTGCGAGAGGGCACAGGCCGGGCTGAGGGACCCCCCCAGTGCACAAATTTTTGTGCACCAGGCCTCTAGTATATATATAAAAGAGTTGCCATCTTCTAGCTTTAATAATTACACAATGTCTTTTATCTATATCCCTACCTACTTTCGTATTATCTCCCCTCAGTAATTTTGAAGCAAATTTCAGACATATAATTCAATCTGTAAGTATTTTAGTATGTATCATTAAAAGATAAGGACTTCTATTTTTAAATATAAGCATAATGTCGTTTATCTCAAGTTTCCTTATTCACATTATTTACTCAGTCAGTGTTCATATTTCCCCTGTCATCTCTCTTGTTTGCTAAAGTGAGAATGCAAATAACATTCTAATTGGTAAATAAATCTTAAATTTGTTTTAATTGGTTGGTTCTGTCTCCTTCATTTCTCTATAGTTTTCTAGAAACCAGTTCAAAAAATGAGTAATTAGGTATTTAAAATTTTTATAACATCATAGATTTAAACATAATTTATGTTCCAGTCCATTGTACTTATCCCCTTTTTCAAATTTAAATTTTTTATTTTCCATCACCATTTATCCCCTCTATGCCCTCTTCTACCTCCTCCCATTTCCCTCCCCCCAGCAATCAACATATTGTTGTCCGTGTCCATGAGTTCTCTCTCTTTTTTTTAACTTTTTTGCTCAATCCCCTTCCCTCCACCCAGTATCCCTGCTCACCCACTCCATCTCCCCCTAAGCCGCTACCACCAGAGCTTTCTGCCTGCTCTCTATCTATGAGTCTCTCTCTATCTTGCTTGTAGTTCAGTTTGTTCAGTAATTGCCACATATGAGTGAGTTCATATGGTACTTGTCTTTCTCAGACTATAGTAATCCTTCTTAATTGTCATATTGTTCCTCAAGATTGCCAGTAGAAACCTCCACAAGGTGGCTCCTGAATTTCTTGATAGAACCTAGTAGTATTCTGGTAAGGTGAGATGTTCATCTTACACATAACACCAGCCATTTCTTCCAGGAGCCACGGTTAATTTACACATGGATTTTAACTTATAAAATGTTTCTGTCTTAAATCCCATGAGTTAAAATTTTGACTTGACTTAGACAGTTTTGACTGTGTAGGATATATGAGTGGATCATTTCTTAAGATTAATCCACAATGGAAGTTAGCAGTCTGGGATTTAGGTTTTCCCCTAGGAATTTCTGTTATTGACAGTAAAGTTTATCTTTAAAGTGGATAGATTTTTGTGATATGAAATTTGAATCAGTAGCATTATGATATTTATTTAGCTTCATACATATATTTATAAGCAATTCTTTTCACTTATAAATGAATTGCTTATATATTTATAAGCAATTCATTTATAAGTAGTAAAGCAGATTTATAAAATTATGATTTGGCTTTGTTTGAAATATTGTGAAATTTAATAATTTGAGTCACCCAATTGATGGTCCAATATTTTTCAGTCAGTGATATGCCGCATTTAGATTTAAAATTGGTGTGGAAGTGAACATAAAGTTATTTTATAAAAAGAGAGAGGGAAAAATTAAGGATTAAAAAAACAGTATTTAAAGATGATGTACTAGAAAATGTGGTTATTATTGTGTAGTTAGTATAATATTTACTTTGTTCTCATGGTTTATAACTAAATGTCTTAGCCAAAATAATAGTTTGACCAAATGCTTGATTGATTAAGATATTTTATCCTATTGAGTTCTCAAACTTTTTTTGACTTTGATATTTTTTAGTGTTTGGAAATGTCAGTGCTTAGTTTGTGTCTTTGATATGTCAAACCAAGTAGGGTCATTAATAAAACTCTTGCAATTTATTTCCCACAGAGATTTAGCTGGAATTTATATGTCAGAGGTTACATAGAAGTACTTCACAGAAAAGCTCAGAGTTAAAGGCAGTAAGTTAGAAGGGCCAGGCAGGGAAAGCATGTGTACCAAGTTGAGTATCTGAGGCTAGTTTCTGATTAATGTGTCCACGTGAAATGAAAACAGGGAGTGGAGAAATAGTTACTGCCCGTGATGAAGTATTGTATTGCCAAATCTAAGAGATCCTGTTGAACTCAATATAACCTTCCTATGGGCTTTGGGGATCTTTCAGATCATGACCTTGCCTGCCATGGATTCTCAAACCACCTTCTCTCTGAGCCCATGCAGAATGTGGTCTGTTGTAACGATTGCAGTAAGATGGCCAGAAACATGCTGTGTATGTGTGTATCTCCATGTGCACTTGTGTGTGCACGCAGGACCATTTAATTTACTTTATGATGTTAGTATTTTGACTCTTGAGAATCGTTGACAAGTTGAGGTCTTTTACAACTTTAGATTTCAAAGATTGGAGCATTTTTTAACCAAAAGGTAAAACTGGAAAGAAAATGTCTAGTCACCATTATTTCAGTAGCTTCTTACTGATTGTGGTAATGTAAACAAAGTCAGATTCCTTTACCATTCATTCATGAACCACAAAATGTTATGTATGTCTGGCTAGAGACTATTTGATTGCCTATCTTTGAAAATTAAACCTTCTTAGACTGTATTATACTTTGAGACTCAGTTAATGACTGTATCTGACTTTGTTTAAAAAGAGAGATTTGTATTTATGCTACAGGATATTTTGTTTAACAAGATTATTTATTCAGAATGACCAGCTACAAATTCAGACTTGAACAATGAGAGAGAGCATGGTAACAGACTCCTCTTTGTTGTGACGGTGAAATTTAGCGGATAACTACATGGTGTTCAGATGCCAGTTTCTGTAAAGTGTTGTAGAAAGGGAGCCAGTGCAGTTGGCACAGTCATCTTTTTGTTCATGGTCCACCCCCAATCTCATACAGAGGCTTTTATTAAAAAAAAAAAATAAGTCATAGAAATTCCCTTAAGTAGTTGAATTGAGCTAATTTAAAATCAAATCTGAAAGAAGTTATGACCTAGTATTTTGTACCCCCTCTCCCCCCCCCCGCTCTTGCCCTCCCCCCATTTGTCCGTGTCCATTGGTTAGGCCTATATGCCTGCATGTAAGTCCTTTGGTTGCTCTTTCCCCTTTACCCCCACCCTCCCCTACCCTCCCTTCAAAGCCTGACAGTCCAATCAATGCCTCTCCATCTCTGGATCATAAAATCACTCTACTTCTCCTTAAGTCTTTTAATGTTTCCATTGGATTTTAAAAAGTTATAAAAGTAATATATGCTATTTCACAATTTTAAAGTATGTAGAAACATATAAATTAAAAACTGAAAGTCCCTCTTTTCAATCTTTTTCATTCTCCACTCTCTGGATTAACCACTGTTAATAGTTTGTTGTGTTTATACACACACACACACACACACACACACACATACACACACACAATATTTATGTACATATTTTCACTATTTTGTATTTATCTATATATATAAAAGGCTAATATGCAAAGTGTCCCTGTGGGAGTTCGACTGGGAGACCGGGAGTTCTATTGCTCGCTATGATATGTGCTGACCACCAGGGGGCAGTGCAAAATGAAGGAAGGCCCCAGCCGACAGCTGGAAGGAAGGCCAGCGCACATCATATTGAGCGGTCGAACTCCCATTTGGTCGAACTCCTGAGGAGACAGTTTGCATACATCCTATATAATAAAAGCCTAATATGCTGTGTCCAGTTGTCTGGTCAGCCGTTCAACCAATCAAAGTGTAATATGCTAATGGTATGCTAAGGCCACTCTACCACTTGTTATGACGTGCACTGACAACCAGGGGGCAGACTCTCCAACTGGTAGGTTAGCTTGCTGCTGGGGTCTGGCCGATCAGGACTGAACAAGATGGGCTGGACACGCCCTGGAGCCCTCCCACAGTCCGTCCCTGGCTGGCCAATCTCCTGTGTCCCTTGCTGGCCCCGATCGTGCACCAGTGAGGTCCCTCAGCCTGGCCTGCGCCCTCTCACAATCTGGGACCTCTCGGGGGATGTTGGAGAGCTGATTTCAGCCTAATCCCGAAGGTCAGGCTGAGGAACCCCACTGGTGCATGAATTCGTGCACCGGGCCTCTAGTATATACATGATAAAAATGGGATCATGCACAATCTGCATACTTCCTTTTTAACGTAACAGTAGGTTAGGATCATTCTTCCAATTGGTGCATATGCCACTCTTACACTTTTTTTTTTTTAATCCTCACCCCTGAATATTCTTCCATTGATTTTTAGAGAGAGTGGAAGAGAGAAGGAAAGGCAGAGAGAAATATCGATGTGAGAGAAACACATTGATTGGTTGCCTCCTGCATAAGCCTGGACCAGGGCCCAGGCCAGGGCAGGAAAAGCTCTATCCACTGAGCCAAACCAGCTAGGGCTCTAATTTATTCTTTATAAACTGTTGTACAGATACACCATCATTTTTTTACTCATTCCTTTATCGTTGAACATGTGGGTTTTCAGTATTTTAGTTCTCTAGTGGTAAAATAAACTTTTGTTTATTCTTATGTTGGATAGATATCTGGAGGAATTGCTGGGTGAAAGAGTATGTACATTTAACATACTGATCAATAATACCAAATTGCCTTCCCAAAGTTAGGATTAATTTATACAGCAGCACACATTGTGACTCATTCTTTCCCTTACACCTTTGCCAACACTGTTACTGTAATAGGTTAAATAAAAGTCACTTTTTTTTCATTTTAAATTGATTGTTAGGGTTCCTGAATTATTCCTCTGAGTTTTTGTCAGCTTACAGTGAAAACCAGCTATATAGTCAGAGATCTCGCTGAGTAAATAAGAAATCTTTAACATTGGTAAAATTCCTTGTTGTTTTGGGAAACTTCCCTTTGTTACTTTTTCTGGTCAAATGTGAATGAAGCTTGTTATGTTCCTGCTGGAGCATCCAAACAATATTAGTTTTGTTAACATCTGTATATGTATATATATTTTTAATCTTCATGGGAGGATATGTTTAGAGAAAGGAAGGGAGGGAGGGATGGAGGGAGGGAAGGAGGGAAGGAGGGAGAGAGAGAGAGAGAGAGAGAGAGAGAGAGGAGAGAGAGAAAGAAAGAAAGAAACATTGGTCAGTTGCCTCTTGTATGCACTTCAACTGGGAATCGGACCCAAAACCTAGGTGTATACCCTGATCTGGAATGGAACCCACAACCTTTTGGTGTAGGGGATGACACTCCAATCAACTTGGGCAACCTGGCTATGGCAACATTCGTATTTTTACAATTAATATCATGTTTTAGGTTTTAGAAGATGAATGACAAAAATGAGATGGTATTATAGCACATTTTTAAAACATAAGTTGATTAAAATGAATAGATTTTTGAAAAATTTTTAGTCTTTTTATTATTACTTTTTAAAAACTAGGGGATAGTAAACTCTCCAGGGAAGGATGTATAGTACTTCTGTATTTTTCTCCACAGAACTTTCCATACTCCTTAGTAAGTATTTGTTGAATCACAGTCAGTAATATAAATTCATGAAGGGAATGTATTTATTAGAAAAATTTTTAAATTTCAAATTTGAAGAAGTCAAGTCTTAATTTTTTTCAAACATGGTCAGCTCACCTGCCTGGGAAGATGAATTATCAATGTTGCGGAACATTTTCATGGCCAGTTTTGAGTCTTGATTAACTGCAACTTTCTGCCATTCTCCATTTTTAAGATATTTTCCTTCAATATTATTTTCTGATGCTTCCTGTAGTGTACCAAATTAATTCAGACTAATCTTATGCGCTATGAGGACTATCCTATGAATATAAATTTGCCACAGAAGGTATTTATGTTGCTACCAAACATAAAATAGATTCTAATGCAAATGCAAACTGTATGTTTAAATTATACACACATATATTTTATATGCCTCCCTTATAGTCTAAGTTTTAACTTTTTTATATACATTTAATCCTAAGTATTTTATTCCATATAGTCACTTTTCCTTGATTTTGTGTTGTTCTTTACTTGCTTTTTGCATATTATCTCATTGCTTCATAAGTTCCCAAGAGAAAAGACTATCTTTATCAGTCTATGAGTTATATAAAAATTTACATTTTTCCAATGCAATATATTCTTTCAATGATTGTATAAAGTAGAAGAATGTTTTTTTAAAAAAGTCTTACTATTGGATGGTATCATAATTGTTGAAGGCTTAACTAAGTCCCATGCACAGGATTATCTATATACTAGAGATCTGGTGCATGATATTTGTGCACTTGGGGGTGGGGGTGGGGAGCTGTTCCTCAGCCCGGCCTGCGTCCTTTCGCAGTTGGGAAGCCCTTGGGGAATGTCTGACTGATGACTTAAGCCTGCTCCCTGCAGGCCTAAGCCTCAGTCGGACATCCTTAGTGCTGCCATGGAGGTGGGCCACTGCACTCACGAGCTGTCAGCCTGGGTTGTGGCTGAGCAGTGCTCCCCCTATGGGAGCGCACTGACCACCAGGGGAAGCTCCTGTGGTGAGCATCTGCCCCCTGGTGGTTAGTGTGCATCATAGTGACTGGTAGTTCTGCTGTTTGGTTAATTTGCATATTACCCTTTTATTATCTATAATATTAAAAGCCTAATATGCTAATTAGACTGGACAGCCAAACGACCTTCTGGACTTCATTCCGGATGTCCTTCTGGACAAAGCCTCAGCAGTGGGGGCCGAGTCAGAGGCGGTTGGGGCAATCAGGCAGGCAGGCAAGCAGTGAAGGGTGATCAGGCAGGCAAGCAAGTGGTTAGGGGCTATCAGGGAGGCAGGCAGAGGCGGATAGGGGCAATCAGGCAGGCAGGCGAGTGTTTAGGGGCTATCAGGCAGGCAGGCAGAATGGTTCGGGGCGATCAGGCAGGCAGGCGAGTGGTTAGGAGCCAGCGGTCCCGGATTGTGAGAGGGATGCCCAGGATCAGGCCTAAACTGGCAGTCAGACATCCCCCGAGGGGTCCTGGATTGTGAGAGGGTGCAGGCCGGGCTGAGGGACCCTCCCCCCATGCACCGATTTCATGCACTGAGCGTCTAGAACAGGATATAAAAACGACTGAATGACTGGTTGACAGGTTGCAATGATGCGCACTGACCACCAGGGGGCAGATGCTCAATGCAGGAGCTGCCCCCTGGTGTTCAATGAGCTCCCACAGCAAACCTTCCACACAGCTGGCCAACCTCCTGTGATCCCTCCCCCTAGCTGGCCAACCTCCTGCATTCCTTCCCCCCAGC
>NW_006285247.1:562312-567054 GCF_000327345.1 Myotis davidii | reverse complement strand
CCCCCGCCCCTGCCCCATTGGCCCTGATCGCAGGCTGAGGGACCCCAGCTGCAGGAGTTTGTTTGGTCATGAGCATGGGAGATAGGAAATCTCAATGGGCAGCATCCCTCTAGTAACATTTACAGAGCTATTTATAGGACTGGGAAGTTTGTATTCTGAGACTTCTGTTAAAATAGGATTAAAAAATCATTTTGAAAAGCCAAAGATAGAATAGCAGATCCAGGTATCCTTTTTAATTAAATCATGCAGAACAAGGAGCTACTATTTTAACATTTTTGAATCTACTGATTCCTAAGAGAGTTGTCTTACAAAAATCTACTCTATTTCATAACTTTGTTAGGACCCAAGTTGATCTACCCCTCAAATTCTTACTTGTTTACAGATATTCTCCAGACTTCAAAGCTCTTCTCCCTGATAAACATAATCACCATCTTTCTGAAGTACTGTCACTGCCTAAATCCAGTTTATCTTTGTCTGCTGTCTTTGAGGATTATTATAGATAATGCCATGGAAAACAGAAAACCATCTGGCCAAAAAAGAAGTAGTAGTGATAGTCACACTGGGTGAAAGAGAGTGGGGTTGGGGTGGGAGAAATGTGTATTTTTAATAAGAATCAAGCAATCTTTTTCTTAGCTTTTTCTTTTTTGGTTGTACTTTAGTAATTGGAAAACTCAAAACTGACTCTTAGACAATCACATCCAAATACTTGACAAATCTTTTGGAATTTCAAAGAATTTTTTTTTTTTTAAAAAGGTACCCTAACAATCTCCAAAGTGTGTTTCAAGAGGAAGGAAGGAGGAAGCCACAATGTCTTATATGTCCAATTCTGAAGTCACACACCATCACTTCAGCCACATTCTGGTCATTAGAAGCGAGTTACTAAGTACAGCCAACACGTAGGAGGAGGGTAAATAGGTTAATAGGTTCTACCCTTTGAAGGGAGGTGTATAAGGAATTTGTGCAATGTATTTTAAAACCATTGCAATCATTATATATGATTTAAAAATTTTTGCTTTTAGAATATACTGTTTGGGATTTTTGCAGCAAAGTTAACAGATGACATATGCTATAGTTTTTTTGATGAAGTTGTTTTTAGTTTTTGCAATCAGTGTTATACTCTTTACAGAAATAAATTGAAGTTTTTCTTATGTTTTTGAAGTAATTCCAAGTATTGTTGAGTGTTTACAGTTTTTAAAAGTATGCTAGAATTCTGAGAATCCATCTGGGCCTGGGGCTTTTTTGTTGGGAGCTATATAACTGCTTTTTCTATTTCTTTCATAATATTTGACTTCTGTAGACTTTCTGTCTCTATTAAAGTCATTTCTGGTGCCAACTTCAGTATTTTTGAAGATGATTTTGAAAGCAAATTTATAGTCAGAGGACCATATGCTTGTTTTTGTACTATAAGCCAATGAGGATAAAAATGAAATTATATACATATTTTATGTATAGGCAGACATTAGAAATATATTTTTTCTTTAAAGAGAAGTATACCTTTCTTATTCATACTTTTTTTTTGTAACCTGAAGGGAATGTTAATTAGGTAAATATGAGGGAATATAAAAGTTTTTAAGAAAACATACTTTTTTGTAGTATGTGTACTATTCGAAGATATTAGTGATCATAGATTGTAGAAGATTTAGCTCATGCAATTTGATATAGTGACTGAATTTGTTCTTTTTAGATCTATTCTTATTTAAACAATCGTGCTTAAGTTTATTTCTTTATAAAATCAGTTTACATATTGGCAAGAATGTGAGTATAAGTGTGAATGAGCCATGTGGTATTATTTTTAATAAATATTTTGGTTATAAAATTTTCATTTGCTGTTTATTCATTTCTTTTCATCAAATATTATAGTCCATTGTTAAGTTACGATTGGGTGATATACACAGTGAAGATAACATGGTACCTGCTTTTGAGGAGCTTGTGTCTAGTAGATTCTAAGCTAGGGTAGTGGTAATGAGATATGATTTGAGAAATATTTAAATGTCTGAAAATAGTAAGATAAGTTTACAAAACCACCTTATCTACAGTTTTTCTTGAGATTGAGATATGGATCATTCAATAGTTTAGCTTCTGTTAATTAAAAATAATTTTTTTGTTGAAAGTATTATATATGTCTCCTTTTTCCCCATTGACCCCTTCTAGTCCACCCCCGCCCCCCCATCCCAGGCTTTCACCACCCTATTGTCTGTGTCCATGGCTTATGCACATATGCACACAAGTTCTTTGGTTGATCTCTTCCCACCCACTCCTGCCTTCCCTCTGAGATTCAACAGTCTGTTCCATATTTCCGTGTCTCTGGATTATTTTGTTCATCAGGTTATTTTGTTCATTGGATTCCACATATGCGTGAGATCATGTGATACTTGTCTTTTTCTGTCTGGCTTTATTTCACTTAACATAATACTCTTCAGTTCCCTCCATGGTGTCTCAAAGGGTAAGAAATCCTTTTTTACTGCTGCATAGTATTCCATGGTGTACATGTACCACAGCTTTTTTTATCCGCTTATCTACTGATGGGCAGTTGGTAGTTTTTAAAAAATTTTACTTTATTATTGACAATATTACAGATATCCTCTATTTTCTCCATTTCCCCCCTTCCACCCAACCCCGTGCCCCACCCCAAGCCTTCCCTATGCTGTTGTCTGTGTACATTGGTTATGCATATATGTTCCTTGATTAATCTCTTCCTATCCCTCCCTCCTACCCCCTGAGATCGTTATTCTGTTCCATGCATCTATACCTCTGGAGCTATTTATTTCTGTCTAAAAGAGATCTTAGCCCTTGAGCTTCTGTTAGGTTTTATTAATTTTCCTTGCATTTTATACAAATTTGAAAAGTTTTAACCATTTTGTTTTCCCATTTATTTTTCTAGAGACCTAAATGTTAATGAGACCATACACCAAAATTATTTTAGTTTGCTACTAATAATTGAAAATGAATCCTTTTTGTGGGCATTGTAACAATTAATTGTTACCAAGTACTGAGGGGCATAACTGTTAAGCTTTACAATTTTTGGTTATGAAATTAAGAGTATTTGAATTCTTTTTTCATTGTATAATCAGAAAAAGAGAATTAACTAAATGAGTTTTTTCCATTTTTCTTTAGTTCATATTCATGTCTGAGGTGTTTATTAATGATGAACTTCTTTTAAATTTTTACTGGGCCTAAGTCATGCTAGAATATAGTAGGATGCCCAATAAATTTCTGTTTAATTCATGTATATTGAAGCAGTGCTGTGCAAAATGTTGAAATATTTTTGTGGTAAGACATAGTCTTGTTATT
This sequence comes from Myotis davidii, assembly GCF_000327345.1. Classification (NCBI taxonomy): domain Eukaryota; kingdom Metazoa; phylum Chordata; class Mammalia; order Chiroptera; family Vespertilionidae; genus Myotis; species Myotis davidii. Next base: position 563,763 of record NW_006285247.1, on the reverse strand, counting down.
TTTGCTTTTTTCCAGTTACTGGCAGGGACAGTTAATGTAGTAATGTTCAAATTATGATATTCATGCTTATTCTTTAAAATCTTCATATGTCTGCTTTGAATCAGCAAAACACGTTTAAAATGTAGTATGCTCTTGTGTGAATTATCTTGCTAATTTCCTGACACTGTGTCATAATTTTAATGGTTTTTCCATTGCTTTTAATGAAATAAAGTAACCTTTTTTGGCTTCACACAGAAGGCAGCATTTCCCCTGCTGAAGTTTTAAAAAAAACAACACAACGGTTAGTGAATATAGACCTTCATTGAGTGAAGTGCTGGTAAAGCTACTATTTCTCGCACATATTCTTAAAATCAACAAAATACTGCCATAAGACAGCTAGTCCCCACTGTGGTGGGACTTACAAAACACTGTGCACCATGGCTAAAGCATGCAGTATCTTAGTCCAGCTAGCTGTATTTCTTCCTGCAAATTTTAAAAAGGAATCTCTCAAATCATTTAGTGGAAAACACTTCAAAAATTCTCTCCTAATATAGTATATAAATTCTTTTTTGGAAATATTTACTATTTTAGTTTTCCCAACATTTTATAGTTTTACTTTCTTAAAGAATAATAATACCAATATATTTATGTATAGTAGAACATTTGATTGTCATAAAGCATACAAATGAAAGCAACCATAAAACTATAGATAAAATGATTGCCTTTTATTCCTAATCTACCACATCGAGCAAGGTTCCTGTTGCCCTTCACATCCTCTGTCAACCCTCCAGAATTCTCTTTGAAGTCACTGGTGGCTGCAAGTATGGGAATAAAGCGAGAAAGGGAAACCTAACCCAGGGTACTTAGTGCTCTCAGTGAAGTTGATGACAGTTAGCTGTGAACAAGTGTGTCTCTCTTTCAGCACTGAAATATCTGCTCTACATAATAAGTCACATGTGCTGTGGTATTGTTTCTGTAGAAAATTTTAGTTATCTTGCTAATTTCCTGACACTGTGTCATAATTTTAGCTTTTTCATAACATCATAAATAGATGAATTACATCTTTTTACTAAAGGTATGCATGCATATGCCATTTAATGAATATTGTATGCTATGTTTCTAACCTTTAAAACTATAGTATTATATTTTTTAAAAGCAAAGTAAGCCTTTTTATTACAATATGAATCATACATTAAAAAGTAAGTCTTAGCTACCTATTACTTGAGGGAATTTTATTAAAATCTGAATATTCTTTGCATGATACCAAGTTTAACTAGCCAAACAGGTAATTTATTGACTGTGAAATGTTTGTCTTTCCTTCCTCTTTATCACTCGTCTACTCTTCTTTTCTTGCAAATGATGCTGTAAAGAATAAATTTTATTCTGTATGATTAAAATGGCATTTCCCTACTGAGCACAAGTGAACATTGTTTTTACATGTCTGTTCTTTCCACCGTGTGGTGTTTCCTGCT
>NW_006285247.1:559223-562278 GCF_000327345.1 Myotis davidii | reverse complement strand
TGTGTTAATAACAATGAGTAAAGCTTTAGACATTTCAACAATATGGGATTTGCTTGATATTATGGTAGCATTTTAAAACAATTTTTAGTATCTGGGCAAGACTATTTTAAGCAATTATAATCATGTGTAGAATGATATTCTGTTGGCTAGAACTATAAAACATTTCAACCAGGTTTTAAAATCTGCTTTCATAATTTTTGGGGAAATAAAATCATGTAAAAATAATATTTGTGCCAATTTTATTGGGAAATATTTCAGAATTATGCACTAAAAAGCAGTAAATAATAACCATCAACTGTTGCAATGCTGAAATATTCAAAAATTAAGTTAAATATCTGATTAAATGAAGGTACATTTATAATTTTTATATAGTTAAAATCAAAATGTTATTAAAATTACATTAACTATCACTTAACAGACTTTTTTTTCACTATAGTTGACTTAACTTGGCACACATGCCGATGAAATAAGAAGAATGATAAAGGAACTAAAATCTATAATATGTTTGATTATTTTAGGCCAGTCTTTCCAGCCTAAAAATTGTTGTAATTTAAGTATGTCAGATTTAGATGCCTGGCTGTTGGAACATTTTCTTTTTCTTTTGTGTGAGGTTGGGACCATTATTTTTATGGAAATTGGTGCAAGGAACCTGAAGTTGAGGCTTCATTTTCCAGGAAAAGTTTTTCAGAGTTGCCAGGAAGTAGATTCTAAATATAATTGTGCACAATCTGGCCACTTATTTCCTGACTTTCTGATAAGACAAAGCCCAGATTGAGTGAAATTTTCAGTGAAACCTGAACTTTTAGAAATGCATAATCCTACAACTGAGATAATATATGATTTTAGGGGGCTTTAAAAATGCTAAGAGTTATTTTTGAAAATTACTACCCAAAAAGGATTTAAAATTACTTCATGAATAGATACATATTTTTGGAACACATAAATATGGGTGTTTATAAATTGAAGATTTGGAACACTGAGAGGATACTGAAGAAACATAGTTACATTTCTCCAAGTTTAAAAACACGAGCTGAACTTATTTATGTTACAATAAGAAAAGGAAATAAAATACTTTCAAGTTTAGGCAATTTTAATATTCAGACAAACAAAATTAAATATTTTTACTCTTTTTAGAAATAGCCTGATCTATACATATAAAAGGCTAATATGCAAAGTGTCCCCTCAGGAGTTTGATTGGGAGACCAGGAGTTTGATTGCTTGCTCTCTATGATGTGCGCTGACCACCAGGGCGAGGTGCAGAACAAAGTGAGACCCCAGCCGGCAGCCAGGGAAAGGAGGCCCTGGCCGGCAGCCGGCAGCCGGAGAAGGGAGGTTCCGGCCAGCAGCCGGAAGGCCCCGATTGGCCCTGATCACCGGCCAGGCCTAGGGACCCTACCCATTCATGAATTTTGTGCACCAGGCCTCTAGTATAAGCATAAGGTGCACTAGCTGCATGATTATGTATTATTTTAATTTAATGTAAGAAATTTCCATTTAGCATAAATGATAAAACATACCCAAGTCTCATATAGCGTATTAAATAGTATAAAAGGAAAATTACACTAAATTCCATTGTGTTGTGACATAAAAGAGAAAACACTTTATTCTTATGTCAGAATCAAGAAAGGAGAGAGTAACTTGTAACTTGACATTAGATACAGATCTCTTTCTGAGTTAGCAAGCAAAATTTGCTAACTTAGTGCTACCATGGTATGGAATGGATTTTTTTATGATGGTAATGAACAGTTTTATTAAAATTAGTAGTTTTTCATTATTTGATGGTTTATTTGTGATGATAGTGGTTTTGCCTGTGGCTTGCCAAAAAATACCACTTAGGATTTCATGATTCTAAACGTAAATTTTATTTTCATATTTAATTATTTAAGGTATTTCTTGCAGGTCTGTTTATCAGAGGTGTCACATAAATATAATACTAATTAGAATGAAAAAGTTACAAATTTTTTTATTTGTATGTTATCAAAGAAGAAACTTGACATTTTTATTTATTTGGAAAACAGTTAATGAAACACAAAATAATTCTATCTCAGAATCCATTTTTATTTTTTCATTGTACATTTTTGTTAGGATACCTCTTTTTGATGTACATTTATTTAGGAGGCATCATACTGGAAGAGCAGGAGCCTTGGGAAACCTTGAAAACCATTAGGGTATTCTAGAGAAAACAAGGTGGAACAAAACAAAAATAACAAAGCAAGTTAATGTGGTTACTTTCCCAAGTTCAGATCATCTAATGCCAGAATTGGGTTGTTGGTCTGTTTTCCTTTCATTTCGTCCCTTTTTTGGTCCTTTCCTTCCTTTTTTCCTTTCTTTTCCTTCCTTTCCTCCCTCCCCTCTTCCTTCCCTACTTCTTCCATGTCTTTCTTCACTCTCTCACTTTCTTCGTCTTCTTTTTTTAAATGAATGGGCAAATGATGATTGAACATCTACCATATTCAGACACTATTCCAGGTGGAGAGGACAAGTAAAACTAATGGAAACAAGTTTTAAAAGATGCTTAGAAATGAAGAACATTTGACTGAGTACCTCGTTTTGTAAACTTACGTAACAAATTTTGAATCCCTTTTTGCTTTGCTAGACACTGACTAGGGATTTTCTCACTCACAGGAGGCTCATAAATATATCTGTTGCAATCATGGAAGTATGTGTAAAATGCCATGTGAGTAGAGAGACAGGAGCATCTTAGTTGGTCTTTGAAAAAGATTCTTAAAAAATAAATATTTTTATTGATTTCAGAGAAGAATGGAGAGGGAGAGAGAGAGATAGAAACATCAATGATGACAATCATTGATCAGCTGCCTCCTGCATGCCCCCTACTGGGGATTGAGCCTGCAACCCAAGCATGTGTCCTGACCACTGAGCAATGCCAACCAGGCTGAGAAAGATTATTTTATGGTTTGGAAATCTAGTTCAGACACCTCATGGGTCATTAACATTTATGTAATTAATATCAGATTTTATGAATTTCAAGCCTGTGTTTTTGCAGACCCAGCCTTAATCCTACCCCAGAATTTTTAGAATTATGAGTCGATGGCAG
>NW_006285247.1:555332-558311 GCF_000327345.1 Myotis davidii | reverse complement strand
ATTTCACTCAGAAAAGAAAGTGTTCGATTTTTAGTATATATCAAAGGATGGCTATAGCTGTGCTCAGAGCCTAAGTTTTCTTAGGCTCTCACACTGACTTCTTGCCAGGTCTCTGCTAAAAATATGTGTGCTCCCCAGTTTATTACCTTCTTGCCACAGCACTTATACCCTATTAAAACTATTTTGAAGATTTTTAGATTTTTAAGGCTTGTTCTCAAAAGTTTATATTGGATCTGGGATATAAAGATATTTATATTTCCCCCAAATCAACTGAAATACACAAATGAAAACTCGTGTGGAGAGGGGTTCTTGGACTAGATTGTGGTGTTTGTTCGGAGTTTTGATCGACAACTGATTATCTCTGACCAAACTAATGTGTAAAAAAATTCTTTATCATTTCAGAATTTAAATAGTCAAAAATAACAGCTTTAAAGATGATTAACCACTTAAATTTTATCTTTCTCAACATGTTTATAATTGTCAAAGCAGAATCAAAGGCAGTATTCCAGATTGGAGTTTTGAATTTAAAATTATTTAAATATTAAAAAACCAAAACACATTTAGACTTTTATCTGGTCCTTCTAGTTCTCATATTTGTTAATGTACCAATATATTATTTTGTAATAAATTCTGTTTACAGTAAATTAAAAGACATGGTTTCTGCCTTCAATATATTTATTGTATTGACCTCTGGGGTGCCTACAATCAGTATGTAGGGTATTCTCAAATAACTTATATTGCTGTTATTTAATGTAGCCTTCTTCATCTCACAACCAAGCAACTTTTTCCCTTTCTCCTTCTTCCTGCCCTTTGAGAGTGAACAGTGGGTTTGAAAACAGCCAGTTTCAGCTGGTAGACAATTTTGATGGTTGATATGATAATGGACATAATTATCTTGAGACCTCAATATAATAGGAAAATTTTTTGTTATGCTCTGTAATATGATATGCAAAAATAAAATATTAAATTACTCTTGTATGTAGAAAAAATGCTGATTACAATTTATAGGATATACAAGGATAAGTCATTGTCCCTTTGCCTCAAGACCTCAAATTTCAGTTTTAAGAAATTCTAATCCTACTAGAGGCCTGGTGCACAAATTCATGCATTGGGGGTGGGGGATGGTCTGGCTGGCCCACCCTGATTGGGGCCGATCAGGCTGGGCCAGATGCGGGGAGGGGCGCAGGCGGTTGGCTGGCCTTGCCCCCGATTGGGGTGGAGGGGCCAATCGGGGATGGAACCAGCCAGGGCGAGGGGCCGCAGGTGGTTGGTGGGCCAGCCCCGCCCCCTGGTCGAACTTCCGGTTGAGGGGATAATTTGCATATTAGACTTTTATTACATACTAGAGACCCGGTGCATGGACTTGTGCACCAGTGGGGTCCCTCGGCCTGGCCTGCAGGATCAGGCCATAACCAGCAGTCGGACATCCCCTGAGGGGTCCTGGATTGTGAGAGGGTGCAGGCCGGGCTGAGAGATCTCCCACCCCCATGCACGAATTTTGTGCATTGGGCCTCTAGTGTGTGTATATATATATATTTGCTTTTTTTGTATTTGGAAAATGTGAAATACTATAGGAACTACCTTTTGGGAAAATTAATTTATAATTCACTACTTGAATTATTTTCATATTCATGTATCACTTTTTTTATATTCATCTATGTCTTTGCTGTATTAACATAATTGTTGATATGAATGACCTTATTCATGATTTCTATTTTGATTAAGACAAATTACTAATTTATATTTTGAAGGAGAAGAATTTAACCTTAAATCCTCAGTTTGCAATCATTATTTTTATTTTTTAAGCTTTGTTTTGGCTGAAATGGTATGACATCATCATTAGAAATTTGGGCTGTTGCTTGATAATAAACTTTTGCTTTTTCAAAAAGCTATTCATAAAGAAGGATGCATGCTCAGACTACCTTTTGCAGCGTAAATAATGCAGCACTGCCGGTTGAGAACTTTCTTAGAGTGACGCTGGGAACTTGTGCAATGCTATTACAAGTGGTTTAATGTTTCTGAATAGCATAGGTTAGCGGGAGTGTCAAGAGGATGGAAACCTCCTTGTATTGACCTCTCTGAGACAGTGCATTCTTGTCAAAAACTAATCAAGTGCAGCTGCAAGATTAATTGTGTGGGGAAGCTATAAACACAGAAAGCTGTGACCTCTGCTCCAAGCTCTGTTTTATGTACAAGCATTCACTTTGGAACTACTGACTATGAACTTGAATGGACAATAATTTACTCAATTGAGCATACAGTAGTAGCATTTAATCATCACTGAGCTTGTATCATGAGATGGACACTCCACAGATTTCTAGTTGAGGCAACGGAGGAAGTTAGAGGAGGGCTGAGTAAATGAGAAGAGGGGGGAAAAAGAACTTAGGTTTCTTGAGAGAGATTTGTCATTATTAACCTTTGGATTTTTTTCTTGAACACATTTAATTATAATGGAATTTCACTTTAACCCTCAATATAACTCATTTCCCTCTCTAAGTCTTAATAATTGTCAAAAATCCCTCATTAAAATATGTAAGTTTTAGTAATTATTCGCTTGATAATTATCTGATAGAACTGAAAAGTTTTAAAATTATGATAGAATAGTTAATTTTTATTTTTGATAGGCAATTGTTAATCCACCTCATATTTATAATTAAGATGGTCATTCACAGAGCATTGGGTTTTGTTTACATACATACAAAACTCTTATTATTTGGAAAGTAACCTATCTGGATATTTGCATTATCTTGTTAGGATTTTGGTAATTGTAGAATTCAAGATTGTTAAAGTTGCATAATGACATCTTTATAGTGTAAAAGTTATTTTAATAATTATTTTAGGTATTTTGTTACAGTAATAGACTTTATTTTTTAAAAAAATATATATTTTATTGATTTTTTTTTTCAGAGAGGAAGGGAGAGAGATAGAGAGTTAGAAATATCGATGAGAGAGAAACATCGATCAGCTGCCTCCTGCACA
>NW_006285247.1:551957-552688 GCF_000327345.1 Myotis davidii | reverse complement strand
TTCAGAGAGGAAGGGAGAGAGATAGAGAGTTAGAAATATCGATGAGAGAGAAACATCGATCAGCTGCCTCCTGCACATCTCCTACTGGGGCTGTGCCCACAACCAAGGTACATGCCCTTGACTGGAATTGAACCTGGGACCTTTCAGTCTGCAGGCCGACGCTCTATCCACTGAGCCAAACCGGTTACGGCTAGACTTTATTTTCTAAAGCACTTTTAGGTTGAGCAGAAAATATGGAGAGTTTCTATATTACCCCTTCCTCTTATAGTCTCCCTTATTATTAACATTCCCCCACCAGAGTGGTAAATTTTTTATAATGGCAGAAGCTATATGGACACATCATTATCAATGAAAGTCCATAATATACTTACTTTAGGGTTCGTCCTTGGTATTTTTCTTTCTGTGGGTTGTGACAAAACTATAATAACATATATCCATCATCATAGTACGATGCAGAGTCATTTCACGGCCCTAAAAATCCCGCGTCCCACCTATCCATCCCTTTCCACAAACTGCTGGCAACTGCTGATCTTTTTACAGTCTCTTGGCCTTTTTCAGAATGTCATATAGATTAGCTTTCACTTAGTAATATGCATTTAATGTTTCATCTTGTCTTATTGTAGCTTGATAGCTTTTCATGTTGAATAATATTCCATTGTATTTTTTTAGCTTTTAGGAAGAGAAAAAAGTTTACCTATATTGATGCTGTTAGTTTAAAATATTCATTCCTG
>NW_006285247.1:550835-551931 GCF_000327345.1 Myotis davidii | reverse complement strand
ATGAAGTACCTGTTTTCACCTGAAGAAACTGAGGTACAGAGAAGTTATAACTTTCCCAAAATCACATTGCTAAGAATTATAAATCTAGGAATTAAATCCTGGAAGGCTTTATTCCTGCTATGTCATCCTATCTTAGAGAAAGAATATGTAGCATATATAAAATATTAATGTAATTTTAAGTGCTTAATTTTTATTAAAATAGTGTATTTTTACATCTTTCATGTTCCAAAATCTCTTTTAGTGTGTGATGAAAGTAAATAAACTGCTTTTGGAAAAGAAAATGTAATGAGTCTGTTTAGTATACTATAGTGTCATTTTACTGAGGTTTTAACAAGGGTCTAAGTAGTTGCAGTTTAAATTTCACTAACTTTTAAGATTTCATGCAGTAAAAGTGTTTCTTGGCTTTAATTCTTGTGTAATCTTGTAAATTAATTGTATAGCTTTCTTGGTATAGCAGTCAGTTACTATACCATAGTAATTGTTAAGGTCATTGTTAAGAAGCATGCTACTTGGAAGAGTTAATTTTATCATGTGATGACAGCTGATGTCAGCTGTACATAAGAAAGCTCCTACTTTGGGAAATCTGAGAAGTGATTTAGGTTCATATTTAACATGCCTTTTCCTCCTATTTTCAGAAAACTGATACTTGAGAAAAAATTACACATATAATTAATACATTGACAATTTTTATTCAGTTTTCTAAAATATGTTACTACTGAATTTATATTAAGCCATCCAGGAACTTTATTTTAATGACCATTAAAGAGGTATTACACATACGTAATACTGTAATGGAACATATCATATGATTACATTTTCTTTGACGTAGTACAAGATTAAAAACACATTTTCTCATATATTCATACACACAATTCTGTTTTTTATTATAAAGAAAATTCTGTAGAAGTATTTCTCTCATTACCACTTTAGTAGTTTAGAGTTTTATTAATCTGTGTAACTGCTGAGGGACAAGTGGCAAACCATATGTGTATGTATGGAAGACACTTTTATATTGTGCATGTGTGTACAATGTGTTGCATATAAATAATAATGACAGAAATTTATTGTCAAGCACTCTGCTAATTTATTTATATAT
>NW_006285247.1:530790-550469 GCF_000327345.1 Myotis davidii | reverse complement strand
CTTTTATATTGTCTCCTTGACTAAAATATTTTCGTTTTTAATTGTTCTTTTCCTTTTCTCCCTATGAAGTCTTTTCTAGATTTTTTTTTTCTTCCAATCAGTCAAAAAAGTTTTGAGAACTATCCCTTTCTCTCCAACTTCAGTGCCATTACCCATTTCTGGACCCTTGTACTCTTTTGATGCAGCTGCTGCAGATGACTTGGGAGGTCTTTCCCCTTGCTTTACCCTCCCCTCCCCTCCATTCATTTTATTTTTGGCTGAAATGCCTCTTTTTGAAAGTCTCTTATGACTCTGTAATAGGTTTACTTAGCTAATCTTTGCTCAATGAATGAATCAATTGAATATTCATACAAATGATCCATAAAATCCAGGCCCTTTGGCTTAGTATTTAAGGCCATTTATAATTTGTTTCTTTCTTGTCTATTCAACTTTTCTTTCTAATGCTTCCTACAGAGTCTAATATAATACTTATTCCTATAACTATTCTTTCTTCACATAGTTTCTCTTGTCTGAAATGCTCTTTGTTGCTCTTTTCTGAATTCTATTGGTTAGGCTCTGTCTTCTCCATGAAACTCTCAAGATAGTACTGAATGTGCATTCTGTGAGCTGTTACTGTGGTTTTCCTTTTACTGTGTTTTTAATCAATATTTATTGTTTAACATTAATTATTCTTGAATTAAAATCATTTTTGTTTTGCCTTTGGCAAAAGTCAAAGACTACGTCCTCTGTGTTCTTTGTATCTCTGCTGCTGAACAAAATGATGGCTGTGGGCTTCAGAAGAAGAAGTGAGAAGTAACAGATGGGAAAAAACAGAGCTGTGGAGATAGTTGTAAGGAAGATATGGAGCATGGTTGAGACACGTTGTTTTAAGGAGTAATGTGAGAGGAGATGGGATAGATACAGACAGATGGAGTTGTGGCTGTGGCTTTTCACTGAGCAGTAAGGACCTACTGTTGATATTTGAGTAAGAATGGTGTGATGAAAATGGTCCATTAGGAAGATGTATCTAGTTTACTACGTATTGGGATCATTAAATGCTAATAAACCAGCTAGAAGGTGTTTGTAGTTATCTGAATATTAGTGGATGGCATAGATACTCAAATGTCAACACTAATACTTGGCGGGGTCAGAGGCTGGAGGAGAGCGCAGGCATCGCCTTTGCTGTAGAGAGACATATTTAAACACCACAGATTAGATATTCTTTGCAAGTTTGATACAGCAAGCTATATTATAGCCAGGTTTTAAAAATCAGTTAACTAACATTTGTGATGCTATTGTTGTTGGCCCTTGAGATAGACAGATGAGTAAGACACAGTCTCCTTTATCTCCAACCTAAGGTTAAAGGTGACTCCAGACAAGAACAAAATCTAACTTAAATTAGTTTAGATATTGTTCTTGTCTGGAGTCCATATCACATGAGATCGTCGCTGGCAGATAGGTTCGATGGGATGGACATGGGCATTCACTATCTTACTAATTATAATCTTCATTTTCCTTTTATCGTTAGCTCTAACTGATCATGTAGGTTTGCACAGGTGGCTGTGAGCTACTGTTCTAGTCATTTAGAATGTGATTCATTTTGTAATACTTTTACTGAAATGTAACTTTGTAGTAACATTTCATAAAGTGAGGAAATGATGTGTATCTGGTTTGAAAAGTTTATGCTCTGTTCCAGATTGTTGGCAAAGCTTCAGATACTGCATATGTGAGTAATATGTAGTAGTTCGTGAAGTCCTGTGATTTAGTGTTCAGTAAGGCTAATAGTACATGTCGGTAGATAGTGGATAAAAACTGAGAAATGTGAAAAATTATTATAATTACTAATCTCAAATTACTCATGACTATCGAAAGGGAAAATGATAGTGCATTTGACTCACTCAGGAATGTTTAAATGTTACGCTCTTTTTATCTCGGGGTACAAATTACTTCCATAATTGTTCAGAGATGAAGATTTACTAAATGGAACAGTGTAAAAACAAATCTCACAGTGAAGGCAAATTTTTCTGAACTATCCATAGTATAACCTGTGATAGTGTTACTAAGAGGCTAATCAGAAGCACCTGTTAGGGATATTCACATTTAATGTTAGTTTAAGAATAGTCATTACATACATATAGTATACTTAACTGGTATAAAGAGTTTAATCTACATGAATTTAGTGTTTCAAGGTACTTTGGCAGGGGACTCAAAGTTTAAAAACTTTATAGCTGGAATCATTATTTTGGCTTTAGTGTTGTTCTGAGTCTTAATTTCTTAATTCCATTTCAAAGTGCTCTGAGAAGTGGTTGAGAACCTCTGTTCTAGACTGCGAGGATTCCAATGTAATGGACTCTGGCTAGGGACCTGTGGGGTTACCAGGTCATCTTCTGCCGGTTACTCCAGGTTACCAGTGAAAAGCAGCCTGCTTTCAACCTTCCATGCACTTAGTAGGACTGCTGGTAGGTATGCTAAAGTCCTGTTCACTGAAAACCTGTATTAGGAAGTTACTTTGTTTTAGATTCTCAGTGTTTGCCATACTTTCGGACCTCATGGACCACTGATTGCCGACCACTGCATAGATCATCAAGTAAAGGAGAGCTTTGAAGGAAAGCATACTACCTACGTAGAGCAGACCATGTAACACTTCCTTTGTATTTTCTTTTGGCTACAGCAGCAGGTTATGAGACCAGAAATACATAGATGCTAGTAATTACGGTGTTTGCTTAATTAAATGGTCTTATTTTAAGTATTTAAAACATTTTCCCCTATATTACATCACTATGGAATGTTATGGGGAGGAAAGACTGAATCTATGATTCACTTAATGTAGAGTTTCAGCTGTTATAACAACTAATTAGTTATATTTTGCAGCCAACCTTTTGAATAAGGTTTTAGCTAAAGATGGGTTAGCAGCCAAAATATGCATCTTTATTAGTCCAGTAAAAAGTATGTTCTAAGTTTATATACCCATAAATGACTTCCTATTTAACACTGATGGAATATTTAACGAAATATAGGTGCTAAAGAATTGTATTCTATTACCTATTATAATTTCAATTGTATATCTAACACCAATAGAAGTTATTGCTATTTAGTAATGCAAAACCCCACGTTTTCTCTTTTTTAGACTTATTAAAAATATTCAATGATCTTAGATTATGTTGTTTCTAAAAGGTATCAGACATTTATGTTTCTTATTTAGAAAATTTCAAATTACATTGCTCATTATTAATATTGTTAGTATGAAGCATTTTTAACACCGTGGTATTTATACATTTAGGACCTATCAAATTGGGTAAGTCCTAAAGTATTCTACATTAAATGCTCTCTAGATGACTATTAATTTTGAGTTTAACTTATACCTATTATCTATTGCTGTGTAATGAACCACCCCAAACTTAGTGGCTTTAAAGCAGCAGCAGTTTTATTTACTTATGATTCTGTGCATCAGCAGTTTAGTATGGTCTTGGCTGGGCAGTTCTGCTCTGCTCTTTTGGGATCGCTCACATAACTGCACTCTTCTGGTGCCTTGACTGGGGCTTCATGGTGTCAGGTGATGTTGAGCTAGTTGTTCACTTCTGTCTTTTCCTGGTCTCTCATCCTCAAGTTGGCTAGCTCGGTTCCTTACACAGTGATCTCAAGGTTCTAAGAGGTGAAAGTGGAGTGTAGGCTTGGGAGTCACATAATGTCACCTTTGCCACATTCTGTTGGTCAAAGCAATTCACAGGGGGTTACCCTGGAAGGATGGGGAACTAGTCTCTATCTTTAACTCTAATGAGTACAGCAGAAAAGTCATATTGCAAAAGTGGTAGGCATACAGGGATGTAAGAAATTGTTGTGGCCAACTTTGCACACAATATATCATTCTTACCATTTTTTTTATATTACTTTTAATTATTCATTATTGTTTTTATGCCTCTCTCCACTATCCCCTCTTTTCTTTCCCTCCTATGCTGTATTTGCTTTGTTTTCCCATATTGCTAGGGTGATATGTGAACTAAGGAGAGACTTACTTTGAGAGAGGACCTGGGATATTTTGCTACATATCAACTGTGTGGTTGTGGTGGCATCTCTCTTTTCTGTCTCTGATTTTTTTAAAAATATATTTTATTGATTTTTTACAGAGAGGAAGGGAGAGAGATAGTTAGAAATATCGATGAGAGAGAAACATCGATTAGCTGCCTCCTGCACATCTCCCACTGGGGATGTGCCCACAACCCAGGTACATGCTCTTGACCGACATCGAACCCGGGACCTTTCAGTCTGCAGGCCGATGCTCTACCCACTGAGCCAAACCGGTTTCGGCTCTGATTTTTTTTTTTAAGGTTGGGTTTAGGAGGAAGGGTTCAGTGACTTTCCCTCCCCCCTCCCTTACCCCTCTTTTTTACCCTCTGTCAAGATAGTATTTTCTAAGATATCCATCACATATTTCACAGAGGTTTTCAGAGTCTCCCAGGAACTACTGTGCAGTGTGGTATGGGGGACAGTGTAAGCAGTACCTCAGGCAGAACATTTCTACATTCATTTATTTTACTTATAATTTTTTTAGGTTTGATTTTATTTGCACAAAGAGTTCCTCTGCTAAAAGAACAAAACCACCATTTTAGGTAATTAGACTTGCTGTTAGTTTGAGTTTTGGATATGTGAGATTAATTATATACTTAAAGCACAAATGATTTAAGGTCTTATAAGAATATTTTTGCCTTAGGCTATTTCTAAATATATATTCTAACGTGGAATTTATGTGTTTTGATTTTATCAGATACTTTAAGACCATATTCTAGAATTTAACAGCTCCGAATTCAGAGCATCATTACACACACAAAAATATTTATATAAAATTAAGGGCTAACTTACATCTAAAAAAGCACTGAATATAGTAAACCAGCAATGTGAAAAGTGTTTCAGTATATTGAAGGAGGTATATCATTTAGTCCACCAGTGAGGGAGTAGATATTTTTTTAAGAAACGTAGTAATCTTTATCAGAAATTTATAGACTATTTAAATATAAAGGAAACAATTAGAAAAGAAAAAAGTTATTCCATAAGTTAAAGGTATATTTTTGAGGATATAAAAGTTTAAATGAAACAAACGAAAACATTTATAAACGTTGTAAATGCATATGTGATCCAGGATTGGATCTGCCTGGAGTTGGGAGATAGTCCAGTTTCTCTCTATTCCCATCAGATGGCTTGGGGGCTCCTTGACCACTGAGGACTTAAATGTTGATTGAAATTGTTTAGTGCTTCTTGCAGTTCTGACCTACAAAGGGCTCAAGGTGTAGAAGTTACCTTATATTTGAAGGACTGTTTTGTGGAAGAAAGATTTGTTTTCTATGAAACTAGGCATTACAGGTATAATTTAGAGAAAGGCACATTTCACTGTAATAATGAGAAAAAAAATTTCAAATAGAACTGTCTGCAACATAGATTCAGTTGCCTGGTAAAGTTGAGAGTTTCCCATTTATAGGCATTTGTAAGCAAAAACTATACAGTGACCTTTTGTGGTCATTACAGAAGGTATTTATGTGGCAGAGAAGGGATTAGATCAGACTGTTCTCTGGGTTTTATCAGTGCTTAAGATTGTAAGAGTGGTCCAAGTAAAGAACCTCTAGGCTTCCTCTAGATCAGCAGTGCCAGCTGGGGGCAATTTTGTCTATCCTTCAAGAGACCTATGGCAATATTTAGGGACATAATTGGTGAGGGCTGCTATTGTCATCTAGTGTGTAAAGGCCAGAGATGTGTGAAACATCTACAATGCACAGGGCAACCATCTACCTCCTCACCCCCCACAATTAGGAATTATCTACTCCCAAATGTCACCAGTGCAGAGAGTGAGGAACTGGGATTTGGCTCGAGGGATTTGGCTGAGTGAATGACTTTAGATGGTGGTCATTTGATCTTTGAGATTCCTCTGGGCCTAAAATGATTAGGCTGCCTAATACTGGCCTTAGGCAAAGGGGTGAAGTAGGGAACATTTCTTTCTAACAATTCCTTGCCATGCCCATCACACCATCAATTCCATTGCTTTTAAGCTCTGTCTCTGTACCCCCTTCTGGGCCTATCCTCTCTACTGACTCTTGATCTCATCAAATTTAGCTCCCTTGGGCCCTGTTTCTTCAACATCTGTTCTCTGTTATTTAGATAATCTGAAAAATGAATATACCTACTGATATTAATGCTCTTCCCTTTCTTGGTGATAATGCCTGGATCTCTCTTTCTCTCCCATTGATCCATGGTGATCTGCTGGAGGTTTCCAAGGTGGCTGGTTATCTACTCACAGATTTATGTAATTGTAAAATTTGCAAGTTGTCACTCACATAGATTATATATGAATACTTTATTAAAGCAAGATAATGTGATACTTATAGCATCTATTCAAAATTGTTTAGATAAAAATTCAAGCGAGACATTAAAAATATTTACTTGCATATTTATGAAGCTAATTAGAGCTAGTAACTCAGAGATGGACTAAAATATCAATAGAAGCAGTTCAAATACTGGAAATTATTAATATTAAGAATGGTCTACAACAGTGATGGCGAACCTTTTGAGCTCGGCGTGTCAGCATTTTGAAAAACCCTAACTTAACTCTGGTACCGTGTCACATATAGAAATTTTTTGATATTTGCAACCATACTAAAACAAAGACTTATATTTTGGATATTGATTTTATATATTTAAATGCCATTTAACAAAGAAAAATCAACCAAAAAAATGAGTTCGCGTGTCACCTCTGACATGCATGTCATAGGTTCGCCATCACTGGTGTACAATTACTTGGGTAGAGTTCACTTAACTTTTGCAGGTAAACTAGTCTTCAGTTTTATTTACATATGTATATAGAAATGAAATAACCTGGCAGTAGTTTGTGTTGAAATTTAGTAGATATAAATAAACTGCTCTGATTTGTAATTTGGCATAAAAATTCAAAATAAAATTCATAGATGATGGGGCAAGTTTTCTTCTATACACTCATACTATACTCACTACTAAGTACTGTGTATATTTAATTGGAGAATTTATTTTTATTTATTTATTTATTTATTATAATATATTTTTATTGATTTCAGAGGGGAAGGGAGAGGGAGAGAGAGATAGAAATATCCATGATGAGAGAGAATCATTGATCAGCTGCCTCCTGCACGCCTTTTACTGTGGATCGAGCCTGTAACCCAGGCATGCGCCCTGACCAGGAATCAAACTGTGACCTTCTGGTTCATAAGTTGATGCTCAAACACTAAGCCATGCCGGCAGGGCTGGGGAATTTATTTTTTTGCTCAAGTAGGTCTCAATATATGTCACAGTCTAGTTATAATGACATTTTTTGAGGCAGAGTAATTACCAATATTTTAATGTTTAGTTTTCATTAAAAAATGGTTATTTTACCCTCTTTTTGTAGAAATGAAATCACACTTTCACAAATGCCAGTTTATACTTTGGCTTCTAGTTTGACTGAGATGAAGGAATGTGTACTTAGGATAGCTCAGATGGTGAGACTGTGTGCCAGGAACCACCTGCTTTCCTTAGGGCCCTTTCCTATTAAAATATTAATCAGACTACTAGTAGTTATAGGCAGAATTTTCATGTAAAAATTTGGCTAACATACACACATACCTAATTTTTGCCGTGCCTCACATTTAATACACTAAGAAAATTACATTTAGAAAAGCTCTTTAGAACTTTGCAGCTTCCACCCCTAATTAGTCTGGTTTATTGTTACTAATTAAATTTTGAAGACAGGGAAAGCCAATTTATCTTAGTTTCAAAGTTCTTTGGGTGTTGTGAGGACTTATTTTTGAGGGTATTACTCCATTTTACTCCTAATCGTCTTCCCAGCATAACAATATTGAGTTGTTCTGCTTTGCTGATATACTGTTAGTTTATCTCATTCTAACTTTGTGGGTGGACAGCAATGGTATTTAGACATGGTGTTTTAGAAATATCCCAGGGAGATCTTTGTGTGTGCTATGATTTGTAGAAAGTGATTTTGAGAAGATCTAACTTTCGGAACTGTAAGAAATAAAATAGCCACTTGAAAAAATCGGAGTCAGATGAAAGAAATAACTAAGTCTATAATTTAAATGAATGAACAAAATGACTGTTTCTTTTGCTTCAAGCTAGATAAACATTTACCATGAAATCATGTCTCAAATGTCTATACATCCAATAGCCTGCATTTTCAGAGTACTACTTTGGAATGTAACCTAGAGTAAGTATACATTTATGCTATTGGTATTTTTAAGTAAATGGATGTAGATGTATTCATAAAATACTGGAGAAGCTAAAACTCTGCAGCTATGCTAATTGCTACTAAAACAGACTGTGGGACCATTGGGAATGCTCTTGTGAGAATGCTTAAGAAAACCTTTGTTCAGTTCTTCCCAAGGCTTTTGATGACATGGAGGAAAAAAAATGAGGAAAAATACCAAAACTATCTTTTCTTTCATGAAAGTTTCTATATGAGTGCACGATGATCAGATTGTGAATATAATTGAGGGACTAAAATATTGTATGAGGATTACATTCTTCATTATGAAACTTCCTAGTTCCCATAGAAGCAGGCATTGTGAAAAAAAACAAGTAATATGGAGAGAAGAAAAACAAGCTAGAGCTTTCTTCTGGTACAGACTAAATTTACAGGTACATTGTTTTGAGTTTATTTAGAAAGGTCAGGGACTACTATCCTTTAATAAGAGGATTCTGAATAGGTATTGTACATACAAATCTATCTATCTATCTATCTATCTATCTATCTATCTATCTATCTATCATCTTTCATCTGTCTTCCATCTATCCATCCACACATGCATACATACAATGTGTATTATTGCCCTTAGCAATGTAAGAGTAATATGCTTTTAATGGGTGAAGAGTTTGTGCAAAGATTTCCAGATATCAATGCCTAAAATTCTGATCTTGATTTTATATTATTTTATTACTAGAGGCCCGGTGCACGAAATTTGTGCATGGGTAGGGTCCCCAGGCCTGGCTGGCAATCAGGGCCGATTAGGCTCCCTGCCTCCCTGCCTCTTCCTTCCCTTGCTTCCTCAGTGCCCTGTGGCCACCGCCGCTGGTCGCCTGCCATGTTCTGTGCTGCCCCCTGGTGGTCAGCACACATCATAGTGAGTGACCGAACTCCCATTCTTCCTGTTGAACTCCCAAGGGGACACTTTGCATATTAGCCTTTTAAATATATAGGTTATTATTTTTTATTTTTCTAATTTAAAAAATATTTTTATTGATTTCAGAGAGGAAGGGAGAGGGAGAGATAGAAACATCAGTGGTGAGAGAGAATCATTGCTTGGCTGTCTCATGCACGCCCCCTACTGGGGATCAAGCCTGCAACTGGGCATGTGCCCGTGACTGGAATCGAACCCAGGACCTTTCAGTTCACATGCTGGCACTGTATCCACTGAACTAAACCAGCTAGGGTATTATCTTGATTTTAGACAGATGCAGAGTGCCTCCTTCATTTTGTGTCATCATGTAGATTGATCTTTGAACCTGGCTATACACAAATTTCATAAAGGTGTGGACCACATGCAACTAGAACACAAAGCTTCTGCTTTGCATGAGGGAAGTAAGCTCAGTCTATAGCTCTCTTCTCTTTAGTCATTTTGGTATTCATAGGTATAGCTAATCCTGAATAAAACTTGATTTTACAGTTGTGCTAAATTTTTATCTTTCTTCTTATTCTTAATTTATTTTTACTGTTTGAACAGAATAGATAATCATTTAAGATTCTTCTCTTTGCCCTAGACCCATTAGATGTTTATAATATCAATAGTGATTTTTTTATTTTTATCACATTCTTATCTATAAATTGTTAAGTATTTTTGTAGGTAGTTTGAAAAGCTATGTATTTCAATATCATTATGTCTCTTAGTGATAAATTTGATAGTGAATCCATCTTGGTGATTTGGAGGAAAAACGAAGCATATAAAAAAGGTGGTCCAACAAAGCTAAGAGGCCTTGACCTATAGCAGCAATTCCAACCCTTTTCACCTCATGGCACACGTAAACTACTAAAATTGTGCAGGATACCAAAAAATATATTTTTTGCCAATCTGACAAAAAATAGGTATAATTTTGATTCTTTCACTCTGGATGGCTGTTGTTGATGTTGGCTGTTGTTGTTTTTTTGTTTGACAATAGAGGTCAGTGCCCCTGACTAAATAGTCAGGTATTGTATGTTTTTAAAAATTCTTGCAGCACACTAATTGAAAATCACTGATCTAAAGTATTTCCTTAATAAGGATGGGGGTACAAAAGGAAAAATCTTATGTGTGTATAAAGTTTAGAAGAGATGACTGAAAAATATCTTACAGTTTGAGTCAGAGTTTAAGCATTTGCTACTCTGCACCACCCTCCCTTTTTTGTAGAAGTAATGATTACTTTAATTGTCCTTTAAAACTTGAAAAATTTTCATTAGCAAAAGAAAACCCATTAGTTCTGGACCTTTCCTTCCTGAAGAGTTGGGAGTCGGTGGGAACTGAGATGCAGAGAGGAATCTGCAGCTGGATAGAAATAGTGAGAACCAAGACTCATCTGAGCAATGCTATGCCTAATTGAGGAGGGATTTTCTCAGATGGATTCTGGAATGAGCATATGCCCCAAAAACTGACAGCTGGTTGAGTGTGGGCACAGAACACACCATTTTGGAGAACTAAGTGACATTCCATTATACCAGGACATGAGTACAATTTTCATATGCTGTGTTCAAAACAACAGTAAAGATATGACATATTTTTCTGTTTGTTGCTGGTGGCCATGCTTAGGGGGGATTATACATTGGCGTTGAATTGGTTCTCAGAGGACAGTTAAAATGTGGAACTCAGCTGAAGAGCAGTTGTTGGCTTTTTGTCCATAGTTCAGTGTGGTTTGGTGTGGAATAGTGAACAAGTGCTGTCTTACTGGCCACCTTAGTTACATTTAAAATAGCCCTCACTCGAATGGTCTTTCTTGCCTTTATCAAATGATAGATAGACATTTGAACTGCCATACTGCCTCGTGTAATTTGTGGCCCTGCTGTGATCTCTCTCAAGTAATCTGGAAGCTCTTATTTATTTATTTTTGTAATGTCTTTGAGAGAAAAACATAATATCACCCTAAGCCTGGTTCTTATTTGAGGTTAATGGGAATGCTAACCTTTGGATGAGAATAACTAACTTACTACAAATTGTCTTACTTATAATAATAAGGTTTCACTTGGGTGACCCGTCTACTTTGCCCTGCTGAAAACACAATATTTTTTCAGCTTTAACTTTGCTCTGAGTTCATTTAAAACCTTTCTCTTCCTCCTCCATGTGCTTAATGACATGTGAGGTTTTTGTTTGTTTTGTTTTGTGAATTGTTTGGCAGCATTAAGGTAAAGAATGGTGGTGTCTTACACATAGTTATGTAAACATATTGGAAAACTGGCTCATGCAACTTTTTTTATCATCTCACTTTATATGTAAAGGTTTTTAGTTTTTTATTGTAATAGTTAGATTTACTTATTTGGAAATTTAAAGGTATATTTCTTAGAACTGTTTTTCTTTAGTAGGATAAGTACTTTATAGAAGTTTTGAGGATTATGGAGTTTTCTTATCACTTTTTCTTTAAAAAAAATATTTTTATTGATTTCAGAGAGGAAGGGAGAGGGAGAGAGAGATAGAAACATCAATGATGAGATAGAATCATTGATATGGCAGCCTCCTACATGCTCCATACTGGGGATTGAGCCCACAATCAGGGCATGTGCCCCGACTAGGAATCAAACCGTGACCTCCTGGTTCATAGGTTGATGCTCAACCATTGAGCTATGTTGGCTGGGCACTTTTGCTTTTCTTAAACCTGGTTTGTAATGTAAACAGTGAGTTCTTTGACATGGAGACTATATCTTAACTCACTGGTTTATCTGTTGTGATGAAAATATTTTGTAAAAGCTGTAATTTTTTAATGGGAGATTTCAAAGGAATCTCAGAGAGAAATCCAAGACAGCTCATGGACCTTGGAATTAAACACATGATGTTGTTGTTACACTAGTATTTTAATGACGTAATACTGAACTTTGAAAGGTTCTCCCCTTACTTCCTTTTTAATGATAGACACTGGTTAAAAAAAAAAAAGGAGTCATTATGGGGACTAACCTTGGAAACACAGTAACCACTAAATCGACATTAATAAGAATAAAATATTTTCTAAAGGCTGACAGGTATAATTAAAAGCCTCGAATTTGAAATCAAGTAGTCCTAGCTTTGAGTCTTAATTTAGCTTCTTAAATATTCTGTGGTTTAGGTGAGTAACTTATCTTATGAGTCCAATTTCCTCATCTTTAAAATGGGAGTGATTTAAAAAACCCAGCTGAAGAGCTATTGTTAGGAGAAGAGATAATATTTTTAAGACACCTTATACAGTGCCTGGCACTATCTATATATATTAAAGCCTAAGCAACTGTTACATCCAGTCGACCAATCGACCAGTTGCTGGGACGTGCAGTGAACACCAGGGGGCAGATGTTCAACACAGGAACTGCCCCCCTAGTGGTCAGTGTGCTTCTACAGCCAACCTCCCATGGCTGGCCAACCTCCCACGGTCCCTCCCCCAGCCAGCTGGGTGGTCAGTGTGCTCCCACAGCCAACCTCCCGCAGCTGGCCAACCTCCCGCGGTCCCTTCCCCTGGCTGGCGAGCCACAATTGGCGGCCAGGCCAAGGGACCCCACCCGTGCACAAATTCGTGCACCGGGCCTCTAGTTAATCAGTAATAGTTTACTATCTATTTTATTCCTCTGCTTTCCTCTTGTCCGTGTTCTCTAGTCCTTTTATTTTCTTGATTTACCTTTACTAACTTTCTATCTAAAGTTTTCCATGGTTTCTCTTGGCTTCATACTGTTCCTCTACATATTTATTTCCTTTTCTGTTTATTTTGAATTGCATTTTAATGACTTTTAATGACCAAAGAGAAATGGGTATGCAAAAGAAAAGGAGCAGCTGACAATGTTGATAATTTTTAAATATAAGTCACTGCCATCCTTTATTTCCAATAACTGCATTTCCTTTACATGATAGAATAGAAATGGGAATCAAGTGAATAACTGGCTTCTATAACTTCAGTTCTAAGAATATACTTTCAGTGAGTATTTTGTTCAATGAATGAATTTGCATATTATTTTTTAAGTTTTTAATGAAGACTGATGTTTTTTTCATATGATCTTTTATCTGTAAAGTTTTAAATAGTGAAGTGTTTTAAAGCTGTATATTTTATAAAAATCTGCCAGCAGAATTAGACTTTTGTTGTAAAGAGGAATGTAACTTCTAGGCTGTATTAGTTATTACCTATTGGCATTTTCTATAGTTATATACATTAAGTTGTTTTATTTTCATGGAAGACAAACAGCTCGCCCAATTACCATAAAAGGAAAGGGTGTCATATAGTCTGTCCTCCCCAGCCACTATCTAACCTAACTGTTTCTACAACTGGAAAATTTCAAGGTTAATATGTTGTCAGACTCTGTTTGCTGACCTTGAGGTATAAATCAAGAATGGTGAGCAGTGCAAGGCAGAGACGAGGCCCAAGTGTTTGGCATATTTAATGTAATTTTCCTTAATTACATTCAGTTCAGAAAGAACAAGTACTTTCATCTGCTTAACATATGTATATGTGAATATATGTACACATTTGTTTATATTTTTATATAAAATATACATATTCTTATGAGATTGGTCTCTATATTAGTGACATTTTGCTTTAAAATAATTTGGCTGTGTACTGAAAAAAAAAGGACTTATAGAATCAGAATTGTGGAGTTCAGAAGGATCATACAGATTAATCTCACTATTTAAAGATGAAAAAGTTAAGGCTTAAAAAATGAAAGTGATTTGATTAAGTTTATAATCTTAAATTTGGAAACCTAAGACATCTTTCTTAATTCTAGTCTGACGTATGTGGCCCTGAATTCTTAGAAGATATTTTGTATTTTTCCTGTATTTTTTTTGTCAAGGAAGGGAAACCTTAAAAAAAAAAATCAATAATAAAACTGCTAATTTGAAACAAAGGGGCAGATTAAAAAGATGGGCTAAATATTAAGTGATTTGAATTATGTAAGGATTTTTATAATTACAGAATAATATATAGCTTTTTAATTTGAGAATAGTGCTGCTGAAAATTATGTGTTAGGTGAAGCAAATCAATATTGTGGTAATATGTTGTGTGTTCAAAGTCAAAATAAATACCTTACAAATTGTGATAACGCTTATTTATCCAATAAAAATGGTTTCCCCCAGAGACCATGTGTTTTCAGAAAAGTTGAAAATGTTTAATGGACATTAAAGTACAGTTTATGAATAGGAGTACTATTTAGTTTCTTTTTTAATTTAAAAAGATATATATTTTATTGATTTTTTTACAGAGAGGATTAGAGAGTTAGAAACATCAATCAGCTGCCTCCTGCACACCCTGTATTGGGGATGTGCCCACAACCAAGGTACATTCCCTTGACCGGAATCGAACCTGGGACCCTTCAGTCCACAGGCCGACGCTCTATCCACTGAGCCAAACTGGTTAGGGCTACTATTTAGTTTTTTGAAAGATGGTTGCTATAAATGGAAACTAACATCATTATGGAAAGCCTTATATATCAAAAATCACACATGCATGAAGTTCGGTAAAGTAAAGTCCTTTGGGACTTTATGTTCTAAGTACAGACAACCAAAAAGAGCATTGCGTAAACATATTGAGTAATCTAAATAATAATCAGATGTTTTGGTGCGTACCTGTGTAGAATGCAGTGTAAATATTCTAACAGTATATTTTATTGGAATGATTTGTTAATACGCCTGCATTTCCACTACACTGACCACATAAGGGCAATAGGAATTAAGTATTATGTGGATTTGTTTCCCTAATATGCTGGCAAAATAGCAAGTACTGATAAAATATATAAACGATGGTGAGAACTTATGGTTCCTTGTCTATTCTGTTTCACTCAAAGATCTTGTGGGCTCGTGATTGTCCAGAGCATACCTCTGTGTCTCTATCCCTTTGGCTTGCTGAGTCACAAAGTATTGAAAACAAATAGACACCAAATCAATTTTTGTGAATGGGTGGGTGGTTACCTTGCTAAAATCCTATATAATAAAAGGCCAGGACCATAGCGTAATGAATGGAACGACCGCTTGACCAGTCACCATGAGGTGGATTGACCACCTCTCCGTTCTTCTCCAACCTGCCCTGCAGGCTTCAATCGCAGCATGGCGAACAGGGCGTGGAGGCAGGGTGGGACTGGGACTGTTGAGCAGTGATAGGCAATGGGCAGCAAATGGTGAGCGTCCAGTGGCGAGCTGCTGCGAGCATCGCAGGGCAGCAGCAAGCGTCGCGGAGTGTCACGGGGCGGGGAGCATCGCAGGGCGGAGAGCATTGAGGAGTGTCACTGGGTGACGGCGGCAAGCAGGGCGGTGGGGGGCAGTGGACATGGCCCTGGTCGCAGGCTAGTCCTAGGGACCCTACTCACACATGAGTTTGTGTGCTGGGCCTCTAGTATTAATATAAGTACACTTGGGGCAAAAGGAGATGTATTACTTCTTTTCCAGAAAACAGATAAGATTCAAAATTTGTTTGAGTAATAGATCGAAGAGGGCTCAATGAATGGGGGTGGGGTGGGGGGGGGGGGGGGGGGGGGGGGGAGATGGGCTTGATGAGCATTAAAGGCCAGGCAGCAAAGGACATCATTGTCTTTGGACACTTAAGGAGCAGTCAAAGGCACTGTGATCAGGGACAAAGACCGTTTAATTGATTATGTTGAAGAAAAGCAGATTAAGTAGTTAAATGCAACATCTATTAAGGTCTCTAATAGATGTTAAAATGCTTTCAGCTTGTATGTTTTAACCATTTTGTGGCATAAATGTTAAAAACAGCTTTCTATATGATGCCATATTCACATTGAGTCGTATTCACATTTGTTATGTTTCTGGTTATTTTTAGGAATGTAAAATATTTATATATTGTGATATAGTTTCTTTTTTAGAACATTGAAAAGGGATAGTTTTCATATAATTTTATATGACACAGTGAAGACAGCAGTAGTATAGGGTTGTTGTTTTTTTAATGTGAGTTTTGTAAGTTCTGTAACAGGAAGCCATGTATTATAAATCTGTCACTTCCTGAAAAGTCATTCCAGAGAAAACAGTATTTTTCACCTAAATGAACTTTATTTTCACATTATTTGTTACTACAGACCCAGTGCATGAAATTCGTGCACGAGTACAGTCCCTAGCAGCTGCTGGCTGCCGTCTACCAGCCAGGGCCTCCCTTCCCCAGCTACCTGCTGGGACCTTCCTTCATTTCACACTGCCCCCTGGTGGTCAGCGCAAGTCATAGCAAGCAATGGAACTCCCAAGGGGACACTTTGCATATTAGGCTTTTATATATATAGACTAGGAACCCAGTGCATGAATTCATGTATGGGTAAGGTCCCTCTGGGTGGCCTGCAGGGATCAGGCCGAAACCCAATACAGTCCAACACCGCCTGCAGCTCCTACCTGCTGCTCCCGCTCATCCTGGCCCCACTGTGCCTACCACAGGCTCGCACCCAATCAATCCCAATCAGGAGAGGCTGGTGCTGCTAGCCATGAGCCTTGCATCTGGTGCCCTCCCAAGGGGAGTGGCCTGAGGGGTCAGACTGAAACCGGCTCTCCAACATCCTCCGAGGGGTCCTGCATTGTGAGAGGGCACAGGCCAGGCTGAGGGACCCCACTGGTGCACAATCGGGCTGGGGAGGGACCACGGGAGGGCTCCAGGGCATGCCCGGCCCATCTCAATCAGTCCCGATTGGCCGGCCCCAGCAGCAAGCTAACCTACCAGTCGGAGCATCTGCCCCCTGGTGGTCAGTGAACGTCATAGCGACTGGTTGACCAGATACCGATCCACCAGATCCCAGCAGCAAGGTAACCTACCGGTCAGAGCATCTGCTTCCTGGTGGTTAGTGTGTATCATAGCGACTGGTCCACCGTTTGACTGTCTGCCCCCTGGTGGTCAGTGAATGTCATAGCGAGCGGTTGAGCAGCCTGAACATATTACTAGCATATTATGCTTTGATTGTTCGGTTGTTCTGCCGTTTGGTCTATTTGCATATTACCCTTTTATTATATAGCATACTTTCTGTACACTGTTGACTTAAAATCTTCTGACTTAATACTTTATGAGATTTCCTTTACATGATTACTTTTATCTAACCACCCATAATCTTCATAGAAATAGCTAATAATGAAATTATTCCTAGGATTTCATAGAAGTATAATCACTTTAAAAAAAAATTGTTTCCGCTTGGCTGGTGTGGCTCAGTGGTTGAGCATTAACCTATTAACGAGGAGGTCCCAGTTAGATTCCCTGTCAGGCACATGCCTGGGTTGTGGGCTTTATCTGCAGTAGGGGATGTGCAGGAGACAGTCATTCAATGATTCTCTCTCATCATTGATGTTTCTATCCCTCTCCCTTCCTCTCTGAAATCAATAAAAATATATTTAAAAATAAATAAATAAAATAGTTTCTAAAAGATCAATCCTAAAATAGGCAAATGATATGAAGAAGTTAAACCAGCTGATCAAACAACAAACAAAAAGGTTTATAAACCTGCAGTGCTCATTTCACTCATAAGAAGAATAAACCCATAAGGTATCTTTTATTTTACCCATCAGTTTGATAAGGATAAGACAGTTTGATAAGTCACAGCTTTTGTGGGCATAGGGAAATACTAGTCTAAGGAAATAGCAATTTTCATATATGTTAATAGGAGTGTGTCAAATTAAAAATACACCTGTCCTTCTATGCAGTGAATCCAGCTCTAAGAATTTACCTCCAGAGATATAAGTGTACATGTTTACGAAGTGCACTTTGGTATTCAATATTTATTTCATCTCCTCTAAATAGCTATTTGTAGACTGTTGAGTAAATCAGCATTTTTTGTGTATGTGTAAAATCAAAAAGTATAAAACATGTTTTTATTAAATAGGTGTCTATGTACAAATGTATATATACACTTACACACAGTGAAAGGGGCGGGGGGAGAATTCTACACAGATATGATACCAGAGATCTGGAATGGAAGGGCACTTTCTTTTCATTGTACTTTTATTATTGTTTTGAATTTAGTGTCAATCATGTACATGCCTTAAAAGTGTCAGCTTTAATAATGTTTTTTGAGATGAAATTTATATGCTATAAAATTTATCAGTTTGAAGTTTCAATTTCATGGGTGTTTAGTACATTTACAGAGCTGTGCCCCTATCCATACAACCTAATTTTATAACATTTTCATTGGCCCCAGAAAAAACTTTGTATCATTAGTAAACAAACCCTATCACCCTCACTTCCTTAGCTCTAGACCAGTGGTTCTCAAACTTCCGAATGCCGTGACCCTTTAAGACAGTTCCTCATGTTGTGGTGACCCCCAATTTCATTGTTACAAATTGAACATAATTAAAGCATAGCTATTAATCACAAAAATATGTAATTATATATGTGTTTTCCGATGATCTTAGGCGACCCCTGTGAAAGTGTTGTTGGACCCCAAAAGGGGTTGCGACCAACAGGTTGAGAACCGCTGCTCTAGACATTAATTATTCCACTTTCTGTAAATAGGTTTGTGTAATCTGGAATTTCATATAAATGGTATTGTATGGCATGTGGTCAGTTGTAACTGGGCTTCTTTCACTTAAATAATGTTCTTGAGGTTCAGCTATATTGTAGTAGACCTTACATAACTTTTGATTTTTAAAAATGTTAAAAAATTAAAGTGAAAATAGCAATTTTAAAATTATTTATCCAGTTTAAGTATACCGTACAGTGGTTGTGAAGTGGAAGGGAAGCACAGAGAAATTATTTCATGTTAATAGCTTTCAGTTATTGAGCATTTACTAGTCACTCTATTAGGCTTTACATATGTTATCTCATTTATTTTTTACAATTTATGTAATAACTTGTATTCTATTATTTTCACAAATGTGTGAATTGTGATAGTAGTGTTAATTTTAGGTGTTTAGACATAAAAGTGTAAAATATAAAAATAGATGTGTGCAGATTTATACCTGATAGCTAAAGTTTGAATATTTTAAGTGTTATAACATTAGCACTTAAATGTGCAGTGAAAATGTGATTTGCTAGCTAGACAGGTCTAATGGAACTTTTTGCAATTACAGATAATGTCCTATGTCTGTTTTATATAGTATAGTACCTACTGCCACATGTGGCTGTTGATTATATGAAATGTGACTAGTGTGAAGGAGAAACTGAATTTTAATATTATTTCATTTAAATTAAAGTTAAGTAACCACACTCTGCTTCTGCCTATGAGCTAATAACAGTTCTGGGGCAAGTGAAACAATTGAAACACAGGTAAAACATCTGAAACAGTGGACATTAGACACTGAAGGGAAGAGATCCCTGAGAGATAGGGAACAGAAAAAATGAGCCCTATGGTTATGCTAGCCATGCATTGAGAGAGTTTCCAGGCATGGATTAAAGAGGAGGCATGCAGACAAAGTCTAGAGGACTTTCTGAATTGAGGAAACAGAGTGGAGAGGAGACCATGCCAGATAGAGTTTACAGAACAAAAGATTAGAGAGAAAGTACTCGGCTGATTACTAATTAGGGCATATAAGTGAGGAAAACGCCACAGTACAAGGAAAGAATAACCTGGAAGCACTGTAGATCCTTACCTAAGT